>NC_142373.1:22032208-22357625 GCF_059441005.1 Hippichthys cyanospilos | reverse complement strand
CGCCATCTTTTTCTGACTGCGGCTCATGGTCTCGGATTTGGAGGAGCTCATCTTCATCCCAATCGATTCACTCTCAGCTGCGAACCACCCCAGGGAGAAAAAGCAGAGTTGCAATGCTGAGACCCCTAAAGCGGAGACCCTCAATGTTTTAGCTACACCAGGAATTTCTGTCCATAAAAGTAATGAACAGAACCGGTGAGAAAAGGCAGCCTTTGTAAAGTTAAACAAATTTGTCTTAATGCCGGCAATGCAAACCAAACTCTGACATGCAAAGTATAAGGACTGAATAACTCATCAGAGGGTCAACAACCTCAACATACCTGATTCAAATGATTAACCTATTTGTAAGCTCCACAGGACCTTGAATATGATCCTAATTATATGGCAAAGAAGGTTAGAAAACATGGAGGGAATTGGCCTTTGAATACTGGAGTTCAACACCTATGGTGTAGGAGCTAGTCCTCGGTTACATGGCTTGGATGAAAACCACCCTGCTCCTCCTGAACCTGAGGTTCAACTTCCCAATGGACTCTCCTTTACAGTACCTCTTAATAGATCTCACTAGCAAGGCTGAGGAGTTGGATCCTTCTATAGTTGGAACACACCCTCCGGCGCCCCTTCTTAAAAATGGGGACAACCACCCCAGTTTGCAAATCCAGAGGCAATGTCATCAATGTCCACATGATGTCGTAGAGGCATGTCAACCGGGACAGCCTCACAATATTTGAAGCCTATAGGAACTCCGGGAAGCTCTCATCCACCCCAAGGACCTTGTTTGAACAAACAAAATAAGGAATTCTAACCACCTGCTAGCTAGCGCTAACCAACCAACATTCAGCTAGCGCAAATGCCAGGATATCCAAATTTTTACACAGTCGCAAGGCTCATTGCACTTGTTTGCCAATTTGGCAGACTGCTCTGCGCCATGCTGGGTGATCCTTTGACATGCGTTCGGCGCATCTGACAATTTGGTGGATGACAGTTTGTGTAACCTTGTAGCTTTTGGGACATGTAAATGTCTGGCACAGTAGTATGGCGGCCCTGAAGTGCAAATGAAAAAAAATAAATACTGATGCAAATTAAAAAAGAAAAACAAGTTTACAAAAGAAACACCAAAATGAAAAAGACAAATGTATTTCAAAAGACGAACCGAAACAAAAAAAAGTAAAGCGCGTTTTTAAAGACGAAACGCAAAAAAACCAAACACAACTTTTTACAAAAATCAGAATGCACGCAACATTTCCAGAAACGCACACAACATTTGCAAAAGTACTATTACTTTTACAACAAACCGGAAGTGTCGGGGGCGGAAGGAAATGGTGGACTCATGGCTCATTGGACAAGGAGGGGTAACTTGGTTGGAAGTAAATGACGTTTGTCCCTTGAGCAGGAAGTTATTTTGTGTGACGTTGTCATTTTCTTTTTTAAACATGAACATCGTTCACGTCAGCAGTGAGTTGAAATAAGCCACATTGGAACTGAGACCAAACAGAGGGGGACTAGCGTTGTATAAAGTTTGATCATTAGTATTCAGGTTTGAAATGTGGACAGTATTTTCTTATTGTGCACATCCATAATAAACTCAATTTGATGTACTGGGAGTAAATCAGGAAAGTTTGGTTTTTTTTGTTGGATTTTTGGAGGACTTGCATGGAGGACACCCCGTTCTCTTGCCCTTCATGCCTACAACTATGTGGAGCAGAGAACAAACTTCAACTAGTACTTCTTTATTTTCATTTTGAGATAATCTTTGTGTATTGTAATGCATGTTAAAGTAAGAGCCCAGTGTGAGTTTACATTATGTTCAGCAAATTTAAGATACAGTACAGTGGAAAGTATACCATATATGTTGTGGGGGAAAAAAAAAATATTTTCAACGCAAATATGAGTTATTGCAAACCAGTTATTACAAGCCAGCTGAAGCGGAAGTTGATTAAGACACTTCATTGTACAGGTAAACATGTTTTTTTTCGTGTTAACTCCTCATCTCTGAATTAAATTGCAATAACATGAGGGTTGTTTTCTTCTAAATCGTCATATTTTTCCTGTCTGCTTTTTGAGTTTCTGCCTTAGTTTTCAAAAGGACATTCTTTTTGTTTGAATTTGTGTTAGTCTTGGAAAAAAAAAATATTATCAAATGATGAGAGGTAATTTGCCAGCTGTGTATTTTCCATGAGCAGGATGATGTCTCTATCAATCTGCAAGAAAGAAAAAGACATATCCATTAACTTAGTTTGTTTTTGTTTTAAATCTATTGGCATGGCAACCCGCACAAAGGTAGAAACCATGATGTCAACCAAATAGGCTTTGCAATACAATTTGTCCATAATCTAATGAAACATTGGAACTTTAGTAAAAAAAAAAAAAAAAAAGTTGTCCTGAGAAATGAAATCTCTGAAGTTTGCATTACATTATTACATCTACGTCAGACATGAATAACAAAGCATCAGTTTTATCCGTTTTCAGTTTTAATCATATTTTAAAACTGTAGTTGTCACAAGGCATACTCAAAATCATAAAAAAACAAATAATAACAATAAAATGGATGTAGCGTACCTCAGGCTCAGATGACAATGGAATTGATTTGAAATTTGTATTTAGGTCACTAGGTGTCACTACGTATTTGCAAATTTCAGGTAATGAATTGCCAACGTTTAATCATAACGTATCACTTTCGATCATTCTTGTTGTGCTTTATAGTAAGGGGCATCGAATTTCAAAACGCTGGTGTCTTTTTTACGCACACAACATCATACCAATACAAAAGAAGCATTTATGTCTCATCTCGTCTTTTTTCCCTCTTGGTGACCCAATTAACGCAATAACTATTAATAATTAGCGCAATAACAATCAGCACAATAACTTTAATCTCAACTCATCGTTTTTTTTGCCTCTAGATGACTCAAAAAACGCCGTTGCACTTTTGAATCGATCTTGACGCTCATTTTTAAAAAGAAAATGACTGTCATATTTCCTCAAAGACTTATGTAACTTACGTCCAATCAAGTTGCTCCTCCTCATCCAATTAGTTGTGGGTCCATTCCCTCCCACCCCCACCACTTCCGGTTTGTTCTAAAAGTAATTGTGCTTTTGCAAATGTTTTAAAACGTTTTTTTTTCTTGTGTTTTGGCTTTAAAATGCATATTTACTGTAAGTGCCCATTGGTTATCACCAGCTCATTTAAATATGTAAGTGCCCACTTACCTTGTCTCTTGCCACATCGAACATGCATGCAGTGCTTTGGTCATATTTGGATCACTGCGTCCTTTTCCACACTGATATGTGAAAGATGTGACTGCGCGACATTTATGAAATGAATGAAATGGTAAATGGTAAATGGACTTTCACTTATATAGCGCTTTTCTACCTTGGGTACTCAAAGCGCTTTACACTAACTAGTCATTTACCTACTGATGATGCAGCATCAGGAGCAATTGGGGGTTCACTGTCTTCCTCAAGGACACTTCAACATGGTCTTGATGGTGGGGGGTTCGAACCACCAAGCCATGCCGCCCCCCAATGAAAAGATCAACTTGGACGAGTGAGATCAAGTCAAGTGTGTACAACCCCACAACAGCGCAAATCATCCTTTTATTTCAAAGTAAAAGCACACTTACACCCAGATAAACTCCGCACAAATTTATACTGTGCCGGGTTTGAGCTGGTCACAATTACCGAAGTATGTGTGTGGTTTTTGCTTTCACATCTTCCATTTTTGTGCTTGTTTTTTCTTAAAACTACAACACTGGTAACAAAGACTTGGCAAGCACTACCAAGGGTTTTGAGTTCATACTAGTTGAGATGTCACATTTAGCATTTTATGTATGTGGTTGATTTTATACTGGTACTGTTTTGTTTAATATTACAGAGGTTGACATATATTTCTCCTTGCCAGGTATTGTCAAAACCTAAAGGAGACCTGCAAAATATATACACATCCGCTATCTTAGCCAGTTCCAGGTACATGTAAGCAACCCTAACTCCTATTGCTAACCCAGGAAGTGGGGCACACCCCTAACTCATTACCAGCCTATCACAGGGCACACAAATACCAGAACACACAGAAACACACTTAAGGACAATTTAGCGTACCATGTTTTTGGAATGTAGTAGGAAACCTTAGTACCTGGAGAAGAAGGCACACAGGTACACACAGAAACAGGCAAGACATATAAACTTCATATTTAACTTTTAGTTCATTGTATACAGAATCTAATAAAGAGAAAATCCCACAATAAGTTTTGTCAACCCCTGAACTGGAAGTTAGGCTAAGTGAACATTTGGAGTTTGTAATAGTTCATAGTCGTTAGGTTAATAGTTAGAAACGCAAGTGGTGGGTTATTTGGACTCGCGGCTGTTGTGATGGATGACACACTCGCCATACAGAGGATATGCATCAGGAACAAACTTTACTGCCTTATGCTCCACTTTTACAGAAGCTACTAAGCCAGTCTATTAATCTGACACTTCAGACAAACTTATGGCAGCACATTTAGTCTTCACAGTATCACAGAACAGACCGGAAAGATTTACAGGTACCAGTATTTATTAAAACAAATACAACAACTTACAGTACCTGTACTTCGACCTTATATTGCAAAATCAAATTAAAGACTTCTTAAAAGACACTCTGCTGCCAACCAAACATGCTGCATTTTCGTAACACAGCTCTTTATTAGCTCTAATGCATCTGATACATGTTTATTTACTCATCATCACTTAAATGTCATTTCAAGTATCGGCACCCGAGTAGATTGTGGCTACATCTATATCAATATCAACTACTGCCCTGCCAGTAAATAGCTTTTTAATTGCGGCTAAAGAGTTGCAATTGGATCCTAAGCAGTCGGTTAGCGTCGGCGAGACGTCTTTCACACAACAATACCCAACCAACTTGTCACAGAAGCTGATAAGAGGGCCGATCCTGAGCGTTACATGGCATTAATCAAATAGCAGGTCTAATTAAAAGCGCTTTAAACAAAGCTTTTCTTCTAAATGTTGCTCAGGTATGGCAATAATTTTTGATCAGCCAAGCCTGCAAGACAAATAATTAGAAATGCCACAGCGGCCTGATGAGTGATGTCAGCATCTCGGAGTGACCTTCCCCTGCTAATTAATTTTCATTCCCCGGAAAAAAAAAAAGACCCGTTGTTGCACATTATTAATTGAGTTCATGAAAAGATGCACCTGATTAATTTTTGTTGATAATACTTGTCATTCTGGTGACCGTCTGTAATCATTTCATGGGTTTTTAGTCACTGTTTTTCAAAAGTTGATCTAAGTCATCTTTGTTGGCGATTAATTCATCCAAAGACAACAGGACCTCTATTGGCAAACTGTAATCTTTGATGCCCTTTTTTTAGTTATTGTGTAATCACAAATTATTTTAGCTGGTATGCACGGATTATATGAGACATAATTAACCTTTACAAGCAATTTCACTTCAATAAAGTTAGAACATATTAAGTTTTAAAATCCTAAACCCAGATAATCTTATTTAATCAAATACTTTGTGTATAAAAACAATTATTTAAATGAAATGACAAACGTATAACCAAATATATACAAATACTGCAAAGCACTATTGATTGTTTTATCAATATTTTGGAATTTTATTTTGAGAGTCGAAGCAAAAATTTCTGGCTTTAATACCACTTTTTTTTTTTTTTTCCAGATCGATACCAGTCTGAGAACTCAACTTGAGTACTCACTGCAACACAGAAACAGATACTACTATTACTGATTGAGACATTTTTATTTCTGTTTACCCAATAACAGGTCACTTTAATTAAAGAGGGCAGGGTTAATTCTATAACGTACAAAGTTTTTTAAAAAATCAAAAATGAAAGTACCGTTATGCAAAGAATTACAAAGTGTCCATTGCTCAGACAAATGGTAAAAGTAAGGAAGGCTAAAAACCCAATAACCTGTGAACAAAACACATGAATTCCAATCTCAAGACATAAGATATTTGCATCTTGAAATAAATTGTGGGGAATAAAAACATTGAATAACTTAATATTGTAGATGTGCAGGGGGAATGAAATCTTTATCCAGAGGTGTGCTGGCATGAACCGATGTTTGTGACTAGATGGCCAAATGAAAAAAAAAAATGCTGGACTAAACCCATTGGAATGTTATATTTCATCCGTCGTTTTTTGACATTGTATTTGTGTCACCCTTTGTAACCTTACACTGTTGTAATGGTTTATCACCCAGTTAAATCTTCAAATGAACACAGTCTAAATGCATGCAACCAGGAATAATTAGATGAGTGTTAGAGCATTACCATGCAGCAGTCACTTTATTAGGTGTCTTTACTGTATTGCAATGAGCAACACTTTCTCCTCATATAATGGTTAAGCACGTCTGGGAGGTCAATGTTTGCGCTGCATTTCAGCATCATGGTTTTGTGAATTGAAATGCATACTGTACACAATCTTGATCAGCACATTCATTGTACTGGCCTAAAGTAAAAAGCAATGTTAACAATGAACTATTACATGATTTGTGTGTTAGTTAACTTTTTAAATATAGACAAATTTGCATATATAGATTTGAATGAATAAACTGCTTGCACATATTTGAACAAGGCATTCTAGAATGCCTTTCCATTCAAGTAACCAATGGGCACATCTCACTCTAAGTCTCTTAGCCAGAAAATGCAAGATAGAAGTTATAATATTCTCCTCAAAAATGTCATTGTAAATTAAGCTCAGCAAAACCTTATTTTTTACTTGTAATGTATGTGACAGATAAAATGTGGTCAGTTGGTGAATTTCATTTTATGTAATAGTTTGTGTAAATATTTGACTCCAGAGGTTAAAAGCTTACTGAAACACAATGATACTCCCTAGTAGATGTGATTGCTTTTTGTAAATTAGTGTCACTGAAATACATTTAAACTATTGTACAGCGTGCTTTTTGATGCATGCACAATAGGCATTATGGCGTGGGCTAAAAATGTGTTGTCATAAATGTGCCTACCTTATTAGGGTGATTGAAAGGAGGACTGTAAAGTTTAGCTTTGGGTCTTTTTTTCAGGATGACCGGAAGTTTGATTGATATTCTCTTGGAAAGCCTGTTGTTTTTTTTGTTTTTTTTAATGTTAATGGAAAAAAAAAAACAATTCAGGATATTTGAATGAAGTAATGTGTTGTGTATCTTTTCTTCAATCAGATGATTAACTGGAGCACAGCATTTCCTGGAGCAGAGGCTACTATTAGGTGAAATATGGTCATAGACATTTTTTGAAAGAAGAACCAGTGAAAGATTCAGTTTGACATCCAGTTGAGTATACGTAATTATTTTAAAAAAATCAATGGTGAAGTTTTCATCATTGCATTGTTCTGAAGAAAAACTACTCAAGCCTGTTTTTGTATGATAAGGTACAAAACACAGAAGAGTCTTACAAATAACAACCCATTTAGAATTAATAATACAGAAAGCATTATTGTTAATGAAAATGTATCATTTGCCTGAGGGTAATCTGCGCAACGCAAGACACCACTGAGCTGCCGTGACTGCAGGCCTTAATGGCCACTCTCCCAATGATGCCACATTGTTCTTGACAGCGGGAAATGAAGTGAATAGCTGGTGCTCATCATTGTTGTGAAACTATTAAAAACATCTGTAATTACGCTGGGCAAATTGTTGATTTTTTCCCTCCTCCTCTTCTAGCGGTATTTGATATGCTCAGCACAATGAAGAGATGAATTAGGCCTAATAAACAGGTCTCATGATTCCGTGTTTAATTGGAGGATCATTATATCTCTTCCATAGAGATGCCCCCACAGCTAAACCCCTTGGTTTCAAACGGGACACAAAAAAGGCTTTAATGAATACTCCTGTGACTTAGCGCCGTCTCTCACAAAGGGGGAGGCACATAATGTGTTTTTATCTTACACATAGTTTCCAGTAATTGTTGGGCTGAGCTACAAGATCAATGCAGCTTCCCTTGGAAATAATTAAAGCAGAGGTTGAATTTAGGTTACGCTGCTTATAATGGAACATTTACCGGGGTTTTGCAGATTATTTGATACATTTTATGTTCCAAATGATCTTGAAACTACTATAGTCTGAAAACATTTAAAGAGTCCCTTATTTCTAGATCGGCTTGGAAGATGGACAACATTGTAGACTTCTGCCACAATGATCCCAGTTTACCTTATATTTTCTTACTTTAATACTGACGGACCAGCTGCAACCTTTGTTGTCCTTGATTTTGTTCAAGTCTAAAAAAATGGCAGGATAAATAATTAATAATTAAATATGTGCTGCGGTCAGGCCAAACTCCAGCCGCCACAATCATGTGTCTTTACAATGCATTACAGTAATTTGTGTCAAAGCCTACTTCAAAATAAACGCCTTCAAGGCATTGGTGTTATTATGTAAAAAATCGTCAATGTGCATCATCAGAAGAATGCATCATTCATGTTGAAAAGTATATTCATGTTTTGGAGCATTATACAGTATGCTACCATCCTAACAGCATCTTTTTCAGAGATGTCCCTGTATGTTTCAGCTAGACAATGACAAACCACATTCTGCATGATTTACAGCATTGTAGCTTGGTATTAAAAGAGTGTGATTTGTTGGCAGGCCTGCCAGCCATCCTTACCTGTGCTGAAAATGTGTGGCACATGATCAAGTGGAAAAAAAATGGATTGATGAGCAACTGAAGTCAAGCAAGAGTGGGAACAAATTCCATTAACAAAGGAACAAATAGTGTCCTCTGTTCCCAAACTCTTTTTGAATGTTAAAAGAAAACGTGATAAGTGGTAAATATGCCCGTTCTAGCTTTCTCCATGATTTTGCTGGTGTCAAATTCAAAATGAGTGAATTAATGTGCAACATCCATATTCAGTATATTTTTTATACTGAAATCGATCACCTTTATAGTTGAGTGAATGTTTGCATAAATTAGGCTTTGCTAGAGTGAATGATCTCATTGGTTGTCAAATGCTTCTTCTGAAATAAAACGAAAAAAGCAGTGTGAAAAGGGCCTTTTATTGCAGCTTTACCCATGATCGCAAAAGTATTTATTGTTTAAAGCAGAGTAACGGCAGTAAGAAGAGCCAATGTAATGCTCACAGGAAATGTTTCATTTGCTCTCATCAATGCAGCTGATAGTCATTAGAGAGAGGCACCGAGTCCCCAGGCCCCTCTCCTGCAAATGGCAGGAGGGAACTTCCACATGTTTCGTGGCCTTTGAGCACTTCGCTAAAGCTAATGGCTTATGATGTATAACAGGTCACTGGTGAAGATGTGATAAAGGCACGAGGAAAAAGTGGCAAGTGTTTGACATTCAGTGAATTTGAACTATAAGTCATATTGTTTTTCTTCCCGCAATGTCAGCGAGGTTTTCTATTCTTTTCTTAAAAAAAAAAAAAAAAAAACACGTCGTGTTTGACCTCCATGCTAATGGAGGAGCCCCTTCTTTATCTATTACTGACCAACGTGATCACCCTTGGACAGCTTGGAAACTAAAAAGTGCTGAAATGGTCTAAATGACGAGCGGAAGGATCTGCAGGCTTTTTGCATATCACACATCCTCCATGGCTTTAAGAGAAAAAAAAGGTGAAAGAGGTCAGCTCAATATGCATATAATTTGGCGTTACATTCCAAGTTTGGGTTATAAGCTGTCTGATGAAAGGCAGCTATGAATAAATGTAATCTTTTTTGCTCACATTTTGGTCATTTGCGAGTTGGAGTGCCGGGCGAAAAGTCTTTGTTCAGCAAGCCGGATGTGCTGTTAGGTTTCTTAATGCCGCTCCCTGTGAATTATTGTCCTCCTCAAACTCTCTCAATGTGTGACCAATGTCAACCAGTTCACACTTAGCACCAGTGCAACTCAAAATTGTCTGAGCAGACTGTCAAGTAGCCTATTAACCAAAATTGGCGTGAAAAAAAAACAAGTTGCACCTTGCGTATTTGTAGAAGGATACCTTCTCATTCATGGAAGATGCAATAAGACAGAAAGATTAAACATGACGATATAAAGTAGGAAGATCCATAATTGGCATCGCATCTGGTGTCAGGCAAAGTAATCAATTCAAAGATTCACAATCCTGTTTTCTGAGTCTGGCCATGACATTTGCAATGTGAGCCGTGATTATTCATAACTGTGCAACTGTGATGTCGTTTTCAGTCCACAGCCAGTGGCAATATGGCCACCACCAGGTTGTTGCAGTTTAATTCATGTTCCACAAACAGAAGGGTTGTCAGAAGACGTGGGACTCTTTGCCGATCTCACGATACGATTTGATTCCGATTTTTAAATATATG
Source organism: Hippichthys cyanospilos (assembly GCF_059441005.1). Lineage (NCBI taxonomy): Eukaryota > Metazoa > Chordata > Actinopteri > Syngnathiformes > Syngnathidae > Hippichthys > Hippichthys cyanospilos. Next base: position 22,347,338 of record NC_142373.1, on the reverse strand, counting down.
ATTGGATTCAAGATGGATTTTTGATTTAAAAAGATTTTTGATTCACTATTTATTGATTGACAATGATTTCGGCTTTTGATGTGTTATGAGCAATGGATGTGCAAAGAATCATCATGATCTATACAAGTCTGCTTTGCCTGACAGAATGACAAATATAGACTTTTTTTTTAAGATGAAAGTCTTGTTATTTGATTACAGTGTGTTTGTTGTATACAAGTGACTAGAGAGAACTTTTTTTCAAACTGAGGCAAATAACAATTTCATCCCCATCAATTTCCTTGATGTTGACAGTTTTTACAGATTGATCGAAAGCCCACATTGTTTAGACATTTGCAGTTATTACCAATCAATGCATTGACAGACTGTTTTATGTCTGACTGCATTTGAATGTTAGTGGATAGCTATCTCTGGAGACACTATGCTGTATCATACAATGGCATCGACTAGCATTTCTTACCATTTTCTATATAATATAATAATTTATTAAATGTGATTTTTTTTAATAGTGCTGTTGGTAAAGATGTGATGGCAATAAAAAGAGAGTGGGGAGGAAGGGTAAAGTTAGCTGGTAGCAAACACAATTGCGAACATCGCTTGAAAAATAAAAGATGGCTGTTGCATTTGCGCCCATGTAATATTTTGGTGTGTTTATTTTGATTTTGGCTTATCAGTTGTGAACCATAATCCTAACTCTAAGACTATGAGTAAATGATAATCTTGATTCTTTTGGGAATAATTTTTTGGGCATGTGTTTTAATTCTGAATATCGTGCTTAGACTAAAAGAGCCATGTGGAGCATGTTTTGAAGAAAAAAATGTTTGAATTGACTTCCGCTATAGTATTTAACAGGTTTAGATGGCCTCATATTCTACTGTCTTCCCATTTACGGATCACCCCCCCCCCCCCCCTCCATTTTTTTTTTTTTGACTAGATGACGCTTACTGACCTAAAATAGCTACAATAGATGTAAAATCAAACATTTAGTTGTCCGTTCCTACTAAAACAAAATCCCCGCCGTGCCCTCTCATAGATTCTAAAAGTTTTGGGCCACCATGCTGTCAAACAACTTATTTGTCGAGCCATGCAAAAATCGTGAGGAATGGAGGGCAGCCAGTCAAAGGCGCAAACACGCCATTCATCTGCTCACCTGTTCAAGGTGCGGCTGGTTGATGTTGTCCTCCTTTGGTGGTGAAACATATGTCCAGAGCAGCTGTGCCACCGTCAATAGGCGGTGATTGTAAGCCTGCTAACCGCATTCCCGGGAGCCGGGCCAAGTTTGAGCCGAGTGAGCTGTCCCATTTTTTTTCTCCGTGCAAGCTTTTCCCGACATTCCACCTGACAAATGAATCTCAGCGGAATTAGCGACCATTCATTTTGGCCAAAACTGCATACAAGCTCACTTTTTGTCACAACACAACAGCTGTGGTGCAGTTGCTGAAAGGACCTGGTTCAAAATGTCTGTTTGGTTTATCCCACAGGTGCTTGATAGGAATAAAGGTCAGAACTCTTTCATTCTCCTTCTCTCATGTGGAACAGTAAAGTGTCTTGGCCAAACAGTTCCCACAAAGATGAAAGTATAAGACTGTCCAAAATGTCTGGTAAGAGCCATCCATTGATTTTCTTTAGTATGTTGCCCCATGAGGGTGTCTATTTTTTTTTTTTTACCAACTACATGCAAAATGCTGAATGTGTTATCCTGAAAATTACTAAAGAGATTCAAATAAATTTACATTGTTTTAAATATGTACACCAAGTATTTAAGATATGATAACGGTGTGTGTGTGTTATGTTTCGACAAAATCTTCTTCTGGCTGAAAGAAATACAAATACAAGTTGGAGATATGATTTTGTACTTCGCAGGGCAGGGAAAAATCAAATAATTAAATTTCATTCAACTCTTTTCTCCCATTAATATTCAAATTTAAAATACTTTATTTTAATGAATGAATTCTATTTTATAGTTGTACAAGCAGCAAATAAAAAATGTGAAAACATGTTGGTATTAATATGGAGACATATAAGGACCAGATAAATAATCGAAAATCAGATTATGTCAAGTCTTTGAAATTTAGCAAGCCCTAACTGACACACACACATTAACACAAACACGCACAAACACACACACACACACGCAAACATTGTTCCATTCTATGCCGCTTATCCAGTTCAGGGTCAAGAGAAGCTGAAGGGCCTATCCCAGATGACTCCAGGTGAAAATAGGTTACACCTTGGACTGCTCACCAATCAATCACAGTCACAGTGCACCCAGACCCAAATAATCATTCCCACCCATTTCACAACTTTGCACAAGTTTGCACTATAATAATAACACTATAATATTTTATTAAAACTGGATCTCGAGAAACACTGAGAGAACACGTGAACTGCACGAAGCTAGGAGACAGACATGCTAAACTATCCAATTCAAACAGGTTAGTTAAGAAATGTTAAATTTTAAAGGGAAACTTAAATGATACTGTGCGTAAAACTGTCAAGACATTGAAAAATTAATTAATTATACCTGTTATTGATCTAAATAATCTCACCTAAAAGTTGTGTCGCAACGGCATATCAAAATATTGATATACAGCACAACTATAAAAAGTGACCAGTCATTTATTATTTATCGAGCTCCTGCTTACAAGGAATGCATATCGCCTTCATCAAGGTACAGCCATTCATCGGACCGACAACGCTTATTTGCGCTTTTATTTATTTGTCTTCCTTCTGCTGCTGAACTTGTCTTCCCACCCACAACAAGAGCCTATGCCAACTCACAATGACAGCCAATCAGTCCACTTCAGGCTGTGATTGAGATTTGTTTTCCAAACCACAACTCAAGCACAAGAAGCCTGATGCATAAAATAGATCTAATTAGCACCCAGAAAGCAAAAAGTTAGAGAATAAAATTGGATTAAGGCCTTTAAAAAAAATGAACTCTTTAAATAGTACTGTAATTAATCAATCACAGTTATTCAACAGATACCCTTAAATGTGCAGCAAACACATGAAGAGGCCAAAAAATTTAAGCTCTTGAAAACGCACACTGAAAGTCATTAAAGGTCAAAAGCTGACTGAGAATAAATGACAAAGATGTTTTAAGTTCAAAAACATTAATTTTATCAAAATGCCATCATAATCTTGATGACTTAAGTGTTAATCTACAATTCTGGACAATTTTAAGACTAGAAAAACACTGAATTAGAGAGCATGTCTGAACTTCTGACTGTTACTATCTGTGCAGTTTAAGTCATGTTTTCCAAACATGGCCCTCATCATCTTCCTTCCAATGACCTCCAGCACCTGCGATTGTTGTTCACTTGCACAGGAAAAGCGAGGCCTGTTAACGGCCACCACAACACGGTCAAAAAAGATCCAGAGGCAGCTGCAAAGTGGAATTCTCATTTCTGCTGTTGACATTTTGTCCGCAAACAAACAATGGACATGTGCAAGGCTCCTCATGTCCCACCGCCGAACTCCATCCCGCCAAGCGCGAGGTCAACAGAAGAGCCCCGGCATCCCGAAATAAACCAATCCAGCCTCTTAAAAACAACACAATCGCACAATCGACGTCGCGCCGCCTTTGCCTCATTGTTTAATTCCGAGCGGCTATCTTAGATATCTCTGCGACTGTTCTTATCTTTGACCTTCAGCTTGTTGCTTTGTCGTCGACCGCTGCTCCACCCACGCACCTATCCCCCCACCCCACCCCACCCCCTCCCTTTGCGCCACAGCGACCTTCAGAGGGGTGCCATTACTCCCTGACCCATTTGACGATCCCCTCATGTGGAATGTGCATATGCCCAATGGCTCGGCTGGCTGGCGAGCGGCACAGTATGGGGTGAGGTGAAGTACTTGCAGAAATATGACTTGACACGCTTTATCAAATGGGGAAAGATGAAGACGAAACAGCTGCTGGTGCTGTCGTAAGCAATCTGGCCGTGATTGAATAAAAGTGTCAGGAAAAAGGGCCGCTTGATGGTCTTTTGTTCTCCCCCCCACCATCCAGCTTGATGTTAGTTTGAGCTGTCAGGAGGGAATCACAGCTGGGTGATTTATCAATACTTGAAGTGACCTTGCAGCCACACCGCGCCGGTGCAGGAGTGTGTGTTTGTGTGGATTAAAGAGACACAAAGTAGGAGATTTTCAACACGCTTGGCACACGTGGACAAAGACTTGGCCCGGCTTGGAACAAAAAACGTTCTCCTCTTAAGAGTGGATTGTTCTTGCCAGTACGATAAGACTACGTTTTTATTTATTCTCCACTTCAGAGCTCTCAAAGCACCACCGGTAAATGTTTGAGTCGTTCAACAAACGCTGCTTTTGAACATTGAAAAATCTCTCTTAGCCGCTAGATGTAAAGTGTAGTCTGGAGTTGTTCTTTTTATTTTGGGGGGTACGGTAGATGGCGATTAATATTAACTCATTCACTGCCATTGATGTCCACAGGCGTCAAAGATCCATTTTTACTGGGCTGGAGGTGAAGAAGTTAAACTTTGAAACTAGTTGTAATAAATCACACAACACTCAGCATGTGCCGATATTTCCGTTGCTTCACTTTTTGATCGATTGAAATTGCACTGAGCAACATTTACAGTTTGCCTTTACCTCGAGCCCTTTCAACCTATAACCTTTTGAAAAAGTGATATCAAAACAAATATGATATAGAAAAAACCTGCAGTGCTCAAAAGGCTGGAGGGAAAGACCATCAGCCCCATATCAATCGCCCTAAAAAAAAATCAATGGAGATAACGCATCCTTCACCCTGAAAATTTTAAGTCTAATGTACAATGTAAGTCACCTTTATTACCTTAAGGGTTGATAAAACACTGACACAACAAAAAGCAGCGAGCCATGTTAACACAAATGAAGTGGCATTCTTTACAGTATATCATTTGTCATCATTTGGGTTTCAACTCAGATTTATCCTGTCCAACTGCCCTTGGGTCAAGAGGCAGGGTAGACCCCATTTAAGACAGCATCCAGGATTGTCTTTTTCTCTTGCAAGTTTTGACTTTTGCTTTACTGTCACGTAAGGAAGAGATTTCGAGCCCGGAAGTAGGCAGGACACAAAAGTTAAAAAGTAGAAAGTCTCTCTCTATACACAAAAACCCCAAATATTCATATTGAATATCAGAAACTTAACTTGGAAGCTAAACTCAGAAAATTGACTCAGAATCGTAAAGAAACTCAGAAATTAGGACTTGACATTTGGACATGTCATTCAGAACCAAGTGTAGTATTACTATGCATACGACAATAAAATTCTTGAATCTTGACAAAAAAAGTAGACTGCTTTGCTATTTTTGGACCAGATCGGGAAGGGCCCCTAATTATGGGTCCCTAATTTTATCAATAACTCCTCAGCTATGTTTGACAAAAGCATACTCTACTTATTCCACCATTTTCAGCAGTGAAAAGTTTATCTTTTGTCCATAATTAATGTCCATAATTAATTTACTGCGAACTGAAAAAAAAATGGCACAAACACAGATCTCAGGGAACAACAAATTACGGCTCATCTTGTCATATGACTAAACCCAGAAAACAGCTAAGATTTGAATGATCATTGGCCCTTTAAAAATAGCCTCGGTTCGCTTGGTGAAAGGAAAAGAAAAACAATTAAAAGTAATTCTACTGTCTTAAGTTAACTTAATAATTTACAGTTACTTATTGCAGTGGAGGGCTTAAAAGAAAAATAGCTTTTTTTCCCCGATTCCGCGGTTGAGGCCTCTACAAGACGGTCGTCAGTGTGCTATTGACTTCGTGTAATCTGATCAAGCAGATGTTTTACTGCCGACTAGCTCAGACATTGCCGCCGTAAACCCGTCTGTAAAATTGTTTTTATGCAAATTTGCAGCGGATCTGCATAAATAAAGTTCCAATTAATACCTTTCTGCAAACCTCTGCACTTGTTTTGCACCGCGCTCTTAATTGTGTACAAGCAGGTTAAACAACAAAATCAATGTCGACTTTAAATGAATTTAGGTACTCTATGGCACTTTTAGTATATATTTGTTTGAGCTACAAATAAACCGCATTTAGTCATATTTTATGGATTTTGAAAACACAATGCGTGGTTGAGAGAAAGCTTTTCTCGAATACACATTTTGACAAGCCAACACGGCTAACTATTGACGTATCTTTAATTAAGAATGAGCTACAAACAATTTCAATCAGGGGTAACATTCATGTAAAAGTCGCAGCGGGCAGCGTTTTTCGGTTACAGGGGAAATAAAAGCAAATCTGCTGCTACCGGTTGATTGGGAACTACTGAAGAGTAAAGTTTCTTGCGAGAACATTAAGGCGGCTTTATAGATCCCTTTGTTGTGAGGGTGCCAATGGAAGCTCATTAATTTCCCCAGGCTTTTTAATGGGGGAGCGCTGAACATGTGGCAAGAGTTGTCTTGCTGGGACCCTTATGTGTTGCACACCTCGGCAGTTGGGAGTCAGCGCGCTGCCTTTCAGTTGTAAAACCCTTGTCCCTTTTGCAAGCTAATCAAACGCTTACCAGCACCAATTGATTTATGTGTGATTCTAATTAGGCCGGTTTTAAAATTCCATTTATGCCTGCCACTGCTCTGTGCAGTCCACTGAGAATTGCCTGCTTTTAGGTGTAAACCAGCCAGTATAAATAATTATTTGCCAGCATTTTGGGATGATGTCTGAGTTGGCGCTACTTTGCTCAAAGTGTCCTGGTGTCCTTGGCTTTCCAAATGTAAGAACTTAAGCTCATTTTCAATTAGTACAAATTACCATGGTTGTGAAGAAAGACTTGTAAACCGTGCAAGATTAAAGGATGAACATGAAGCCTGAATCACGTTTAGGAAATAATGGAAATAGAAGTAAATCAGTTCCGGGGTCAAATTGTAGCCATCCTTGAACCTTATTTTGATGGTTGTCGGCAACCTCTTATTCTTTTCTTAAATGTCATAGATTCATTTCTTATTTTTGGTGCATTCTTGTACTAATGTTGTAGAGAGTGACCTCTTGAACCTCTCACCACTTGAACAATTATTTAGAACATGCCAGAATAAATTTCCATAACAACAATGCGTAGCTCAATTGGCCATCAGAGAGCAGGCTAATCTGTGAGTTAAATCATAAAAGATGTGACCCAATAAAAAAATAAAAAAATAAAAAAATCTGTGAGCAGCCTTGGACACAAAGTCTGACCTTTGGTATTTTGGGGGTTCCTACCATAAATTTCAGACTATAAACCACACCGTAATATAAGATTCACTGTTGATATTTCACAGGAAATGTATTTATTTATCATGTATAGACCGGAATATAAGCCACAGGTTGTACCAGATATTCAGATATAACATCAGAAAGATGGAACATGCTTGTTTTTAAAGTGTATGTTTTTATTTAAAACTTTTTTCCTAACCGCTGGTTACAGCAACATTATGCCCTTAACACAGGCTGAACATGACTGCATGTTCATAAATAAGTGCAGCTGTAACATATTTTCAAAATAACACTAATACACTTAGATTGTTAGAATACTGCGCCCACACAACAGTAACATGCTTAGTTGTGTTTATTAGTGAGAGGAGGGAATCATTTTCCTGTAAAAGGTTAATGTTTCTGTCCACTGAGGGCCACAGTATTGATAAAAAATGTCATCAAGCAAACTAATTGTATTGCAAAAATACATGGGCAAATATTAGTTTTATTTTTAAAGCTTGTCATTCAAAATGCATTGAGGATTGTTATTATTATTAGTATTATAATTATACTTTTTTTCTGAATTTTCGGAAGTCCAAACATATCCAACCAGGTGAAAACATTGGTAGGTTACAGTTCTCAAAAACAAATGAAAACAAAATTTTCAATAGCAACACCTTGAGTCAAAAAAAAAAAAAGGTGGTCCCTGCCAAGACATAAAAAAAAATTCATTTTGAGACATCCAAAAAAAAAGTCATTTTGACCAATCCACTGGTTGTATGTAATATGACCTATGAATTTTTGAAAGTCCAAATTTGGCCCATTTTTTTAAATTTTCAGATTGCAGATTCACATGGGCCAAGGTCCATGTGCTGGAGGCTCTCCAAGTGCAAAATATTTTATTGCATATTTTACACACATACAGGTTTTCTCCAATATGTATTGCTGCATTATTTCTTTCATCAGCTTGCAAACATGTAGCAACTTTCTACCTAATGAATTTAGCAGCTACGCAGCCTCAACACAGTCCATCCGAGCTGCCATCCCGTAAATTAAATTATGTCTATAAGCATTAAAGCTTTGACGCTGTATTTGGGCAGCCCACATGCATCCATTTGCTAAATTCTATCTAACAAAATTAAAAAATAAAAAAAGCATAGACACCTATGGAAAATGGGCTTGGCGGCAGCACTTAAAGGCAACCACTCCAAACAGTCTGCTGACTAATGCATTTCTAATCATTCTTCTGATCAATGTTAGCTGCCGTACAATAAGATTAATCAGCCGTATGCAAAGCAAGGATCACCTTGAACAAGAAGTATCTTTATTATGCGTAAGTGCGCAGGAAAAAAGAAATGTGCACCTGCATTATTCCTGTTCTTTGCCGTCGTGGGTCATGTTGACGACGTTTCAGCTCCCCTCAGCTGTGTTTGGGCATCTGTGTACAGCTATCCCACTGCTGAATGCCAGTCTGATTATTCCAAGTAGAACAGAATATTCAAACAAGGCCGCTAATTCATTCGTCCGGACGATTCTCCAGAGCTCCGGCAGCTGTTGAGCAGACCGACAGATTTCTCATTACAAGCCATGGGCGGTGTTAAAAACTCTGAAAAGTTGTGCAAATGACAAGTTTTTTTTGTTTTTTTAATTTTTAGCACATACATTTTAAACTCCAAAGAAATTTACATTTTCAGTAGTGTACTTGTTCATATGTTTTATTTAAGTGCCTAATCTGTCACCAAAACCAAGACTGCCATTCAAAATGAGTCAGAAATTGGGACTTATCAAACCTATGTAAGAGATGTTTTTGTAAAAATGATTCCAGCACAAAAATGCCCCCTCCCCCCGAAAAAAAAAAAAAAAAACTTAAGCATCCGAAAATTCAGAAAAAAATATAATAATAATACTAATAATAATAACAATCCTCAATGCATTTTGAATGGCAAGCTTTAAAAAAAACTAATATTTGCCCATGTATTTTTGCAATAGAATTAGTTTGCTTGATGACATTTTTTATCAATACTGTGGCCCTCAGTGGACAGAAACATTACCCTTTTTAACAGGAAAATGATTCCCTACTCTCACTAATAAACACAACCAAGCATGTTACTGTTGTGTGGGTGCTGTATTCTAACAATCAAAGTGTGTTAGTGTTATTTTGAAAATATCTTACTGCTGCATTTATTTATAAACATGCCTGTGTTAAGGGCATAATGTTTTAACTTGACTGTTGGTTTGTCAGTTGTGGCTCTTGCATCGTTATCACTACGACATCATCAAAGGTAAAAATACATACAATACCTTACGTCACCAGTCATTTAGTCTGTTTCAACTTGTAAAGCATTGTACTCCTACTTAGCTTTCTGCGAGAGTGGCTAAATTAAAAGCCGTCATCTTTGCGGACAACATTGAGGATCCTTTTTACGTTAATCACATCAATCAGAGAGCACCACTGGAATCAGGCGGAATCCTCATGTCTCTAAAATCAACTCCCAAAAATCACATTGCATTGCAATCCGAAAGAGAGCAAGATATTTTAAATACCTCAAACTGATCAATAATTCATACAAAAAAATAAATAATATGTAACGACCATCTGGATTGACCGATATTACAGATTAAAAAAATAATAATAATTTCACCAAAATGTGATTGATTTGAAAGGAGGAAAAAACTAAAGTACTTTGTATGAAAATAGTTTAGCAAAATTCTTAAAACAGTTTTTTGTTGTTGTTGTTTTTTTGGGTTGCAATGCTCTTACAAAGAAATAAAATCATTCATCAATGGACATGTGTTGCAAAGATAATCAAGATTATACTGACACGAGGTCCTCTTGGTGGCCAACAGAGGCAAACATGCAGTAAACATCTTACCAGGAATGAAATAACAAAACAAAAATGTAAAGCTTTGTGAATACACAATTAATCCAAAGTATTATCGGAAGAATATTTCAGTCCAACACCGTTTACTGCAACCCAAGAATGTTGAAGCTGAGTCTCATCTACACTTGTGCACCTTTAAGGGACATTTGTAGCATTTGATGATCTAATCCAAGTCACTAAATCCACTTTATATTATTATTTGCATTTTTGAGCCATGATGCTAGCATCAATGCTAACATTAGCGAATGCTTTGTGGAGGTATTGAACAATTGATGTAACACTTTCTTAAAACCAAAAGATGTAAAAGAAACATTTGACTTATTTTTCATTGAATGTTAGCATTTGTTATGTTTTTATTTGAAATGTCATGTCACGAAGTTGAGCAATTTTATGTTTTAAACTTACCGTGCCCAATGTGAACCAAACCACGTCGCTGTCGTTTTTTTAAGCTAAATCATCTGCCGTAGTGAAAAGACTGGATAAGTAAAGGTAGACAAAATACGGTAAAACTTTCAGTAACGTTGTTACAATCAGATTACAATAAGCTGTGAGACCAAATGATACATGGGCACTGACAAGAGCATGTCAGAGATCAGCTCGTCCGGCAGAAGAATTCCTCCGGGCCGACGTGAACAATGGCCAGGTTTGTCCGTCAAGGGTACACCTGTGAGGGCAATTACTCCATCGCACAAGACACAGCACTGTCAACTTCAAACGGGCTACATTCCTGAGGCAGATTAGAGCAAAATGATGTTTTATTATTTAGGGGGCGGGGGGGTTATGAATTGGAACTCGTCTTTGTGGTGAAATCCAAGACAGTTTGAGATGGTGGCGGCACGTTTGGAGTTTTTATGAAAGGCCAGCAGGGAGGATCAGATTAGAAGGCCAACAGCGAGTGGCGCTATCATCTCTCGTCTTCTTGTCCGAGCCTGTAGAGAGCTTAAATTAAATGGCTGTAATAAATGTTGTGGAATGGCTGCCCATCAAAGGGAAAAATGCCGCAGAGAAAGAGCAACACAGTGGAAGATCACAAGGAGCGATCAAAATGGTCTTGTTTTCATTTCAAGCTCAATTATAATGCTGCACCCCAGAAACAATTATATTGATGAATGTTGCCTAAGTTACTGTAATTAAATTATTCCATTTAATTAAGGAATTATAGGGGATTTCTCCCCTGAGAGCCTTCCATAGCCTCATCTGCTGTTTCCCAAACAGGAGAGGGCTAATGTTGTATGCTATGGAAATGATGCCTAATGAAAGAGAGGCACGTCGGATAAGTATGCTGCACGCTGCTTGTAACACAGCCAAAAGACAGATTAAATAAAAGTAGGCGAAACATATTGATTCATATTTTTCAAGGGCAAAAGCATCTAAAAACTCAACTTGATTGCAACTCAACATGAAAGAGTAGCACTTAGGGATTTGAAAAGTTATATTTTTAGAATAAGCTTGTGAATACAAAAACGTTTTTCAGTAATAATAATAATAATAATAATAATAACAACAATAATAATAATAATAATAATAATAATAATTATAATAATAATAATTATAATAATAATAATAATAATAATAATGAAGCCTCACTATCTGAACGTTGTAATACAGCAACAACATACCAACAGGAAACAATTAACTGTATAAAGTAGTATCATATAGCTGAGCATATACAAGCTAATGATAAAATCACCAAAGTGGAACATATTGACTTTGTTACTTGGATAATGGAGTTGTGCAAAACAGAGGTTGTACGTAAAGGACGCCGCAAAAAAGATGAACTGTAGCTGACTATTGCTCTCTAGTGGTGATGTCTGGTAAATGCTGATTGTAACAATACAGTACTTGATCCATGCGGTTCATGTCAAATATTTATAGTTCCCTGTATACATTTTCGGCACGCCATTAAATATTAAAATATACAAATAGATAAAGGATTCAAAATAGTCTAAATACGGTATCAACATATCAGAGTCATATATTTTTATAACGATATGGTAAAAAAATTAAATAGAATAAATACAACTATATATCTTTTGGTTTAAAGGTATCAACAAATAAATAAATACATTTTGTCATTACAGTAGTTAAAATAAAAGCAACAAATACACAACTTAAAAAATTCTTAAATACATAATACATTATGTATGCCATTACTCAACAAAACATGGAAAATTGGAAACATTTTGTTTCCTTATTAATCAAACAAGCAAATTTTATCACTCTATTATTCTAAAAGACTCCTTATGACACAAATTCCATTACCGATACATTGATTTCAAAATCACACAGCTGGTCGTATAAAATACAATGCCGTCCAAATTTTAAATGCATCGTCCACTTTTAGCAATTTTCAGCAATAAAAAGTTATTTCATCTAAAATTAATTTGACTGCTAAATTATTTGTCATGTACAGTATAGTTAATACTTTTAAAGATACTTTTTAATACTTTTTGAAACCGACTCAGAAAATGATTTATCACAGGTCAGCTTGTGAATGTCACATGATCAACTAGTAAGCCGTAATTGTTTGTTTCCCAAGCCTACAGCACAGATAGTCATTTTCAGATTTTAATTTATTACCTGTTCCTGAAAAATAATTTCGCTATAAAATAAATTATAGACCAAATATTAACTTTTTCAGATTTTCAGATTTCAGAAGTACATTCTTCAGGCATGTTTCCATTTGTATTTAATTAATTCATTCATTCATTCGTTAAAGACAAAATATTAAGTTTTAACAGCTGAAAATGGCTAATTACCGTAATTCCCCAAATATAACAGACACCTCTAAAGATGCTTCCTCAATGTTGGGGTCAAAATCTGTTATTTTCCATTTTACTGTGCATAAGAAGCACCAACCCTTTGGCGACAATGTTAAGACTATAACAAAACAGAAAAAAAATATCATCTTGTGTAAACTCTCCAACTACACGTTCAGACACAACCAGCAAATGCAACTCAAAAGTGTGTTGTTTAAACACAATCGGCTTCATTACATTACCGCTTATCACTCTTTATGCAGCCACCGAAAACACAAATGTGATTCCGCCTGAATACAGGTGCTCAGGGTTTAAGATGATATGCACTCTTCCTCATGGGAAATGTAGTCTTCCTTCTGGCAAACCTCCGCTTTTGTCCATGTGGTATGTTAACCAGTCTCAACTGTAGTTTGCTGGGAAAGGCTCAAAAAAATCGATGAATGGATAACTGAATTATTTCATGGTTTACTTCACTTTATAGTTCCTTGGCAGTTAATATTGTTCAAATTTAATTTAAAACACTGACGGTACAGTTAGTAGCCTGGAACAAATATATTCCATGGATATTTTTTTGCTATGGGAAATTTGGTTTGGAAGTCAACCAGCATCACAGGAAATGGATTGTTTTCCACTTTGGAGATTCAGCTTTATGAGATAATTCCATTTGGATGACATGTTCAGTCAAGTCAGCTTTGCAGTGGTTACTCGATACCCTTGTACTGTATAACGTGTGTGGGAACCAAACAAAAAGCCTGACAAGTCAAGTCTATTGTATTTAGCTGATCTTTAAAGCTGCTGTCACTGTGATCTTAAGAGTGCTGCAAGGTTGGATTAGTTCTCAACTTTTTATTGCTGAGGCAGGACTATAAGAAGAACAAGGCAAAAGTACCAAGTGAGCGTGTGTCAAAGTTTATGCAAGAAGTTGTCGACTCTATACAGTAAATGTGAGCTTTTCATTTTTATTTTTATTTTTACTCATTAATACACTGGAGAAGGCCCTGCAAAATCTTACAATTGAGAATAAATGGGGATACATTATCAAAAAAAAAAAATCATCATCTTAAACCTAACAACTTTTTCTATGTACTATATTACACACTATACCAGTAAATTCAAAATATGAACATGAACAAAAAAAAAAACCCACAAGATGAGCGAATGAGACAAGACAGGATTTTGGCAAACATTTCCAAAACAATGGCCAGTGTAAATCTTCCAGGTTTCAAAGATTTCTTTTAATTGAGAAGATGCAAATATACACATAAATGTACACATTAACAGGCCTGTCTCTTTTGTTACAAGCTTCAAGTACTGTATTTCAGTATTCAGATAAAATAAATTTTATATATATATATATATATATATATATATATACATGTAAGTATATCATCTCATGCTGTGCAGTGACGAGAAAGCTTGTGATGTTTTAATTTTGCGATATCTCGCCATACGTGTTTTACTGGTATGGGGGGGTGGGGGAGGGACAGTAAATGAGCTAACAATAAACACCTACATTATTCTATACAAAATGCACTTAGCATACTGGTACATCCAGAGTCAACTCCCTCCGACACTACAACATTCCTTGCAGTGAACGGCTACTTACACAAACATGTGCCACAGATACATAGCATCTGTCCAAATATAGACACAGAGTCATTTGAGCATCTGCTGGTTGCTTTATGGGCTTTGTCGTCATGGGTCATCAACGCTTCACATTCTGCCATCAAAAGAAAACAAAAAGGTTTTTTTTTTTTTTTTTTGCAAATCACAGAAATTGAAAGGTTTGCAAATACGCTTTGCTGTATTGGGCATCACGTTTTATGCATGCCTCTGATGGACCAATTTTGTACAGATATGGTGTACTGAAATATTTAAGAGTGTTTGAGCATATGGAAAGTTGTCCACGTACTTGTATTGATGGTGCTTTACCTTCTGGACAGACCACCCGGCTCTCACTGCCCTTTTTTTTTTTAAATACATTTCCAAATCCTTACTAATTCAGGCTCCAATAACGTTAAATAAAGGCTTATCATATTTCGCTCATTTAATTTCTTGTGAATGTTGTTAAATATAATCTGTCCATTTATTTTTTATGGAGCACATCATGTACCAACATCATAGGTATTTTTTTCAGACAGGCTCCAAACAAGATGAAAGTTATCATTTCCTTGATTTGTCTTCAAAAAAGCAATTTCAAAGTGTTTGTTTTCCCTCCACTTAGGACCTGGCAGCATGAACATCTGCCAGACGTTTTTAGTGTCTTCAAGCTTTTTTTTTTTTTTTCAAAGTGGCTTTTATGTATTTATTATTTTGAATTAATTAATACAAACACCAAATAAAGCCATTTCCCAGTGGGAGGATGTTTTTTTATTGGTTACTTTCCTCAACAAAACTCACTTCTGTTGTGTTGCCGATACAATAGTTGTTTTTGTAATGTTTTATATCATGTATATACCATCATTTATGTAGATTTGCAATCATACCTGTCATGGATTTTGGGTTGTGGGTTTATTTTGAGGGGTTCTGTTCCTTTGTTTCCGTATATAGTTCCTGTTCCCGCTCCGGTTGCGTCTTTCTGCGTTTAGTTTTGATGTAGTCCACCTGTCCGTGTTACCCGCCCCTCGTGTCCTCCAATCCGCTCCCTTTGCCTGTTGTCCCTGCCCAGCTGCCGTGTGTTTGTTTGATTAGAGCTGTATGTATTTAAACCTGGTTTTCGTTACAGCCCGCGTCGGAACATTGTCTCTGTCACGTCATGTCATATTGTCTCTGTCGTGTCAGGTCATTGTCGTCTTGTAGTCCCGTCTCGTCTCGCCCATCAGTTTCGTGTATTCCTGCCAGCCTGCCCGTAGTGTTTGTTTTCTGTTTTTCCAGCTTGCCTGCGCCCTTAGTTTTTGCCGTCCTGTTTTTCCCGCTTTTTGTTCCCGTTCGTTGTATTAATAAACATGGATTTCATCAACCCCCTGTCCCGACGCTCCCCTGCTTTTGGGTCCTCCTCCTCTGCAACCATACCGGCCTCCTCAACCGCCGTACTCCCCCGTGACAGAATGATCCGACCAACGCAGGACCCAGCGGGAAGCCCGCGGCGGCGGACACGACGCCGCCGCCCCGCCCGCATCCGTTCTCAGCCCGCCGGTCAGCCCCGTTCCCCCAGTGTGAGACCTCTTGTTTTTTCTTCCGTGTTTCTCCCCTCCGAGTCCGCGTCTGTCCCCGCTTCTGATCCGCCCCCCGCGTCTGTTACTTCCGCGTTTCCCTCGTGTTCCTCCGACCTCCCATACGACACGATTCTGTCCCCGCACGTTTTTTGTAGTTCCGATTTTTCTGATTTGCGTAGTTCACCTTCTGTCCGCACACCCGATCACCCTTCCTCTCCTGTTCGCGCACCTTACTGTACGTTGGACTCAGATTTTTCCGATATCGAGGATTGCCCTCCTTTCGTCACGTTTCGTTCCAGTACCGGTCCGGATTTTGTTTACCCGCGTCCCTCTTCCTTCGACACTTTTTATCATATTCCGTATTCGAGCCCGTGCACCTCTTATGATTTTGATTCAGATTTTGATTTTCCGTCCAGCCAGTCATTTTACAGTCCGTCCGAAGACTCAGATTCAGAGCCCCCATTTGACCGTGACCTTTTCGTGGGCTCCCGGTTGGCATTTCGTGGCCGCCGGTGGAGGGGCCCGCGAAAAGGCCACCGCCCCAGTTACCACCAGAACCCATCTGTTCAGTCTCCTGTCAGTTCCGATCCGTTCCCTCCTGTCTCTGTGTCCCCCTCTTGCCGCGCCCTGCCTACTTCCTCCTGTCCTGTACCACCCTCTTCTTGCACCCTATCCCAAGCTCCTGTCGCGTCTGTACCACCTGTCTCTGTTCCCCAACCTTCCTGCCGGCGGGCTGAAGCGGCACCTGCCCCTGTCCCTGCGCCAAGACGGCTACCCACCCCTGTCCCTGCGCCAAGGCGGCTACCCGCCCCTGTCCCTGCGCCAAGGCGGCTACCTGTCCCTGCGAGCCGGCGCCCGGCCTCTGTGAACCCTGCGAGCCGGCGCCCAGCCTCTGTGAACCCTGCGAGCCGGACCCCGGCCTCTGTGACCCCTGCGTGCCGGACCCCGGCCTCTGTGACCCCTGCGAGCCGGACCCCGGCCTCTGTGACCCCTGCGAGCCGGGCCCCGGCCTCTGTGACCCCTGCGAGCCGGGCCCCGGCCTCTGTGACCCCTGCGAGCCGGGCCCCGGTCTCTGTGACCCCTGCGAGCCGGGCCCCGGTCTCTGTGACCCCTGCGAGCCGGGCCCCGGCCTCTGTGACCCCTGCGAGCCGGGCCCCGGCCTCTGTGACCCCTGCGAGCCGGTCCCCG
The DNA here is from genome assembly GCF_059441005.1 of Hippichthys cyanospilos. Lineage (NCBI taxonomy): Eukaryota > Metazoa > Chordata > Actinopteri > Syngnathiformes > Syngnathidae > Hippichthys > Hippichthys cyanospilos. The sequence goes on along the minus strand of NC_142373.1, from coordinate 22,330,181 downwards.
GCCCCTGTGACCCCTGCGAGCCGGTCCCCGGCCTCTGTGAACCCTGCGAGCCGGTCCCCGGCCTCTGTGAACCCTGCGAGCCGGTCCCCGGCCTCTGTGAACCCTGCCCGTCTGCCTCCCAAGCCAGTCGCCCGTCTGCCTCCCAAGCCAGTCGCCCGTCTGCCTCCCAAGCCAGTCGCCCGTCTGCCTCCCGAGCCAGTCGCCCGTCGGCCTCCCGAGCCAGTCGCCCGTCTGCCTCAGTCATCCCAAGTCAGTCTCCTGGCATCCCCGCCGTTTCTGATTGGGCCCCCAGTGTCTGTCTCTGTCCAGCCGGCCGTTCCCTGTGCTGCCAGCCACGGCGCCGCAGCCTCAGCCTGTTGAGCCACCAGCCACGGCGCCTCAGCCTCCTGAGCCGCCAGCCTCTGCGCCGCTGCCACAGCCTCCTGAGCCGCCAGCCTCGGCGCGGCAGCCGCAGTCGCCTGGGCTGTCAGCCATGCCACCATTGCCGCAGACGACAGAGATGCCAGACGGTTCCCCGTGGTCGCCCCTGTCCCAGGTCAGTCTCGTGCTCTCACTCGTGTCTGTGGCCTGCACCCAGTGGCTGTTCCCTGATGGCACCCCGACGACGCCTCCGCACCGGCCTGACGGCGTCCAGCCGACGCCTCCGCACCGGCCTGACGGCGTCCAGCCGACGCCTCCGCACCGGCCTGACGGCGTCCAGCCGACGCCTCCGCTCGGGCCTGACTGCGTCCAGCCGACGCCTCCGCTCTGGCCTGACTGCGTCCAGCCGACGCCTCCGCTCTGGCCTGACGGCGTCCAGCCGACGCCTCCGCTCTCGCCTGACGCCGCCCTGCTGACGCCTCCGCTCTCGCCTGACGCCCCGCCTGCCGATCTTCAGGGGCAACCGGGATACAAGCCTACCTGGGGTGGCTTGCTGTTCGCCATCGGGCGCCCAGGTCGCCCGCCTGACTCGGCCCGCCGGGCACATCTGCTCTGGCTTCCTGGCCGCCCGCCTGATTCGCCTCGCCGGGCGCCTCTTGTCTGGCGTCCGGGCCGCCCACCTGACTCGCCCCGCAGGGCACCTCCCGCCTGGCGACCGGGCCGCCCGCCTGACTCGCCCCGCAGGGCACCTTTCGTCTGGCGACCGGGTCGCCCGCCTGACTCGCTCTGGCGACCGGGTCGCCCTCTGGACTTTCCCCCTCGGGTGCATCCCGTTTGGCACCAGGGGTGCCTTTGGACTGTTTTTGTTTTTCTCCTGTGCCCTCCTCCGGTCCCCCTTCCGCCCACCCTGCCTCGGTTTTGTTTGCTTGTCGGTTTGTTTTTGGGACGTCTGGGATCCGTCCCTTGGGAGGGGGGTTCTGTCATGGATTTTGGGTTGTGGGTTTATTTTGAGGGGTTCTGTTCCTTTGTTTCCGTATATAGTTCCTGTTCCCGCTCCGGTTGCGTCTTTCTGCGTTTAGTTTTGATGTAGTCCACCTGTCCGTGTTACCCGCCCCTCGTGTCCTCCAATCCGCTCCCTTTGCCTGTTGTCCCTGCCCAGCTGCCGTGTGTTTGTTTGATTAGAGCTGTATGTATTTAAACCTGGTTTTCGTTACAGCCCGCGTCGGAACATTGTCTCTGTCACGTCATGTCATATTGTCTCTGTCGTGTCAGGTCATTGTCGTCTTGTAGTCCCGTCTCGTCTCGCCCATCAGTTTCGTGTATTCCTGCCAGCCTGCCCGTAGTGTTTGTTTTCTGTTTTTCCAGCTTGCCTGCGCCCTTAGTTTTTGCCGTCCTGTTTTTCCCGCTTTTTGTTCCCGTTCGTTGTATTAATAAACATGGATTTCATCAACCCCCTGTCCCGACGCTCCCCTGCTTTTGGGTCCTCCGCAACCACGCCGGCGTTCACACCCGCCGTGCACTCCCGTGACAATACCAAAGATTTGGGCCAAATGCCACTATATTGTCTGAGATTATCACATCCGTTGTTGATGCTGAGTTTTCAGGTCCAACTGACAAACTAAGAATGAGCACATAAAAAATATTAATAACAAAGGTCAAGTCAGCCAGATTTATTGAATGTGGATATAATGTATTTTTATTATTTTTGATGGACTATTTTTTACCTCTTGTGATTTGTCACAAGCCAGTGGAAGAACAATAAGGAATGTTTACTTTTCCTTTGACACCCACCCCCCCACACACACACCAAAAATTGAAATCAAATAAATCATAAAATTGTTGAATTTCGCACAAGGTTAGCTGATGGATAAGTAGATCTTATTTCAACATTGTCAGCAGTGATAAGTTAATATTTTGTCTGCATAATTTGATGACTGAGTTATTTCGCATGTACAATGGATACATTTTCCGCTTACATCACGTACTTAAGCCTCATGTAGGGACCAATCACGGCTCACCTGTTTGCTGGTTCCATCATGTGACGTTGGCAAGCTGAGCTACGACTGGTCGTTCCCCAAGCCTTGAGCACATGTGATTTCATTTTCAGTCGACCGCAAAGGGTAAAATCTGATATAAGTATTAACTTTATATGAAAACCAATTTCGCTAGCAAATTACTTACAGACAAAATATTACGTTTTAAAGTCAGTGTTGATTTTTTAGAACAGAGGGACATTTTTTTAATTGGAAAACTATAGGCGCAATCAAATTTTGAGTTTTGCCTCCTAAAGAAAAACATCATTTTACACAAGTGTTACATATAAAATGCAATTTTATTAACCTTCATGCCTTCATTCATATTAATATACATTTATATGTTTCAACATATTTAAATTTCACAGCTCCAACCAAATGAAAAAAGAAATACAGAAGTAGAAGCCAAAGCACAGACAAGATAGGCTACTTAAAACAACTCTGAGAAAGAAACAAAGAATAACACAAAAAACGGGCACCATGTTTTCAAAAATTTGACCCCACCGCCTCCCCGACAAAATCAAATGAAAAAATATACAGTTGTGTTGTTATTCCGTGAGCAAAATCTCCCTTTTGAAGCGGTTTGCTGAGCGAGATCACATTTTCATTACTCGAGATCGGAAAAAGGAGATCAAAAGCTATTTATTTACACTACACTCACTTTACATAAATACAAGGACAACCATTTACTGTACGAAATATCTGCAAATCGAAACATAGCCGCCGGCTTCAATTCTCTTCCAAACCACAAAATCAAAAAGGACATTGAAAGTAAAGTAGATATAGAACTGATAGACTCAGTCATTAAAAAGAAGAAGGCATCGATCTACATTGAGAAGGATTTCTCATTGTGTGTGTGTGTGTGTGTGTGTGTGTGTGTGTGTGTGTGTGTGTGTGTTTCTTGCAGGATCATAAAATAAATTTGAGTCAAATAGTTTTTGTACGAAAATGTGCAATGAACAGTGTGATGTTGGTGATTGGATGCGACAAACGTGTCCAATCATCTCGTAAAAAACTCACTGTCATTTAAACATCAGAGGTCTGATGTACAATATCTGTCTGTCTGTGCTTTTTTTTTCCCTCGATTGTTGCTTTGTGACGTAACAACGATTACATCAAATCATGCTGCATGGAGCAGTAATATGACGAGAGGCACTATTCATTAACATGATTATTAGTATTGTTATTATTGCATAACTTTGACCCTGGTTACCGTTACAAAATTATGCTTTATAAAGATGTTGAAGAGAAAATATAATACACCCTTTCTGGTCAAGTTACTATTTTTTTCAAAACACTGCTTAGATGAAACAAATTCATATACTGATTGGCAATTTTGTTGATATGTGCACCTGTGTATACAAAGAGATCATTGCAAACACTTTTTAATCCTCCCCAAAAGATTTGATTGAAAATAACAAAGGAGAATTTACCAACAATAACAGCTGTATGTCAACCACACACGCTTCATGTTACGAATTGATCAAAATAATACCTTTACCCAATTCACTTTTTTATGTTCATGGTTTGTCATCTTGCAAAATACTGTTTCAATTTGTAGGCTGAATTTGAAATTGGCTCAACATTTAAAAAAAAAAAAAAAAAAGTCTTACAGTTGCGCATGTCGGGCAGCCTGACATTTTCTGAATGCAATTGTGTGTGTATGAAAAATAACAAAAACAACTTTGTACAACGTTGTACATGATTGAAGATGACTTCTGAAACAATGCAAAAACTACTGACTAATTTTGGACATGTGGTTAAACTGTTTTTCAACGTTTCAGTTTTTCCTTTTTCTTTATTATTCTTTTTCACTTTAGGTTGACAAATGTATCATTAGAGCCATTTAGTTGTGTTGAACTGGTAAAATATTTAAGATGGTGAAAAATATATGACTTTTTTTTGTTGTTGATCGAACAGCAAAATTTAGCAAATGGCGAAAAATGTTTGCAAACTGTTTTGTAAACAGTGATTAACTTGGTCATTTTTGATATTGGAATGGTGTGGTTGACAAACAAATAATTGGGATAATGGATAAACTTGAAGAAATATAACTGTTGAACCAAAGGAAAAGGAAAAAATAATGATACTAAATAGTGAAACCTCTTATTATTTTTGGTGAAGTAAGAAAAAAAAAAGAAATTATATGGACCACTTTGTCACAAAGTTGTTGATTTTTCTCTCAGCGTAAACATTGCAATGAAATATCAAACAGCAGTTGTGTGGCACAGTTGAACAAAAATATCGGGTGAAGTCAACATTTTATTATTTTGTGTAACCACTAATCCAAACCAGTGAATTTGAACAGCATTTAGTCCAATATCTGACTGTGTACAACAAATTAATCTGAATGACATTCTCTGAAAAAAGACTTATGTATAAATCCTGCACCTCGAATCAAAGAGCCCTCTTTAGCCAACGTATATACAGTGTACTGTATATTATATATATCCGTGTCTTAAAAACATCATCACATATATTACAAAAGCTTTTTGTACACAAAGAAAAGCAATATAATTGTGTTGAAGCAACCTTCAATCATAAAATGTCGTATATATATATATATATATATATATATATATATATATATATATATATATATATATATATATATATATATCATATGAATCATAAAATATGATAATGATGATTATTGTTGTTTATAAATTGACATCTTCAATAAAAATCATTTGACAAAATTATATGAACAATAATAAACAAACAAGGTGCTGATATTCTGTTACTAACAAAACATTGATATGTGCACAAATTATATACAGTACATAAATAAAGCGAACATATACATTTTATACATGGGAGGTTAATACGGATGTGAGGATGGGTGTTTATGAGTGTTGAGCTTGTTCAAGGTGCTAATATATATATATATATATATATATATATATATATATATATATATATATATATATATATATATATATATACATATACATATACATATATATATATATATATATATATATATATATATATATATATATATATATATATATATATATATATATATATATATATATATATATATATATATATATATATATATATATACACACATATGTATATATGTACACACACACACACACACACACACACACACACACATACACAAAAAGGTCACTGGTTCATTTACTGGCTTGCTCCAACAAATGCATTGACTATCAAAGACTATAACACTGCAGGCATAACAAGTGCATCTCTGTATTTCACGTTGGGAAAAAAACAGGTTCATTAATTTTACTTAAAGTAAGGTAATTAAGGTAAGGTTAGGTAAGTCATGTGGTATGGACAAACAAATTGGGGTGGATTGGCTCATACAATGGAACGTCCAATTTTGGAACATTAAAACAATTTTTAAAGAATAAAAGAAAGAAAAAAGAAGAAAAATTGAGAGATTCTACAAGTTTGCAGCAAATCTTGCTAGACTTCTGGAGAGCTCTTTTCAGTGAACACGCCTTTAATGATTAAATGCAAGCTTTTGGCTGTGTCTTTGGCTTTTAATTGGTTCTTTCACACCCAAACTTCTCAAGGTTTAAATTTGTGAATATTATTTAAACAAAAGCCTATTGTTGCCACCATAGAAATGGTATCTATATTAATATATTACATTTTACTTCAAATTTAATGTTTGCATTTTTACATTTTAATTATTAATTTGTTCCGTTTCATGGCTCGAATCGAACATTTTTAACTTTACAGCGACTTTCAGAGATGGCGATGAATTATTGCTAATTTGTTGCTATTTCCATTTTCAACTGTTGACAGTGATCATTATTAACATTCAATACAAATGTAATTTCATATGTTTTTATAGTAGTCTGACCAACATTTTCATCTCAAACTCTTAATTCATCTACTATTACTCTTTTACTACATTTGTGATATATAGACCCAATGGTTTTGTCCGTATCATGTATGCAAATGAGAGCAATGTTAAAAGAAAATGTCAACTAACTGTAGTTGTCTTTACAATCCAAACAGGTTTATAGTTGATGACATTCAAGGCAGCTAAACTTTGTGCACAGTCAGGAGCAAAAAAAGAATTGACATCAATCACCGAGACAAGCTCTATTCACAATATATTGCTCTTTCGTGTGTGTGTGCATTTGCTGCTAACTGTGTAACACTTCAGCCATTTTAAAGTCAAGTGCTGCTGTGCAAAAAAAAAAAAAAATCCAAAAACCAGCTGAAAGAAGAAAAGAAAGCAGAGTCAGTGTCGTGATTGTTGTAAAGGTCTCCACGATGTTGCTGAAGCCATTTAAAGCAAGTGAAGAAATGAGACGAAAAAACGACCCCCCCCCCCAAAAAAAATAAATCCCAAAACATTTAACCCACAAAAGTTAGTAATACATTATAATTACAAACATTTGTCCGTTGGTTTTTCTTTACACAAATTTAGTGAGGACTTAAAAGGCCCCAATAGGAAAAAGATGATTTAAAGAACGTGATATATATATATATATATATATATATATATATATATATATATATATATATATATATATATATATATATATATATATATATATATATATACTGTATATATATATATATATATATATATATATATATATATATATATATATATATATATATATATATATATATATATATATACCGTTGTAATCATTAGGATTGCACTTGATCTGATTGCTTCATCACAGCACAGAAATCCAACAAAGAGGCTCCTTTGTTTTGTTTTTTAGTTTGTTTGTTTTTAATGTTGTTTTTGGGGGGTGAGCCCCTTGCCCCCCTAAAAAAAATGGCTTTTGTGTCAATGAGTTTGCGGTGGTGCATTCAAAGTCCATATGACATTATCGGCTATCATATGGCGCCCCCTGCTGCCAATCCGGATGTGCTTCGAGAGAGCCAGCACCATTTTTAAAAAAGGGGACTTGGGGGGGCATCCACACTCTGGGGTCTTTCACATTATAAAGACAAAAACTATCTCGCCATCCAATTAGAGAGTCCTTGTTAAAAACTTCCAAGCAGTGCTGTAAAAGACAATAAAAGATCCTGACTGTTCCTTCCGAGAGGATCCCCATTGACCCTGTTTTCTGTCTTTTCCCGACATCTTCCTCCCATGTGTCCAGGCCAGCTGAAGAACATTTCCCAGGGAGATCCGGCTCCCCCGTGCGTGTTGGTTCCCTCCTTCCCGGCTGATCATTTCTCTTGTCTCACACTAGCATGTGTCGACGCCGGTGCAGGGCTAAGTGGTCCGAGCGGGAGAAGCTGCGGTCGCAGTCCGCGCACTTGAAGGGCTTGACGCCCGTGTGCTTCCGGTAGTGGCGGGTCAGCTCATCTGAGCGGGCGAACTTCCACGTGCAGCCGTCCCACGTGCATTTGTAAGGCTTTTCTCCTAAGGAGAAAGGAACAAAAACAAAAACACACAACTTAGCACCTTAGAGCAGTCGTTCTCAACCTTTTTTTCAGTGATGTACCCCCTGTAAAATATGTTGTCAGCCAAGTACCCCTTAACCAGTGCGAAGCAATTCCGGGTTAAAAAAAAAAAACAAAAAAAAAACATGCCTCTAATTTGTTAAACTTTAGATCCTTTCAAAACGTCATTTGTATTAGTCCACAAAAAAGTGTCTGCTTTTGGATCATAGAAGAACTATGAAATACAAAAGGAATAACTTAATTCTTAATAAATATTTGTCACTAAAAAATAATCAGTATAAAGTGTCAGACCTGTCCCACCAAAAAAAATATGTATAAATAAAATTGTATTCACAGATAAATATTAAACATAAAGCATCCTGTTTTGAGATTACAATAGAGATATGGTCACAAAAATAAATCATTTGCTTAATTATTAATAAACATTTGTCCACAAAAAGAATCAATACTAAGTATCAGAACTGCTCTCAAAAAGAAATAATTATAAATAAATATTTGTCCACAGAAAAATATTCAACATAAAATCCCCTGTTTTGGGATCACAGTAGAAATCTCTTCACAAAAACACATCACGAACAATGATGAATAAATTTTTGTCTATTTTTTTTTTACTATCATGAAATTGAATAACTTACTGAACTTAAAATTTGTTTTTATAAACGTATATTGTCCTGAAACAACTAATTAATTTAATAATTATTTTTAAAGATTTTTTGCATATGTGTTTGTTTGTTTTATTTAAAATCTTGAGTACACCCTGAAGTTCCTTCAAGAACCCGGTCCTCAATCCTTGAAAGCAGCAAGCCTTTATTGCATATACAAAAATAAATAAATCAATAGAAATATGTCCAGGCTGGTAGACAAATGATCGCAGAAAAAATTGTATATATTTTGGTGATGACCTATACTGTTAATTTAGTGTAACATATTTTTGTTTGTGTTTCCGCTAATTTTAGCTTGTTTGCATCAAAATACTCAACATGTCTGCTGTCTTCGGTTTGTGTGCTATATTCTCCCATGCCCAACAAAAGTGTTTACAAAAAATATCATTAGCTCATTTATTACTTTGCCTGTCTAATTATGGAATGAAAAGAGCAAAATGTAGCCTAATGCTGCAAAATGTTCCCTTCCAAGCAATTAAGGTCACAACTAATGTTAGCGGTAGTGCTAACAGCAACAAGCGATACTGTCAATCAAGTCACAAAATGATGTTGCAAACAAACAAGTTCTTAAGTTCTACGACACTGGAATAAAATAGCTTCAGTTCCATTACAGTCTTGAAATATTTTATCCCCTATATATATATATATATATATATATATATATATATATATATATATATATATATATATATATATATATATATATATATATATATATATATATATATATATATATATATATATATATATATATATATAAATAACTCAACTCTAAGGATCACTTTAGATGGGTGGATGTGCATCATTTTTGAAAGCCACTTACCTGTATGTGTCCTCCTATGTGCTTTTAAGTGGGAGCTTTTGGTGTAAACCTTATTGCAACCGTCAAAGTCGCACCGGTGGATTCTCCGCTTTTTGGAATCGGGCGACTCCGACCTCCGAGGGCGCCGTATGCTGTCAATACTGAACGGCGACATTGAACTGTAACACAAAAGAGAGAAGGACGGTTACATTTGGTAATGTCATGTAGTAACTATTTGATAGATTTCAAGGTAAAAATAAGTACACTTTTAGATAGTTTTGAGATAGTACAGACAATAAATAGTAAGAGTGGAGTAAACTATCCAATATTAGGTAAATGTACACTGTACAGAAAGAAAACTATATCTTAGAAATTTTTTTCCTAGGATAGACATAACTGAATGCACGTGTGTAGTGCAATGTCCAGTTACGCCAGTAGATGGCAGTATAAGCTTGCACTGTCAAAAAAAGAGGAGCGCTTTCCTTTTCGTTGCAACCATACTGACAACAATCCATCATGTTTTATTTCTCACTTTAATCCTGTAAGGTTAACGACTGCCGCCTTATTTCCGTGGTCCATAATCGTGGCAATTCAACACCCTTAAGAGGTCAATATAACTTTAAAGACGTCATTTGTCACCGTTCATCGCAGCAAGTTAAAAGTCACGTTAAGGTTAGGGCTGTGATAAGCATGCGTGTTTTTAGTGATTGTGTCGGACTCGTGAGACACAAAATGTCTCACAAAGGACGGATTAATAGTTTTCTTTTATTTAGAGCAATTATAATTGATGTAGTCTAAAGTTATACATGCTCAAAAAAATCTTGAAAAAAAAACATCTTTACAAGTTGCTTCTGCGTTCCAATGCAATGATCTAGTCCATATTCACACAGCACTTGCGCAGACTCAATTAAATGAAATAAGATAAATAACCTGTGGGCATGTTGTGAGAAAATAAAAGCAAAATTGCTAAAGGTTTCAACTTGTGTCACGGTGAAGAAAATTCTGAGAAAGAAAACAAAAGACCCATTTGGAGTAGCACTGCTGTCTGTGTCATCAGACGGATGCCGCAGAAATCAAATGGAGAGTGACGAAGATGCGAATAATAACGCGGTCAAAATAGAAAACATCTCAAAAAGTTGGTGATGTTCATATCAATGACAAGAAAAGTGTTGACATCATTCGCGTGTTACATCAGAACTATTTGGAAGGAGTTGAAGGACACAGTAGCACGGGAAATATTTCACATTCACATGGTTCAGTTGGTGAGAAACATTATTACAAAAACACGTTTGTAGTAAATGATGAGAACGGCCATATGATTGTATTTGCCTTGGGCCACCAAATGAATGAATATGCCGCTGTATATACTGCATTTCAATGTGCTTTTAACATGGCCGAATGAGGAAGCATGAGAGAGGAAGATCAAGGGGTGTTCTCAGCCGCCAGACAGTTCACCCAAGGGACTGACGCCACCACAGCAACGCCACTTCCTGTTTCCCCCACCGTCTTTTACCATCCTTTTTTTTTTTTTCTCAGATCCACAAAAAAAAGTATATATATATATATATATATATATATATATATATATATATATATATATATATATATATATATATATATATATATATATATATATATATATATATATATATATATATATATATATATATATATATATGTTGCACACAGCCAAGCAGATGAGAATGCGGTGGCAGACACCTGTCGCTTTTGGCAATTTGCCAAAGTGAAGCTGCAAAGGAAGTGCTCATGCCTTTCATGCTCTACATTCAGCTCCAGAATACGTATATTATTTATTGGTCATTTTTGCAGTTTTGTTTTAATGTTTATAATTTTTCACTTTTTTAAAAAATATTTTAACCTAAAAATAATTGATTTTTAGTGGATGAATGAAAAAGCTTTATATACACCTACCACAACAAAATAACATCCATACATCCATTCTTTAGAGCTGCTTACAAGATGAACAACCATTGACGCATTTACGCACCCAATCACAATTCAGTATGTCCAATACACCTGCCATGCATGTTTTTGGAGTGTGGGAGGAAGCTCAACTCAGGTCCCAGAAGTGTGAAGAGGACATGCTAACCAATGTGCCACCCTTAAAATGACATAATGCAGCCAAATTTGAACCAAAAAAAAATATTTTAGTTAAAAGAAATGCACCCTAAGAGCACATGCACTCAAAGGCAAAGGGTTTCTAAAAAACAAAGCTAAGCTCAGTCGAGCTGTGGACCAACTGTACTACAGTCCTATTTAAAAGAAGGACAAAAACATGCAAATAGGTAACTTAAACTACGATCGTATTATAGTTGTTTCTTTTAAGTGAGTTACTGTATAAAAGAGCCACCACAGCAACCCGCATGAAGAATTTCACGATAATCAGGATATATTTGTTCATCAATATGAACAGCTGGTTTGATTTTGTTGTTGTTTTTTAACCATCGCTACTCAATTCAATTCAATTCTACTTTATTATTCCCTTGGGAGGGTTCCCTCGGGGAAATTGGGTTTCCAGTACAACATAGCACCACAGTAGTACAGGAAGAATAAAGTGCAAGCTCATCATAAAAGAAAAACGAGTAATAAATTAATACAAGAATATAAAAGCAAATACATAAATATTACATTAAAAAAAACATTGTGATACACGCGACAGAAAGACAATGCAGTATCAGTCACAGACAAAGACGACAGCAAGAATGTGCTGTGTGCTAAAATTCTAATTTGATCATTTTTGCAAATTTAATAGCTTGAGAGAAGGAAGAAACATGACACTTGTTAACACACGCAATGTGCAATGACTGGTGCGATTTGTATACAGCTAACTTTCAAGGTCGAGAGCTGCTGCAGAACAGAGGAAATTAAAATCAAAACAAATACAGTAACATCCATAGAAACTAATTAGAGGAAAACCACGCTTTTACAAGTACAAAGTGAGCGATTATCTTAATCCATTAAACTGCAGACGTGAAACACTTGGATCTTATTTTAAAGTTACACTGTGTAAGCTTTAGACTGTTTTTCATAAAAAATGAATAAATCACATTTTTACAAATGTCAAAATAAGTGTGTTCTCAATGACTAACAGTATGTTTAAAATGTAATCATAGATCTAGTTCTCATTATATTTTGTTACATGGGGGGTGGCACTCCTCCAGAGGTTGCCATGTCTGTTATAGCTACGAACAGCAGGAGGAGGAGTGTATTTTGCTGCATTTACCTTAATGCCCCTAGGCTCCCACAAGCACATGTGAGAAATGACACATATTCCCTTTAATGTATCTGCAGCATACCTATCAATTGGTGCTACTTTGCTCATGTGAGCCCTGATGCAAAGCCAGCCTTGCTGCTTCCAAACCTTTGTTTATTTGTGTCTCTAGGGAAACTAAGGAAGTTGCACTTGAGAAGCTTTTAAACATTTCTGACCCCTGTTCAAAGACCCCTTCTTTCTGCTTTCTTTCTGCTTTCTTTCCAAACTAGAGGCTGATCAAAATGTGTTTGTACTGTATATGTGTCATCCCAAACGGGTGGTCTGGATCCTGCTTTGTTAACACAATAGCATCTATGTGTTTGGCAAAAAGGAAAGCGGGTCATGCTAACGGATGAGGTTCTCACGCTGCATCTAATTGCGGCTTTACGGAGAAAACAGGAAGGGACGTGAGAAAGTGTGCCTCCCGTTGGCCATTGTGGTACCTGTCAGAGGATATGACTCCAAGCGCTGCTGCCCTCCTGCCACCTACACATTGCACTGTGGCTCCGCCATTTCTTGAGTAACACGCCAGAGTACTGTCGACTTAGAGAAGACAGTACACCCAGAAGCACGACATGCCTCGCATTCATTAAGTCCTTTAATATTGACTGAAATTGTCTAGACTCCAGCTCGACATTTGCACACCAATGAGACTTTACATAACTTTGCAATCAGACAGAAAAAGGTGTCAAGCATACAATGTTAGAACTGAAGGAGGAAAAGCACGCTTGTTTTATGAGCCACAGCCTCTCCCGGATTACACTAAATCCTTACTAAAATCTGTAATCAATGTCACCTGAAAAGGTACATTGTGGTGTAGAGGCCTATGAATGTGACAAGCTCTTTTGTCTGAACACATGTACACATATATTAGGGTTATAACACAAAAACGGTGAAATGCCAATCGAATCATCTGCAGGGTTTCCTCTAGGATTCTTCAGGTGTTCGGGGCAACCATGGCTACGTAAACAAAAGATACCAGACTGAGTTTTGTGCTGAACATTTTTCTTTTGGGGGGGGGGATCTGAATGAGTACCATAAGGGCGAACAAATGAGTACCATAAGGGCGAACAATCTTAAGAAGAAAAAAATAGATTTTTCAGACAGATGTTGCGATTGATAAGAAATGTAACTTTTTACTAAACAAATCAAGGTTCAGTGGAATAACCACAATGTAAATTTAAAAGGACATATAAAAAACATGACAGAAAATGACATCACACTATCAAATCATTAGAAGCTATTCAATCATGCAAGGACAGTAAATAGGTTTTATATAAATTTATATATCAAAAGCTATTTCTATAAATAGGTTAGTGAGGCAGTACTTTTTATTGGTTTTTAAAAATTGTTCAAGGCCAAAACAACTGTACTGCTTGCTAAACATATTTGAAAAAGTGCACGTAAAAAATGTTTTATTTTCAATATGATTTTCTTTCCCCTCCATATGTTTGCGAAATACTTAAGGGCTTTAAACAAAAACAACTAAATGGCCTGAAAGTCATATCATAGTATTAATTGAAGTGTTTATTCTTAACTATAATGGGAGGGCTACAAGGGTAAAAATCAAGAGAGTGTTTCTGATTGCATTACAGGTATCTAATTGTGAAAATATAAATATCTCCTTAAAAGGGTCAGAAAGTATGTTTTTTTTCTTCTCTGTGCTTCCTTTCACTCAAAATTTGCATTTTCATGTAGACAAGTCTTTGGCGGCCTGCAGCACCTAAATTACTGTTGATGAAACACTGTGCGGGTATTATTACCTGAATAAAATAAATAGTTAATATTATAAAACACAGATAATTCGATTTCAATATTAGTTCTATGTATATTTTTACATAAATAAATAATCACTGCAAAATAAAATAGTTATGTAATAAAGAAATAAATATACTGTACATTAGAAAACATTTATTATATCATATCTATTTTATTAACACTGAAAAACAGTGTTGTATTGTATTTAGCTTTTATCTGTTTTTACAGTTTTTTTTGACTGGTTTCATTCAAAGTTGAATATACTGCACATATACTTAAAAGAAACTGGATCGAGATGGTTTCATTGTGTACAAATAGCTGATAGAACAAAAGTTTTTGTTGTTGTTGGGTTTTTTTTTACACCAGTTATCATCCCAGCTTATTTGTGTCAGAATTTTGAACTATGATAATGGCAGTGTTCGAATTCCAGATACGTCAGCCTGCACGCCACTAAATCTTTTCTGAAAAATGATGGGAATTATGGAAGGGACAAGGTCTTCAAGTGGGCTGAGGGAGACAGCAGTCCCCCCACCAGTTCTTCCGACTCTCTTTACCAGAGCACCACCTGTTTACCCTTGGCGCTTCTTCTAACACCATTGGACCTTTTCTTATACTAGGCAGCAGTTCTCCGTGTGATGAGCAAATCAAATTTCTCCCTGGTGAAGTTCAGTGTATTCCCCTTCCTGCTATGTCCATGCTAGGTGCTCCACGTTTAAAAGGATTAAGAAGGGAAGATTTCATTGCTCGATTGAAGCCAGCTGCGTTGACGCCTAAATGGCGCTGACATCCTCTGTCTGCGTCGGTCTACAAAATTGCCAAATCTCTGTTTGCCCCAACCCCGAGCACATCTGCGCCATGCCGTTGGCCAGACAAAAATAGGGAACATAACATTCATTATAAATTATTAATAAACGTTATCACAGGCCACACCAAATGGCAAATCAGCTTTTGGCACCAAAGTTTCAGCTCAAATTTCCCATTACGATAATTTGACAACAAAAAAAAATGCAAATGGAACAATAAAACAAGCAAAATGACAGATGATGCATCTGGAAATTAAACGTAAGCTTTATGGGACCCTTAAATTTGTTTTGGGGTTGATGCCAAGTAACAATTTCAGCTTTTAAAGGTTAGATGATGTCCTGATATATATATATGTTAAACTGTTACATTCTCAAAGTCGCAACATCGTCGCTCATGTGTGATTAAAGTTTTGATTCACACCAGAACCAGTAGTAACTAGTTGGTTCTGACCGCGTGGCCTTCAAATCATTGAAGACTGTAAATTTTCCAAGGATGTGACTATGATTGTGATGGTTGTCTATAAGTGCCATGCAATTGGCAGACATCCAGTCCTGGCTATACCCCACTTCACACACAATGTCAGCTGAAACCCAATGTCGAAACTCCATGATCCATGTTATATGGACTTTTGGGGTCTTTGCCACTCCCAACTTGAGAGAGTCTCTCACACACAGACACACACAAGCCCATGAGCACACACTCATCCTAGTCTCACTGTTCTCTTTTCAGCTGCCGCCCTCCAACAATAGCCTATCCACTGTTCCCCTGGGAAACACATGAATATGGAGGAGGTTCCTGAAGAAACCTACTCCACAGTCCAAACATTCACATTTTACACACCTTCTCACACTCCTCTCTCATTTCACTCTTATTAATATATGGATACCTGGAATGAAAATAGTCCCCTTACACTTCTCCTCTGTGATGCTCTGCATGATGCTTGCGTAAATGTGGGCGCAGAATGAAATGTATCCTTTCTTTCAACCTCACAATAGAGTCAATACAGGCACACGCACCGTGTCAACCTCTGCATATGTGTGTAATTCGAGACGGATATGTTTGTTTGTTTCGCCCCCGTCTGTGTGGACAATGGGTTGACCTCCTTGTGGAAGCGGTTCTGGAACATTGCAGGAACATGTGTTGACGTACAGCAGGGGTACTTGGACACCTGAGGTCTACTGATGGGAGGGAGGGACTAAAGGGGCACAGCCTGGCTGGAGGATGCTTGGGCAGAGGAAGGTTAGGGTCGGCCAAACTCTGTTCTCCTCTGAATTGGCCAGTGCCATGTGTGTGTGTGTGAGTGCGTGCAGGCAATTTTATCTGAATGTGCTGCACAGCAGGGCCTAACTTGCATTTCACAAAACAACTCTTTACACAGAGATCCCGCAAAATAAATACATTAACACCCTAACACATAATCTAGCAATTAACTGCCTTTTTCAGTTACACAAAAGCCAGCTGAGCAAGTTTTGCCGTAACTGTGTAATGTATGTGTTCACACAAGCGTCTCACAATCATTTATTGTGAGGGTAAAAAAGTGGTAAGACCGTCATAATATTTTTTTGAAGAAACAGAGCAGGAAAATTGTACCAGAGCCATTCATGCACTTTCACACAGAAAGCCTGCATTGCACAATCAGATAATTAGATTAAATCAGCTCTAATGTCTGGTGTCACATAAAATGTCTGACAGGGGCTTTTTTTTTTTTTTTTTTTTTTAAACAAGTGGCCAGGAGAAGTGAGTGTCAGGTGTAAAAATTCACACCTCTGTTCCACCAGTAATACCTCACTTAGAGCTTGAGCTAGAGACTACCTTTGAAACTAAATATTTTTTGGGTCAAAAACGTGAAGAGCAAAATTAAAAAAAAAAAATCCCCTTTTATAAACATCCCACAAAACTGGCATAACCATTTTTAACAGAACCTAGTATACAGTGGAAGTATTGCCTCCTGTAGCAGCTGCTCTTTGTACATCCTTCCTCTACGAAGCCCCAAAATGTCCCTTTTTCAACAAGGGAAAAAATTCTTGGGTTCATGGACTTGATTGATTTCATTTGATTCACAGGTCCAAGTTATTCTGCTAAAAATATGCATGTGGAAGAGGAGCGAGAATATATTCTGCTGAAATTCACCATTATGAGATAAAATGGCCATTGAGGAAAATAACATTTTTTAAATATATTTATCATTAAGAAATGTATGTCATAACAATATCACTTACTTTACAGTTTTATTATGTAATTGTTTGTTATTTATCCAAAAGATTTTCTCTCCATATGTTGTATTTAATTCTGACGCAGTTTTAAGATTTCAAAAGCATGATATTATAAAACCGGTGTGAGTAAACTGGAAATTCTGTTGAATGCCCTACGAGCTACTGCAATCTACACATTTCAGGGCCACCGCTACCCTTACCCGCAGATATGTTTTGAAATTACAAACTGTAGTTGTCTAAAATAACTCACTGTATATTGTTATTAGAGAGATAATACAAGCATTTTCTCTGCATGTGCTTAACTCCTGTTGTCATGCAAGTGTGTGTGAAGTTGCATTGAACTGTCTGAAATTAGATTAAATCCTGTCATTTCCAAGTTCAGAAGTCATTTGGTAGCATCATGATGCCACATGAGAAAGATTAGCTCGGTCTGGGAATACTTTCCTTGTAGTTAGACTAAATAACCATCTGATGGGCATGAACCTGAGCCTGGCCAGGCGAACCTTTTGGAACGTCCAACAGTAAAGTAGGGGGGCGGGGTCCCGACTTCCTGCTTGCCATCAGGAGAGCGTCGGAGCTGTCATCCGCTGAAGAGGAGAGTCTTTTCATTCAACACAGATGGGCTGGCACTGCCGAGGCGCGCCATGCCCAGGGGCTGTAAAGTATGCACACCAAGCGGGAACCGTATATGCCGTTGCCCGGCAACACATCATATGAAGCCCAGTCTGGAAAAGTAGTTTCAGGAAGACTAAGTTCTTTTATGTCAAAAGAGCAAAAAAAAAAAACAAAAAAAAAACAGCGACCTCTGTGCTCTCATGAAGGGACATATTTCCAACATTTATAGAGCATTCAACCCGTCCTTGAAATTGATATTCTAATTTAAGTTTATAGACGTTTTAAAACTGTCACCTCGCAATGCTGTTCGCTACACCTGCATCGTAGAGCGCATCAAAGTGTTAATTGTCACCTTTAATATGCCGCAATGGAGTTCACAATTGAAATCGTCTGAGAAGCTATTCATGTACCGTACTGCTGTTTTAGTCAGCAACAAAGTTGAAAATGACGGAATGGGCTGAATATTAGTCAGGAGTTTATCCGTAGTCACCTTTACAGATACCACATCCACACCACTGTGTCTAATGTTCAAGATGTCTACTGTGGCATAGGGTGATATCTGTCCAAAATAAAAGGTGAAACATGTTGTCTGCTTTAAAAGCGAGGCATTTGTTGAAGTTCAACACTAAGTGTTCCCGTGGCTAGGGCACAACATACATGTCAGATCCTCCTGGAATGCTAATTTCACTTTTAATACTGCACAGGAAACATGTTTACAACCTGAAATAAGACTCCAAATTTAATTAAGCTGATAGACCGGGTTTACTTGATAGATGCTTACTGTGTTGGTTATCAGAATGTGTTTGAATGATCCAAACTCATGTGCACAAACAACAATATGAGGTGAGATCATTTACGAGTGAAAAAGGAGGCATAGATTTTTGAATGATGTATTTGATATAGGGATACCAAACTTATGTAGCCATTTGAAGCAGTATAGAGTTAATATTTGGACTATGATTAGTTTGATCACTAAATTATATTTTATGTGCAAATAATATCATTAAAATTAAATTTTGTTATTTGCTGAAAAAGACAGATAAACAAAGAGCTTGTGACCCTAGCTTGTGAATATCACATAGCAAAACCCAGATGTTGTTAGCTGAGCCTTGAGCAGTTTTTGTCGACAGCAAGTGGTAAATGTTTTTTTTTAATGTATACATTGCACACTTAAAAAGAATTAAGTTTTCAAATTATTTAAAGGAAAAAAATAATCACTATGTACTGCTGAAAATCGCTAAAAAAGTTTGCCTTTAATTGAGTGATGCACTTGGTATACAGTGATCCGTCGCTACTTTGCGCTTCGCCTATCGCGCCCTCAGTGCATTGCGAATTTTTGGGGGTGGAAAAAAATTATATTTCATTTATTTTATTATATTTATGTTTTGTTTACACTCATATTCTATTTTACAATTATTTTTTTTCTTTTTTTCCCTGGTCAAGTTCAGTTTCGGCTGGGGTTGCACAATTATGTCCAAAATAATAATCACAATTATTTTGGTCAATATTGAAATCACGATTATTCGTCACAATTATCCATCATAATTATTCATCATGTTTGGTCAAACATGTCTATATATTGCACTTTTTCAGGATCCAAACAAGGCTTCAAGGCTTGATACTAAAAAATGACAAACTCACATGGCAAAAACTTGGCACACAGGACAACACAGCTAACTAACTTCCTGAGTGCAAATCAATGAAAACAATGAAGCCTACTTAGAACCAAGCACATACTACAACAACAGGAAACAACAGGCCATTTCAAACCGAATTTATCCAAATTTTTACCAATCAAATTTTCCAAAATGGGTCTCATTTGACAGCCAGCAAGGTATATATTAGGAATCAGGTGAGCAACTCAACACTAGTTCACTCTGGTGCTGATGGGAGACTGATAAAATTACCAGATTCACTCAAAGTGAATATGGATTTAGCAGTCAAAATGTCATTTCGGTCATTTCAAACTGAATTTTTCTAGCTTTTTGCCAATTGGATTTTTCAAAATGGGCCTCAATTGACAGCTAGCACTGTATATTAGGGGGTGAGAAAAACAGAGACTTTTGTCATGAAAACATATGGGAAACATTGCCATCTAAAGTAAGGCTTTTAAGGTGGAATTGAAAACTGAAATCTCGGGAGCGAGGCCACGAAGCCGACTTCGGTGCCCCACGTGAACACTAAGCGCAGAAAGAATACGAGCGGAATCTCGCTGGCATGCATTATGTAGCATTTTATACTTGGCGCGTCTTTCCCCCACAGTCTGCCAATATTCTCTCATACTAGTGGCAGTAAATGGAGTCTACAACATACAAACAACACTATTCTATAACAGAGGGAGAGAATCCGAGTAGATTCAAACGATCAAAATTTTCCAAGCTTTTTTTGAAACAGACTTCTCATCTTGCCCCGGTGTGTGTGCTCACCAGGAGTGGTTTACGGTATTTAGGTCATGATAGTCCTTTTCGGCCAAATCATCAAGGTGTTTGTACCGGCAAATTTCCATAAGTGATAGTTCATCCGCTATGTTTTCTGCCCAGCGCTTCTGTGCGGTAAAGAAATTCCAGAAGGTACGCGTTGCAGAAAATCTGGACCCCGTAGACACCGCGCGAAAGGGTGTAGTTGGCAAAATTACGTCATTTTGACACGTGGAGTCGCGTAATACTCACTCTTGTACAGCGCGGGCTATAGACAGTGCAGTGGAGCCGGTCTCATTGACGCTGTCCAACGTCACGTTTGGCAGATCGTCGTCATCGCTGTCACACTTGATGTGACGTGGCGACAGGCCGTTGTGTTCGGCGTGCACTGTGAGGGCAAGACCAGACCATAAAGGTGGTGTGAAAACAACAAAGGTAATATTTGTTTTTTGATGGCATGGTCAGAGAGGTACCATATTTATTTAATATAATATATTCTATAATAGAGTAGAATAGCATCAAATAATATCATCAGCACATTACAAGGTAAAATAATACATCGGTTATCACAACCATTTATTTGCCTGCTGGTGCTTATCTCAGCTGTCTTCTGGCATTGGTCAGGGTAAACACTGAACTGATGTGTCGCCAGGTCGTATGAAATCGGCTCGAGGCCTTCAGAGTAGTAGTATATACAAAAACAAACCGTGACCCATGACTTTATTTGTGTGTAAATTACTGACATCCAGGTCAATTAATCCCTTACAAATATAGGAGTGCATTACTCACCGACTTGTTGCTTATAAAATATAAGTTTTTCTTTGTGTTGGGTCCTCAACATAAACCTATCTACAAATTTCATGATATATGCCATATGGACGATCATTTTCGGCCGATGTTGATCAGTCGGCCAAATTAATCGGTTGAACCCGAAATATAACATGATAAATTGCCCTTTATACTGTACTGTACGTGCATGTATTTTTCCCACAGGGATTTTTTTTTTTTCAACTTTCATGTCAACTTGCATCTTTAGTTTTCTCAAGCTGTTGCACCTCACCTTCAGAATGATCCACCCATTCTACGGTAAAGTGATTAAATATTGATTATAAGTCATTCAGAAAGAAATAATACAAAGAGATTCAGTCAATAGAGAACATATTGTCCATTGAGGTGCTCCTATATGAATTTCAAAGCTATCAAGGGTCCTTTCGGATGGCACTGGAGCTATTACAGCCCATAATCAGAGCGGCAAATAAAGCAGTAGTGACTGCTTTTAAAGCTTTCTACTTCTACAATCTGAAGAGGGGGGTGAGTGTGGGAGAAAAGGGGGGGGTCACCATCTAGCCCGGCCTATGGAAAGCCTGCAATTAGGGAGTGCAATTAGCTAGAAATGTGAGGCGGGGTGAGAAGGGGGGTGAATTTTGAGCAAGGGACACAAAGGAGGCGTGCTGGAGAGGTGGGCAGATCACCACATTTCTTTTCTTTCTTTCTCTTTCTCCTGTTGTTTCCAGTCATGCCCTGTTTCCATGGCAACCTGCTGCCGGAGACAGAGAGGCAGCAGTGAAAAGGAAGTGTATCCGCCCTCTCTTAAAGAGGATGGCCGACCTGTGCGTGTGGATGTGTGTGCGTGCGCTTGTGGGCGTGTGGATGTGGGTGTGGGCAAAGTGTTTTTGTATCAATGTTGAAAGCTTTTCATACGACTTGCATCACTGCACCCCGCTGTGTTGCTGTCATTGGCTTTAAAATGACTCAAATAGGTGGAGAGGCTTTCAGGTGCATACTTATTTATTCGGTCGCATAGTTAATGTATGGTGTGCTACAGTATATTCATGAGGGCCTTTATTATGTTTCCCAGGAAAAAAAAAATGCCTTTTGAGAACTGCAATATAACGTTCATGCAAGGGTTTATTAATTCCATGATCAAGCTCGTTACTCAATTTACTCATATATGAGCATACACGATTTTAAAAAGTAATCTATTTGCGTT
The DNA here is from genome assembly GCF_059441005.1 of Hippichthys cyanospilos. Lineage (NCBI taxonomy): Eukaryota > Metazoa > Chordata > Actinopteri > Syngnathiformes > Syngnathidae > Hippichthys > Hippichthys cyanospilos. The sequence goes on along the minus strand of NC_142373.1, from coordinate 22,307,835 downwards.
TTTTTTAGTTCAATTTAGTGATCAGAATTTATTATGCAATTGTATTTTCAAGGTGCCCATCCCCATGTTTTTTATTTTTTAACAAAAAGGCACAACTATTTAATTTTTATCATAATAAACAGTTTTATTTCACATGTTTTACCTGCATAAGTTAGATGTTATAAATATTGTACAAATAATCTATAAAGTTTTCATTTTCCATCCGTTTACTCAAAAACAGGAAATTGTCAAATGTGGTTTAGTCTGTTACATCAGGAAAAAGATTAAAATATTGAAAACTGCTTGCCAAAGTAACATCGAATGTTACTAATTTGATTTAACACAATGATAATCAACGTGCTTTCACAGGGCACTAAATAAATCAGAGAAAGTTTACTGTCCAGCTGTTGAAGAAAATTCCACAACTTTAGGTCTCCAAATTATTAAAAATAAATATTGATTAGTTTCTTTATCGATTGGCTCTCTATTAATCAATTAATTGTTGCACCTCTAGTTATATACTAGGATTATGCTCAAATTAAGGTAAAATGAACCATAAATGAATAAGAAGAAAAGACCTTCTCTAACTTCACTAAACTTCCCAGTGTTCAAACCAGCAGGAAGTATAAATTGTGGAATACAACCTCAGTAATGTACAGTAACTCAACTCAAAAAAGAGCAGTCCTGTATTTGTAAGGGCATTTACTTTAAAATGAAACTGTCTACTAGAAACTGCCTCATCACAGGTCACCACCCACATCCACCTTAAAAACCATGCACAGTTCAAGAAAGCTGCTAAATCCATTATATTTTGCACAATCATCTTCATATCTATAGTTTTTTTCACGCCATCTACTCCATAATATGCTCAAAATATAAGTCTATTTATTTACAGTATTAGTGGTTCATTATTGCGACCCTTATCGCTCTTTCACTGTTTTTGGGGGGGGATTTGTTTTATTGCCTACTTTATTATTTGCTCAATAATGGATGTAGTATGCTCGAGGAAGTGAACAGAATAAGAATATCATTGTTTGGTATTGCAATGCATATGACAATAAAACTCTTGAATCTATAATTTTAAATCTAGCTGCTATCACACTAAAAAATGCTATATTCATCAGGTTTTTTTTAGGTCAAATTGGTTTTGTTTATGTGTGCTCGCATGTGAGTAATGTAAGTGGCACCCATCTTCAATTTGCATCCACACCCTGTTTTGCAAGTCTTGATTTTCCCGTCCTGATTTTTTTCTCCCTTAGAAATTCACAACAAGTATCTCTGAGGATGACCCCACCCAGAGCTAATTACACACCCGTGTTTGTGTGCTTGCATGTAGGCTACGTGCACCGGCATGAAGCCTAAATGACCATCCAAGCAGAATGTGACCAGAAAGTAGCCACTTTTAGAAAAATGAACACTCGCTCTGTGTATGGCGCGAAGGTGGACAAGAGCGGCCAGTGTAGGTTCCCTCCCCGTGGTTGGCAGTAAAAACCCCACCCGAGAGAGAGAAGCGGTCACACCCTGCATGACATTGGAAGTGCTGCAGATGTTTGCTGCTTCGCTGCTACAAACAACATCCAACAGCTAGCTTGTTTACCTCTGAAGGGCAGCATCATTGCCTGGGGTGCCACCTCTAGAGCGGAACACAAACAAAATGCTGCCATATTGGTTGACGCAAGACACAAGGTTAGCATCACAGGTGGGAGCAAGTCACAGAACAGTATGCTAAAATCTTTAGGATTCAAGCGAGTCCCAAGCGAGGGTGGCGAATAATGAAACGAGTCATTATAATCAAGATATTGCCTGGATGAAGCAAGTCAGAAAATATTGTCCGCTTTACTCTCGTTATTTCTACTTCCGTTTGTTAGGTTGGGTACACACAAGGATTTTATCATCTTTATTCATTTATGCATTACCACATTCACAAAATCATTTTTTAAAGGTCCTATTGCAATTGAGAGTTGCAGACATTGAATGATGTTGTTCTGTTTTTCTCCATTTTAATCAAAACAGCTCTCTTGTTTCATTTGATGGTCGGTTTTATAACAGACTGGTGAGTAGCCAGGTTTGCACACATTACATTAAAAAAAGTGCCATTCAAAAACAGTGCACATTTGTCTCTGTCCTGGTTGCTCACTCCATTTATGGCCAACTTATTCCAAATTTAGACTTGTGCACGTTCAGTGTATTGCCGCAACATCGATATGTACTAAAAGAGATTCAGCGTGCTTATGAAACGAGGTCAGGCTCTCAAAAGGTCCCTAACTTAGCCAACTATGAGCTGTTATTCATTTTAATTATATTATGTGAAGATGGCATGGTGGAAGTGTGGTTATTATGCCCGCATAACAGTTCAGAGTCTTGAGTTCAATTCTGACTCACTCCGGCCTGTGTGGAGTTTGCAGGTTCTCCCCGGGCCCATGTTGGGTCCCTCCGGCCAGTCCGGATTCCTCCCACATTCCAAAATCATACACGGTATGTGTATTGGACACTCTAAATTGTCCTTAGGTGTTTTTGGGTGCCTGAATGGTTGTTCGTTGTTTCGTGCACTGCAATTTGCAACCAGTTCAGGGTGTCCCCCCCACCTAATGACCGTGGACAACTGGGACAGGCACCAGCAAGCAAGCAACGCTTGTGAGTGGGTATATAAAATGTATGGCTGGATTATGTGAAAGTTAAGGCAGTTTTAGATGGTTAAGGTTGTCGTGTCAATTTTTAATACTTGTATGTCTGATTTGATTGACCATACTTACTGTAAGAGTCTGCCATGTATCATCAAAACATTTCCTTTTAAGCATAGAATACAGTGGTTAAACCGTACAAAAAATTGTGTAGCGTACAGTGTGTCCGGAAAGTATTCACAGTACTTCACTTTTTCCAAATTTTGTCATATCAAAGGTGTTTATCCACCTTTGTTACAATTAGAGCCGCAAGTATTTGAATATGATGCCATAAGCTTAGCACATCTGTCTTTTGACAGTTATGTCCATTCTTCTCTGCAGTAATTCTCAAGCTACACCAGGTTATATGGAAGATGTCTGTACACACAGTTTTTTGGTCCTTCCAGAGAGGTTCAATCAGATTCAAGTCCGGGCTTTGGCTGGGCCGGCCCAGGGCATAGACAGAGTGGTTCTGCGGCCAATACTTTGAAAGCTTGACTGTGTGTTTTGAGTCATTGTTAAAAAAAAAAAATTGAAAAAAAAGGAACCTTTGCCACAGTCTAAGGTCAAGAACACTCTGGAACAGGTTTTTATCCAGGATATCTCTGTATATTGCTGCATACACTTTTTCTGCGATCCAGACTCATCTGCCAATTCCTGCTTTTGAAAAACATTGGCTTCATTACAGGGCTTCGCACAACTTTTTAATACTTGTATGACAGATTAGAATGTAACTGACTGCCGTGCAAAATCAAAATAATACCGTACGAAAACTTGTATAACCTATTTTCACACGTGTGAGAGATTCTATTGTATTTTAGTTGTATTAGTTGTATTACAAAAGTTGTATTAAAGTTGTATTAAAGAAAGAAGCACATTCCAATGCTTACTGGGTTGGCACGTTTCCACGAATAAAACAAAACCCACTTTGTGATTACTTTCTTTCCTCTCTGTGAAGCCAAACTGGGATAACATGAAGATTGTCAACGTTTACACAGGATGACTTGTCATGTATTTCAAGTCTAAGTCAAGTAGTGTCAGTTTGGTACCAAGTCCCAGGTCAAGTGAAAGTCATTCCCAGCTTTTTGGCAAGCAAACTGTCCCCTAAAAATAGCAACTTGAGTGAGATTCAAATCACATGACTCGAGTTCCCATCTCTGATAATTATCCAACCAAGTAAATATTTTGTTACTTGCCCGTTTCGAAAACTGTTTTTGTACACAATCAGACGTGGCTGAACTGTGACATAACGTCACAAATGTTTGCCAGTAATGGCTTTGCACCATTTGCAGTCTGGACGGGGACGAGTAACATTCCTGCTCTGGATAAATAATGAATATTCAGCAATTTCTAGTACTCTAACAACACAAATACTGTACACTAGATTCCATATATTTTCCTCATAACTTCTTTCCCAACAAATGGAGATGCAAAGATGTAAAGGTGTTTTTTTTTTGTTTTTTGTTTTTTGCCATGTGAAGTGTGACTGCAGATAAGGATTGGTATCTCTCTCTTTGTTTTTTTTTTTTATATCAGGCACTGATGCTCTTGGTTATTTTTTTCTGTTTTAGACTAACATGTAATCTGCATAAACACTGTCAAAAAAGAAGTTTACAGTTATTGAAAGTTCATCATGCTTTTTTTCTTTATTAATGTTAAGATTGATAGTTTTTATAGATAATAATCTTATTCAGAGGGAGCGTGAAAGGTTTTCTCCTTCTTAGAGGGGGCTTTGCAAAATATAATTGAGAAGCACATCAATAAATACTAAAACAAAGTTGTAAAGTTGGCAAAACTGAGTGGCAGTGTGCATCATCACATGCCCTAACTCCGCCTGGGTTGTCATGGTAACAAAAGTCATATTTCACATTTGCATGAGAAAGAAACAAATGAGTGAGCAACCTTTTTCTTCAGACACCTGACAACAGTTTTAAATATTTCTCATTCAAAAGGCTTAACTTAATGTATTTGGGCTGGCAGCTTTTTTTCGACAGTAAGCGGCACATTAGTCTCACCTTTGCCCTGGCTCTTGGCGTCGTCCAGCAGAGGTAGCATGATGGCGTTGTTGAGGCTTGAGGGCGAACGTACGGCCGTGGTGTACATGAGCGGCAGCGACTGCACCACCACCGGGATGCGGTGAACGCGGCCGCCCAACTTCCCGGCGCCCGGCACTCCCAGCGGGCTGGATGGAGGCGGCGGCACAGAGTGCAGGATGTGCAAATATGGCTGACCTCTCATCCCGGGCGCCACCAGAGGGCCCGGCGAGAGTACCGATGACGCCGAGGTGATGACCGATGGCGAGGACGAGGAGGACGACGATGACAGTGAGGACGGCGAGAAGGCGGACCTCAGCGGGGAGGAGGATGACGTGGTGGTGGAGGAAGAGGAGGAGCGGGGCTTGTTGATTGACAGGTCCACCGGTTCGGTCTGCATATGGAAGTGCAGGTCATGGGCGAGCAAGTCTTCCGGAGGCTCAGGTTTCACTCTGCTGAGGAAGAAGGGGACGCCGTCCATCGCGGAGAATGGCCGCACTTTTGGTGACTGCGAAAGAACACAGACATTCATTTGTTTGGTTGCCTTAGAAATACAATTGAAACACTCTTTAAACATGAGGATTTGGATGTCTTATCTTTGCAAAAATACCAATGTGAAGATCAGTTGGCACTTTGGACTGAGAGAAAAGGAACATAAACTTTTATCCCAGCTATTCCAATGAGTCACAAATCATTCAGTTGAAAAGCAAATGTTTGGTGCGGAAAAGAGTTTGCACTAAATTAGAATATTCTATTGTCCGATGACACTCAAAACCAACGGGATGTCTTGCTATGATGCTGCATAGGGAGGCATCACCTTTACGCTCCACCTTAGAAATTGTCTTAAACCACTCAGGGAAACATGTAAGTAACATAATGAAGATAAATGCCACCCTCAATTCCCACTGCTCTCACGCTTCGATTTCTCCAAAAATCAATATTTTTCTTCCCATGGCCTTTTGTGTTTGAAGGAATCAATTTAGAAGTAATGAAAAAAACAATGACTGAAATAATATATTTGTCAAAAGTCAGTCAGGTGTTGAAATAACCATGTTGAATAAACCGATAACTGACTGGGAATTCCTTGCCAGATATGGAGTTGGAGATGAATTCTCGCGGTGTTTGTGAGCTTGCAAAACCTCGAGTGTCTATCTTGTTACGAATACGCTTATTTGGTTTGATTTAGTCTGACTGTGTCACACCAGGACATTAACAAATTGGCTCTGAAGTCAATCATTTGAGATTTTGGCTGTGCTTGGAGTTGTCCTGCTGAAAAATGAACATTTGCCCCAGTCTGAGATCAAGAACATTCTGGAGCAGGTTTTCATCCAGGATACTTTTGCTAATTGCTGCATTAATTTCTCTTTCTATCCTGACTAATCTACCAGTTCCTGCTGCTGAAAAACATCCCCATAGCATGACCTTGCCACCACCATGCTTCACTGTACCGATGTTATTGTTATTATCCATACGTAACACCGAGCATTCGTACCAAAGAGTTCAATCGTTGTCTCATCAGACTAGAGAATTTTGTTTTTTCCTGCTCTGAGAATCATTCAGGTACTTTTTTTCTTTCGTAAGGTCACTTTACCTTACAGACCTGATTGGCGGATTGTTTCAAAGATGGTTGCCTTCTTGGAAGGCTTTCCTCTTTTTTTTTTTTTCTGTGGCCTTCCCCAGATTTGTGCCTCCAGATAATTCTGTCTCCCAGGCCTACAGACAATTCATTTGAATTCATGTTTCTGCTCCGAAATGCACGGTCAACTGTGGGACCTTATATAGACAGGTGTGTGCATTTCCAAATCATGTCCAATCAACTGAAACATCTCAAGGATGATTATTGGGAAAATCATGGCAAAGGTTGTAAATGTTTATGTAAAATGTACGCAACGCGCTTGCACCTTTTTGAGCGCAGAATTGTTGAAACGTGTGGCGCTTATTTGTTACGTGTGAGTCGGATGAATGCGACCAGGCCGTTCAGACTTAAGTCACATGTCAAAAGATCAGAGACGTATCGGATTTAGTACCACATATCTAAGTGGCCTGGGTCGCATTTGAAAAAAAAGCTGTTATTTTTAAATTAACGGCGCCTTAAAAAGACTCCAGTTCCATCGTTCATAGTGGAGAGCCATTCAAAAGACTCGATTCATTTTCAAACGTCACATCACCACGTTGATATTAATGTGGAGAACTCCTTTGAGTGATTCACATTTTCAACCTGTCTCTTGCCAGGCTAACCTGGCAAAAGGTTAGCGTATGCCACATGTGATTACAGTAGATGTCCTTCAAAACCATTTAGATTTCTGCTACATCACTGCACAGTAATTTATCCTTACAGAGACATTTCTGTCAGTTTGGAAAACGCTAACATGATGGACGATGTTGGCTCAAGTGAAAAAATAAGACCACCTGTTGTTTTCAAAACGTATTCTTAAGGAAGAATAAAATACAGTGAATCCTTGAATGTCAAGGGAATTCACTCAAACATGTTTAACAGAAGCCTGCATTGCTTTGTTATTACGGTCTGACTGTGCACCTAATAATAAAGACACCATGAAATCAAGTGAATTGGCTGTTCGTAATGAAGCAAACGCCCCCTCTTTTTTTGTCACAGAAAATACATGTTATTCTTACTAAGATATTGGGAAATCCATGTCACTTTTGACCACATCTAATATAAATAAAATCAGTCAACATTACCTATTTGTGTGTGATGGGATGGGGCCAACCCTTTAAATTATGAAAAATATTTTTTGTTCTTTTTCAAACAAAACCTTTTCACCAAACACGTTAAACAACGTTTATTTCTATAATTTTCAGTAAAACTGGGACGAAATGAGGGGTAAGTTGCAACAATTAGTTTCTAATAAACTAATGAAAGAGTTTAAAAAAAAAAGGCATATATACTAAAAAAGAAAATGTGTGACTACGCGAAAACTTAAGCATGAGTATGCATGAGTAGGTTGACTATTTTGTAAATGATTTTGTTGTTATAGCCAATAAGGAGATTTTGAGTATAAATTACATTCACCCATAATGGAAAGTAATCCATCTCTCCAAGATCTTCTCATTTTCAACAAACAAAACATTAATGTCTCAAAACAATGAATGAAAGTTTGGGAAGCTATTGCAATTGGGCATTTCAAAAGTTATAGTATCCATGCTGCGACCATGAACTTTTTGGGGGGTAAGTCAAGACGCCACCGTGAAAACTGTTACCTGTGGCCAACACTGTACTGCAAGATTTGATATCAATCCAAGACTAAGGTCCAGTATGTGAGATACTTTTTAACTCTTAAGGTAGATGAATCATCATATTGGCAAGTGTGTATTGAAACTAAAGTGTCAACTTACTGTATATCGACAAGTACGAATACCAGCTTTGGTGTCTATGTTATCGATATTTGAATTGATACCGTCCACTATCAAACACTTGCAACCTTTCATCCAACTACAATGTCTCCAAAATCAATAGTGTCATTACTGCGCTAAGTTTAATGATTAGTCCAACTGATAACAAGTAGAGATGCCACATTGAGCCTCTTAGTTGGACATATTTTTAAAGTGATAGCATTCATGCTCAGGCTATGTGCAAAACACTCGCGAACACATGGCGACATTATAAAGATAGTGTCACTCAACACTTGTAACCTTTCATCATCTCCTCTCTTTCCCTCTCTGCGTTGTTCCGCCTCTCGTTTCCTCCTGTTTTCCATCACTCCCCCTGAAATGTGCCTCTGTGTATTGCCCCCCCCCCCTACCCCACCCCCCTTAAAGCTCCTTTGTGGAAAAAAACATCATATGGGCTCAATTTCCTGCCCGTCTCCCCTCTCTCTCTCTCTGTCAGCCCCACTGTAAAACAGGCGCTCCGATGTGACCCTGAACGCATCGCAAACTTGTTTCCCCACAAGCTGTCTTGGGTATTTCAAGTGATCTTTGTCTACAGCGTATCACGTGTGGGAGGGGTGCCACAAGTCTTGATCCTAACAGTGAGGCCTTTCACAGGCCCATTGGGGAGGGAGCTCAGCACTTCTTTCTTTTTTTCTTCTTTTAACTAATCGTACACGTAAAGCTTATTAAATCCAGAAGAAAAAGCCAGCTATGAAAAATGTGCCCCGCCATGGATTTTCACCCCCACTTCACATTTCATTCTGCTTATGTAATGCTGGCTGCGCGTAGTGAATTGAGATTTTTTTTCCTCTTGCAAGTAGCGTGTGTTATTTTTTTTTTTTTTTTTTGTACTAGCCTACTATTTATACCCCAAGCTTGTATACTCAACCTACAGGAAATGTTACAGGCTCATGAATAGAATGAAAACGTTTGTTTACTCTGTAACACTCTCGCCAGTGAAAAAGAAACCCAGCCACCATCTTGGACGGGTTCACCTCAGGTTCAGCTGTGTCGGGTCAAGGTTTATGGTGTGTGGTTATGGTCCGCTTCACAGAACCACCCACTAAGCATTCTCACTAAAACCAAATATGTGCCCAAAGGACCTTTAAAATTCACCCATCTTAAAGCATTCTGGAACATCTCTAATCCCAAATCACTAGTGTTGGTATTATTCCTATCCATAGCAATTCAGATGTTTCAAAGGTGATAATGACCATAAATGAGAATCAGTGTGTATTGGGAAATATATCTGAATTGTGTTTGTGTATATGATTGTGTTTATGGTATTTAACCATCTAATTTTCAGGGCTGCATAAACTACTCAACATCTTTGGCCTTTTAAACTGTACAGAGGATGCTCAGTAGACCATTTCCCTTCATACGTCACTTGTGTAAAGACGGCTTCGACAAAATCTTTCTGGAGACCCCCATTTCAAACAAATTGGACACATTCATATTCAGTTGTGTCAAAAAAATTAAGCATTGAAGCTTTAAATAGTTTTATTGTTGCAACATTACAAATGCAATCTATTGCCAAATACTAAAAAGTCAAGTTTGTAAAAAAAAAAAAAAAAGGAAAAAATCTCATTCCATCTTAAATACAATGGAGTAATTTATCTGCAAGGATAACCTTCTTGGTTAACCCTTACCCGCCCTCACATACACACACGCACACACAAAGATGCACTTGGGCCTCGTATCCGCCTCAGTTCTGATGCCATTGTCTTTAATAGGGGATACTAGTTAGCAGGGCATATTTTCCAACCCCTAGTAGGGGAAGGGTCTAATGAGGCAGGGCAAATTTCCAACTCTGGCTCCCTGCCACCGAAATGAAGACCACATTTTTGTCGCGGCCTGTCTGCCCTGCGACGGGGTGGCGCAGTCATTTGGGGGTGGGAGATTGGATCTTGCCGCACTTCAAAGCTGCTTGAGGTCGCATCCAGATTGACATCACTGCACGGATGGAGGGTGACTTCAGAGGAGCTAAAAAGCCTTGAGGCGCGGCAGTGAGCAGAACACCCAGAAAGACCCGGAGAGGAACCACCTGCTGCCACACTTAAGTGCTCAGATGTGGAGATTTCTTATCAGCACGTAGTACCTATATTATGGGACCAAACAGTTTCACAAGACCCAAGATAACCCATCTTGTTACAAGGATCTGGTGTTCTTCCCATTCAATATGCACTCACGAACGACCTCTGCTTCAATTCAACAACATGACCTCAAGTGATGCGTAACTGGCATCATGCATCGGTTTGTCAAGTTTCACTTCAAATGGCATGATCTTAATATAACTGGAAAAATAGCCTCTTTATATAAAGATATAGCAGATAGTCACATTGGAAGCTCTGCCTTCGGGTTTAACACAGAACCGAGCAAAGCCAGGATATTATCACAACTGTTTGTGTTTACACTGTATTGCCAGTTTGTAGTAAGGCACAATTCTCAAGCTCTGGTCATTGAGGGCCGTACTCCTTCGTGTTTTCCAGCTTCCTTTCCCCGGAACACCTGATTCAAATGATAACCTCATCGGCAAGCTCTACAGGAGCTTGAAAATTATTCTAAACATTTGAGCCAGGTGTGTTTGAGAGGGAAGCATCAAAAACGTGCGGGATATCATCCCTCGAGGACTGAACTTTGACATGAATGCAGTAAGGCATCTGTCAAACAAGCCAAATGGCTATCTGGTGTTAAACTTCGAACGTCTGTCCTGGAATGACAGTATCACTTTATGAACACACGCCGCTCACTTGCATCGACCTTATTGACCTCATTCCATGTAAGTGCTATGTTGGAAAAAAGGCAGAACAGTAATGGCAATGGCCTTTTTTAAACAGAGATCCAGCAAAAACACCACAACAGAGCCGTAACACAGCATCTAGTAAAAAAAAAAAAAAAAAAAAAAAATGGGGGGAGCACTGGATTGTCAAAGCCATGTGCTTTTATACAGCAACACAGCAGCTTGGGAGCAGATAGGCATAAAGATGTCATTGCCAGCAACTGGTATGAAGTACAAAACACTTAGAAAGCAACATTCCCTATTTGCCATGAGTGTCAATTGAGAAATGACACCCAATTTCCCACCATTCTGACATTTCATTTACACGCAGTGGCCTGATACCACCTACAAAGGTGGAATATTGGAATAAAACACTAAAACAAAGAACAACAACATAAAAAAAACCTGTCTTGACCACCTTTCATAGTGTCTGGAAACAGGATCGCATTCACTTCTTTAAAAAAAATATAAAAAACTAAGTTTGACCATTTTTGTTTACTCAAGCAAGTGGCAACAGAAAGGCTTTAATTCTCTTTAAAGCAATGCTTCTCAATTTTTTATTAGCTCCCCCAGGAAAGATAAAAACTGCCCCCCCCCCCCCCCCCCCCCCCACACACACACACACCCCACTTTCCGCGCTATGTATAAAAATTGTAGAAGTATACCCAAAACCGTATCCTTTTTTTAATATTAACAAAAGAAAAACGTAATATAAATCAGGTCAGGTCCACATAATAAAGTTGACTGAGACAAATGAAAGATGTACAAAGCTTTTGACTGGCCAAAAGTGTCCTAATTTGAAGACTCTATTATTGTATTTAGTATGTATTAATGTATTATTTTATTGTATTTTATTTAGCTTTAGTCTTCCTGTTTGGAGTCTGCATGTGCTTCCCGAGCCTGCAGCAGAATTCTCCGGTCACTCCAGTTCCCGCCCATATTCCAAAAACATGCATGGTAGGTAAATTGGATGCTCTAAATTGTGCGTAGGTGTGTTTGTGAGAGTAAACATTTATTTGTATTATTGTGCTCTACGATTGACTGGCAACGAGTTCAGGGTGTACTGCATCCTACTGCCCGAGGACAGCTGGGATCGGCTCCAACACGCCCAAGTGGATGGATGAATGGATAATATTTTTTAGATGTTATATTTTTTATAATGGTGATCACAAGTATTAATCTATGATGGAGGAAATTATTAAGTAAAGAAAAAAAAGAATTGGATGGTGTCTCCAAACCTTTGACTTTACTGCATATTTTTTTCCAATATAGAGCTTGTAAAAAGAACATTTGAAGTGATTTTTGTGGAGGTTTGCAAGAGTAATAAGTCACTTAGATGAGTTTAAATCAAAAGAAATTGAACACTAATGCATGCTTATTACAGAAATGTAGTGACCTGCACACACACACACACACACACACACACACACACACATGCACACACACAGCTGTGGCAGCAACACAAAGCCTCTGTAACCTAGCAACAGCTTCTCCATAACAAGACTACTTTATTTATAGGTATGCTGGACCAGTGAGCCCTGATACTCTACAAAGGCCATGCAAAACCTGCGTGAGGTACCATCATTATAACCCTGACCCAACTAAGAGTGAACTCTCTCTTCAAGACAACGGTGCCTGATGGGAAAAGCTTGAATCACGATGTTTAACTTCTGTGTCTGTGATTCATACCTGCAGATGGAAGGTGTAAAGGGAGTGTGTAAAGGTGTGTGTGTGTGGGGAGGAGGGGGGGTCTGATCTTCAGAAAAAGACCAGAGTTGTGTTTGTTTATGTACTCAAGAGGAAGATTATTCATGTATTTGTAAAGATAGATAGACAAGGGGAGGATCTATTGGGGAACGTAAAGATGCGGAGAGATAGTAGATTCAGAGTTTCTCATGTGACCCGGCCTCCCTGCTGACCCGCCATACCCCCAACCCAAACTAGTATGGACTCTCTAACAATCCCCCCCAAAACTACCTCCTCCTTCCTAATGCATTCCTATCCCAGCTGTGGCTCTCCTTCTCTTTCTCCTCGCTACCATGCTCTCCGACCACTCCTCATAGCCCCCACGCTCGTCGTCTCGCTCGCTCGCTCGCTCAAGCCTGGGAGTGATTATCTGCCCATTGCCAGGAGGAGGACAGAAGGAGAGGAAAGGGGGGGGTGTCTGGAAAACAACTGCTCGCTTACCCCTTGTTCCGATTCCAGGGGCTCGGCTTTGACTCGGACTGCAGGCATTCCGTCAAGCATTAACATCCTGGCTCTTCGCCGGCCTGTGAAGGGACAAAGTGGAGGCGTGAGCATGTTGAGTAAAGAAGTAAACACATCTTTCTGTCACAAACACATTTGAGTTGATTTCTGACCCTAAAAGGGTACAATCCAAACCAGAATTTAAATAACTCAACCCTCTAAAACTGAGTAGTTCACTAGTGTCACTGCTGAGGAGATTGTGTCGTATTTTCACTGTGATCATAATCAGTGGTGTTGAAAACTGGATGGTTTCCTCAACGTTTTCAAATATTTTGCCCCGGCCTAAGATTAGGAGGATAGCGTTTGGGTTTGAGTTACGGTTGATCAGACGACATTCGGTGTTAGCTTTAGCATTGGGGCAGACCTTGGCAAATGTTGGCCCATGGGCTGTTTGGGGTTCAACCACAGGCATTTGGCAGACCTCAGAAAAAGGACGGCTAATATCACGACTAATAAGACTTGGCAGTTGGTGCTCAAAATGTTAACACATTTCACAAATGAAGAAAAAAATGATGAACACTGTAGACATGATTTTTGTCAATGTTGATTAGAAAAACACACACACATCACAAGAAGAATATCCCACATGCATTGTGGCTTGTCAAAATGCATTTCAGCAAATTCCGGTCTCATCAGTCTCAAGTTATTTCAGTCATGATTGTGGCTTTTTCACTTTTTAACAAAAGCGTACCATTAGTTTTGCCTACGCCCAGTTCAGAAAGAAAAGAACACTGTGTAACCGCTGAAATAAACAGCAGGCTCGGTCATGTTCTGGGGCTGCTTCGCTAAACCCAGCACAGTGGATCACCAACTCTCTCCACACCACCGAGTTACCCCAATCGGCCCATTCCCCCCAATTTACTGCAACTTTCTTTAGAGGACCAGCATAATTTTGTATTATCATGTGTGTGCATATGCCCCCCTTCACCCCACCTATGTGTGCGCGCAATTTTTTCACTCACAGCCACAAACTCACAGCCTGAGAGTCGTGAAGAGTCATTGCCAAAACACCTTTATATAATGCCATGACAGTAACTTAGTTTTTAAGCAAAAATGCCTTCATTTGTGCTGGCGCTCTGCATTACATTGTGTGTTGCACAGGCTGTTAGACTGCATCAGACTCCACATTAAGACTGAGCATGGGAGCGTTATTGAAGTACAACGGACGCTGCTGTAACAGTATTTTGAAAAAAAAAAAAAAAAACACGAAGCAATCAAGCCACAAAAAGTGAATTACAAAGTGGCAAGGGACCTCTGTATTGCTATAAAATAATAAAATGCCAAAAAAATATACATTTTAACCTAACTTCTATACAGTAAACGGGAATACTGTATTACCATGAAAATAATAAAATAACTACAAAAATAATACGTTAACATATAATTATGTAAGGACTGAACTAGACTACAGTTTTTAAATATAAAAAAATATATATTTCTAGTTGCTCTAAAGTGACAAAACTGTAAAAGTTAATAACTGCAGAATTAAAAAAAGAACTTTTGCGTGGCAAATGAATGCATGTAGAAAGGTCCAATGATATACTTTGAATTCTGATAGTGATCTAAAAGCTGACATGAATTTGGATAAGCTGAGTCATTATGCTGTTTTAATAAAGACATTCGGCTGCCTGGTGGGCTGTTGCAGGCCGAGTTCGTCCTCCACTGACAGACAATAACTGGCTTGTATAAGTAGTTACTCAACAGTTGTTGCGACACCACCGCCAGGTCACGGTTCCTCGTGTCATTCGGGCAAAGAAAAAAAAGCTGAAAATTCACAGCAAACACACACACATGCAACCAATCGTCTTCCCGTCCCCGCTAGGAGCCCTCAGCCCTATCCGGTAGCCTGCAAATGCTGCCGCTGTAAAGGCAATGGAGCCAATAACAGCAATGTATATTCCACATTCCCCTCAGCCGGAGATGACCTTAGGTAGCAAGCCCTCTTATTATTATAGCAGAAGCGTAGAATACAAGCAGCCTCCACAGGGCTATTATTCCATTATGTCCGTCATTCCGTCTTGAGCGCCATTGCAACAACTTATGAGGTGAGGAAATAAACCGCAGTTCCAGATAAATGGTGTACAGCCCTCCTGAGTTTCTTTCCTGACCTTATTGATTGAATGGGGCCATTATCTAATGTAAAGCCATGTTTCTACCAAATGGTATTTTCTGGTTCATTCAATTGGATGCTCTGTGTAGTCTGACACTGGCTCTTCTCTCAGTAAAACATATTTTTTAATGTAGTGAAAAAGAATAAAAGTTCATTTTCATGCATTTCATTTATATTTCAAAATAAAACTAGAGGTTGGTTCAGCTTGTCTCAGTAAAGTGCCAGGGTTTGGCATATGGTCTATTACGTGAGTTTTAACAAGATTGCTTCATTCACTGAATAAATAAATAGCATTACATTGAAATGAAAAAGATGGACCCGATGTTAGTTAGCAGGTGTTCCAAGTAAATCACAAAGTTGGCGAAACTCAATTATTAATGTCCCAAAGCAAACATATTGTCTAGGTGTGTTTTATCTAGCCACAATTTACATAGTGATACAGTTTTGACATGTAGAGTGTGAAATGATTCAAGGACCTAGAAATAACTCCTGTGATCTAGGTTGCTGTCACTACTGAACATTTTTAGAATGGATTATCTCATCGAATAATCATGTTATTGTAGATTGTCGAGAATTATTGTTACTTGTATAGCACGAAACCATATTGGATAGTAATTTTATTTTGCATCAACCCATTATAGAATAATAATTTAACCAATTATTGTTTATTTATTATTTAGTGGGAAAAAAATGAAATAACAATTAAGCAATGCGTTACGAGAGGGATTGACATTGTACTCACCAAACATTTTGAAACTGGTTTTCCAAAGTAAGAGCATATGTCCTAATGATTAAACACAAAAGATCAGCTGTCTATTTTCATGGCAGACTACAGATATCAGAGAATAATTCCTGCAGAGAGACTGAAATCAGAAATTACTTGTCAATGAGTGGATTAATTTTGGTAGCTCTAATCTTTACCCCAAAATATCTAGACAGGTACCAGAAAGATCAGGTCACTTTTGTTTAATTACTCATTTAATGTGTTTCGCTTCCATTCCATTCTTAAAATTCCACTTTTAGACTGGCTTGTGCCAGCTGACCAATTAACAGACAGCATCTAATAGCTGTACTGTATAAGCAAAGCCTTCCCCAGGAAGCACCCCAACAAAAGAGTACAAACATGTATAAGACCAAAGAATATATCAAATCAAAATGCTGGGTGAACATGGGGAGATTAAGCCGCCTTTCTGCAGGCTACCGAAACCACTAATTTAACCAGAAACAAAGAGCCGATTAAATGCCACCTATCGTCCACTACTTTGCCAGTGCAAAGCTAATCCTGGTGGTGTTTGTGTGTGATGGAGGTGGAGTGTTAGAGGGGAGGGAGGATTTACCCCTTCCCAATCTTCTGCAGCCTCCACCTCCAACCCCCTCCCCACACACCCACCCACACACACACATGTACCTCCCTCTCAGGTCTAAGTCCCTCAGGTACCCTGGCTGTGCTGCTATTGTATTGTTGTCCAGCATGTCCTTCGGCTTCAGGTCTTGGTAGGCCCAGATAGCGTTACCATGGTAACTGTTTGAGCGGGTGGAGCAGCAGCAAGAGTCCAGCCTCGAGCCATGTGTTGAAGAGAACAAGGAAAGGGAGTGTGAAGCAAGAAAAGTAAATGGCTTGTTTTCTCTAATAATGTGCGCATTCAAAAATATGACCTTTTTACTTATATGTCCTTAAATGTTTTGGTAAGCCACTAATTGAAAATGCAGCATAAGCTTGAGCACCTCGAAAAAGAGACACACTTTCCATCCGCGGTCCCGCTAATCCAGCGGTGTGTGAACACCTTCATAATGAACTGGCCTGCAGAGAGCTATTCATGGGAAATCAATGGCTAGTGCATGCCGCTGCTTGTGACTGCAATGACCAAAGAGCAAACAGCGGCGAGGGAGGCCTCACGCCGCGTAACGAGCTAATGGAGGAGGGTCAGGTCGAAATACTTTGACCGATTGCTCCACCGCAGGCCCGACAAAGCGGATTCTTTGCTCAAAGTAGTCAAACAATGCATCTAATAGTCAGCATCAGTGCTCTGCAGGCGACCGTGAACTGTCGTCTGTGCAACACCAGTGGGCTCTGTGTGAGCGAGATAGCGAATGGGCGGTGGACTGTGGGGGCGGAGATGCAGGTTAGATTAAGATCACCTTTCCATTTGCTGCACTCTCAAATAAAATGGCCATCCCAGGTGTGTGGGGGAGTCAGTGGAGTGTTGAGGCATGTCATTTCTCCTTCCAAGAAGCAAAATTCCTCAAGAAAAAGCTAGCTGAAGTTGAAGTGACCAAAATTCATACGAAAACAACATATTATATACATGACTAATCCAGGAAGACAATTTTAGACAATGTCAGTGGCATTTGCTTTAACATGGGTAACAGATCAAGTCCTCGACTTGAGAATCATCAAAAGTACAGTATGATTCTTTTGATAGCAGGACCCTTATCAATTAGGGTTTTAGTCAAACTCTGGCATTGTGGAAGTACAATCAAATTCAAGAGCCATGCTTGGCTTACAAGCAATGACAAAACATGTTTTTTTCACTTTGCCCATCTTACTTCTAGCTTACCAGAATGTGTGGTTTAAATTCGGTGGCATCATAACAAAATCTGTTAAGGTTCACTGAAACTGGCTAAAACCTTTGAAAAATGAACGCTTAAAACAAATCAGTGTGTTTTTTGGCATGACCTCTGGCAACTTTTTTCTGGCATCAGTTCATAAATAGACAAGGTGGTCAGCTATCATGTTGCTTAGCGAAACGGCCTTCAAAAGCTAAACAGAATGTTCTACTGGGTCACACCAGCACAGCCACACATCATATGGCAAATCCGTCAAAATGTGCGTTGATTCATCCACATTTGTGGAATCAGAGATGACTAATGTTTGGTATGCATTTCCGGTCCTAATTCATCCCGATGTTTGTTGATTGATTTGGGGTCAAGGTTGGGACAGGATACTGTACATATACAGTGGTGTCTACTAACAAGTCAACCAACTTCGGATTTTCCAAAACAAGAGCCATCACTTGTGCAATTTTTGACTCGTGAGCTAACTTTCACATCAAGCGTACAGTCTTCATTACAATTAATTGCCACTATCAGTTAAGTTTGAAACTAAACACACAAAAAAAGGTTTTAGTTATTGTATATTTAATCAAACCATTTCCCTTTTCCTTAATGAACGTCCACCAATGTAATGCTAACACACAATGCAAAACACTAAATACTGGCTACAGAAACCAGAGTTGATCTTGTGGGAGGTGTAGATGTTTGGATATTTTGTAAAAATGGAAAAATTTAGATAAACAATTTCTTAATGAATGAATGATTACTAAGGACCGATACAATGATGAAGAGGCATTCCCCAAGACCTCCCAACATATTATGAACGGGCAGAGTAACCTCAGTTATCATGCAATGTTACCAGAACCAACCTGGCACGATTCTCCACAAAAGCAGGACACTGCAGCAATGGTGTGTGCTTTCACAAAGCGAGGCAGCATCCGGGAATCATGTCTTTAGATGACGTCTTCAAAAAAATTTTCAACACAACTATGCAGGAGAAATGAGTGTCAAAACAGCTCTTCAACAAACTCAGTTGCCAGTAAATGGCAGTCAATCTCATTGCCCTAATTCTATGTCGCTGCCGTTTATAGACAACAGTGACCCAGAAAAAAAGTGAACAAATTCCACTTATGATGGACAGCGTGAAAGGAACTTTCTCTACTACCTCTGAAAGTGGTTGGTTGACTCTGTCCCCAGTTTTCTGTTTTCTTTTTTTTCTACAGAAGGAGCAAAACCATCGCTACTGTTGTCGAGACACAAAACAGGGCTTTTTTTTTTTTTTTAAATCATCATTCAAGTTCCGTAGTTTGTCGTCATTTAGGTTATAGGTGAGCTGGAGCGTCTCTCAGCTGATCGTATAGACTCCACTTGTTGCCAGCCAATCCAAGGGAAGATAGGTCTTTCTTCTGATCGACTTGGAGACTGGTTATGTTTATTTTTGTTTTAACTTGCTCATTGTTGATAAGCTTCAAACTCCTGATTGCACAAACTCGAGTTCAAATGCAGGTAAAACTGTGAAACCATGACCAAATTGGCCTTAAAACCAACAGGCCTTAAAAAAATGTCTAGATAGTGTTAGCTTTAGCATCTGTGATACTAGTTTACAAAGAACACTTTGGATAAAATGAACAACAGATTTGCTGTGAGCTTCCGCTGATCGCTTCGAATAGCAGAAAACACCAAACATATGTACTATATGCGGGTTGCACACAGCCCCATGCTATCGCAACACAAGCAGGTGAAAGGACCCACCCGGCTTATATCCTGGCTTGCACCGCACTATTTCTTCAGGTGAAAGTTAAGCTTGAATCAACTTACTGAAGCAGATGTAATAAATTGCCGCCTTGCCTGCCCTACCCTTGCATGCGCTTACCAGCCCAAAACAGATTGTGCCACCCAGCCTCCATCAGTGCTTTTGTTTCCATGTCGAGTGCCCGGGGGCGGCCAGCTACATCTGTGTCGCAGAGGCTGGACCTGCTGCCATTGGCCCCGAATGCAAGGGAGGTCAAGAGGAGTGATGAGGCAAGGAAGCGGGCAATGAATTATCAGGGATACATAAAGGGAGTTGATAGCGAATGGGAAGAGGCAAGCTGGGGCTGGTGAGATGGTTGAGGAGCTCAAGGGGGGTGTAAGGAGGAAGGGGGGGGGGGGGTGAGAGTCAGAGAAGCGAGAGAGGGTAGAGAGGGGATATGGACTACAGCCAAGGCCCGGTCGAGCGCAAAGCACACAGTGCAAGAATGCCAACAGACCCCCCCCACCCCTCTTCCCACTGCCTCCCACTCAGTCCTCCACCCCGGCAGAAAGAGAGAGAGAGAGAGAGAGAGAGAGAGGAGAATAAGACATGAAACCACCCTCTTTTTTGAGGGGGGGATTGGTGCAAAAAACTAAAAAGAGCCGAAATTGTTTCCCGTGGAGCCCCTCCTGATGTGACACAGTCATAGCGGGCCTAGCAGCTCACTCCTACACTCGTTCTGTTCAGCAACATTTAGAAAGCTGCCTGATTTAATGATTTATTCACAATGAAGGCTAATGTTGAAGGCACTAACGCACAGTCTGACTGGATGACGTCGGCTTCTCATGTCTCAGGGTTTGTACTGTATTGGCTTCCGTTATAGAGGCTGATTCAACAGAAAAGGAACATACGTTAACCTTGAACCCATAGTGTATGCCAGATGGACTGAGTCGCTTATATCAAAGTTCAAATCGGTACATTTGAACAGTCTACTCATCACAACCTGATCCTCAAACGTTATTTTTTTTGTTTGTTTGTTTGATTCTTCTTCTTTACTTGTTTTGAATGACTTCTTAAGTATCATGCTTGAAATGTCAAAGCTTAATCCGGTACATTGTGTTTTTATCATCACTTTATTCACTACAATTTTTAAGACTTTCAGAAATCAGTCCCTTGTCAGAAAAAAACTACAGTTTCAATTTGAATTGCTAGCTTTTATTTGAAATAGTTCACAAAGTATGCGAATTATAATGCTAAGTGGCAAAATATCCTTTGAAAAGTTGACTTACATTGAATGTATAACCCCCAGATGCTTAAGCCATTTAACTGTCTGGCTTTCATTACAAGGTTGGCAAAATAACTTATATTATTGAAAAAATAATAATTTGTTCTGGCGCTCATTGGATGGTTTCAGAATTTCTATTTCATAAAGCTATGTTTTGCCTACCGAGAATAGCCAGCAGTCTTGGATGCTCCAGAGACATTTTTGAGCAAGGCTCAAGAAAGCACTGGAGAAAACTACTTAGCTGTAACCAGCAGGGGAGCTGTTGATTTACTTTTGTACAACAAAAATCAATTTTGTTAATATTTTGAACAACAAAAAAAAAGCAATGTTATATCCACACTACGGCTCATCTCCTCTAAAGGAGTTCCCAGCTAGCTAACCCTATTTTCCTAATACGGGTCGGAAATTTTAACCCAATCCTTGCGAGATCAAGTTTGACCTATTGTATTTGTTGACAAGACTCAAGTGCAAAACACAATGGCAGGATCATTTTACCTAATGGCCAAGCAAGAATGTGCCATACTCACACACTCATGGGTATGACTTGCAGGCTTTCAGTTGGTCAGATAGAGAGGATGTCATTGATACACAGCAAACAGGAAGAGCTACGTTACCAAGTCAGTACAAGTGAAAGGACCTGAACACATTTGCGAGGTTAAACAGAGCAGTTAGAAAAAGTGAGAAAAAAAAAGTTAAGATATAACTCTAATGCGGAACTACTTTTTGGATGATCAGCGTCCATGTTTAGTTCTTATTTCATAACAAAGTTGCGTCAATGCAAATTTGAATGTACATACATTCTGAATGTGGCAAAGCAGTCATATTTACAGTAAACATTTGCATTTAAAACCAAACCCCTCAAGGTCATCAATAATCATCAGTTTATTTTTTGAACTTGAATTTTTTAGTGTGGCAGCCAACTCCGCACATCTCCGCCGAACAAATGTTGCCACCGACCGGGTCCCTACTGGGTTGCAGGGAGCAGGGATGAGCACATTTTCTATTTGTCCTTCATTTGTGATCTTCTACGCTGCAAATCAGACATCGGAATTTAGCACCGAGATGCCCCAACCTTAAGTACAAAACTGGTACTGAAACCAGAGTTCAGCAATGTTTTAAGACTCCACCCCTCTTTAAAAACAGCATCATTTGAAAAGAAAATGGATGAATTGGTGATTATCTCAAGAGTCTGTAAATAAATTCGCCAATGTGGTCGAAATGGAAGGATCGGATTTTAACTAGTTACAGTGTTTTTTATTTGTTTTTGTTTATTTTAATTAAATTCGAATATAATCATGTGAGCACACTCATTTCTGAACACCTGGGAGGAAGCCGGGTCCATTTGTAGTTGATGCAAGTAAACAACAAACCCCTTGGAAGTTCCCATATTCTGGTGTATTGGCCTTGGTTCATAGCTATTTCTGCCAGGGGGGATCCTGTGTCACTAATCCTTTCGAGATGTAAGGGAGGGTAGCGGGGGAAGTGAAGTTGCCGGATGCAGCTGAAGTTTACTGCCTTTACTGACAAACACAATATCAACATGTCCAAATAAGACAGCGATGTTAAAGAATGAGAGAGCGAGAGAACGAGTCAATTCGGTTCATGCATGCACCCTACTAGTAGGTGACAAAGGAAACCTTCAATGGCCCCCCCGGTGACACGATAGAGGTAATAATCAGCTCGGGGCATATCAGTGCTTGCCTTCCCATCTGGCAAACACTAAAGCATGCAATTTGATTAGAGGCAAAACAATGAAATTATAATTTAGCTTTTCTTTGTAAACAATTGTGGCCAGAAGGTTGTTTTCTGGCCTCGTTAATGTAACTTACAACAAAACAATCGATAAACACTTTTTTTATCCGTCTACAACAAATTATAAGGATAATAATTAATAAATACATCTCTATTTAGAAATGCAGTCATACAGTGTTTTTCATTCCCTTGATTGACGATATGTAAAATTACAAATGAATCAATTATTATTTCTAACAAATTTTAAACACTTTCTCGAATGTTCTAGACTCCAGTTTCCATGTCAGTTATATCACACAGAATCACGCTGCCTTATAACAGAGCTGTAGAGCTGACACTGTGTGCTTCTTTTTTGTTGTTGTTTGTTTAACAGTAAAATCGTTGCCAGTTAATCAACAATGTCCAAGCAGGTTGTGTCTAATTAGTGCATTACAAAATAGTGATCTCTGTTGCTTTAAGAAAGATTCCATTAAAATTATTGATTTTGTAGTTTGCATTGGTGTAAAACTGCAATTGTGTAGTATTTCAAGCTCCTCTCATTTAGGTAAATACCAAAATAGTAAGAACTGCAACTGTTTTGAACCGCGAGCATATGAAAACCATGTGTCGGAACATTTTGCTGAGTTGGCCGCAAGAATAAAATGAACATAGGAATAAAAAAAGCACCTGCATTTCATTTCATCAGCCATGTCTAAATACGCCAATGGGGGAAATCATTCATAAATCTTTGGGGTTTCTTGTCTCTGCAAAAGTTCCCGACCTCTACAAAAACCACATCGCTCCCTTGAGAGGCTGCTCGCTCTGAGAAATAAAACTCAAAAAACTTTAAAGTGGTGTTTGGTTTTGTCTGCGCTACCATCTGTTTGTCAGACTCGCTTCTTGAGTAGAATAGAATAGAATAGAATAGAATAGAATAGAATGGAATAGAATAGAATAGAAAATCCAATTAGGAACAAGAGGTATACAAGAATAATATCAAAGAATCAATAGTAAAAATAAATAAATACATATACATTTACAACATAAGGTACGGTCGCACAATTATACATGTGGCACATAAATTTTGATCAGGGGTGTCCAAACCATGGCACAGTGGCCATTTGTGGACCAATATCCAAATTTAAGCATTCTGTGGGATTTCCTAAAAATGACTTTTGCTACTAATAAATCTATTTTAAATTGTGTAGACCTTTTCTAAACTAGTCACATTTCTCTCAATAACTCTGTGGTGTCTAAAGATAAATCATTTTTTTGAGGTGGTTTCCTCCACTTTCTATTGTGTCAAGGTCTAAAACTGTGACTGTATCACATGAATGATTCTCAAGTAACTGCTTAAAAAGTCATCCTTCAACAAATTTCTTCTGTTTTTGTTTTGAATGTAATGATGAGATTCCACTGCTGTTCAGTGATCGTGATAATTTTGGGTACAGGGTCTCTGAACTCTCTTAAATCGTGTCAACCCCGAAACTCTTTGCCTCGGAGAAAGCTGTTATTTGAAGTAGTTTGTCAAAAGAACACCAGAATATTTCAATAATATGCAAATGATTGATTGACTGATTTCTGTATGCTTGATAAATTTAAGAAATAAACTTTCAGCGTGGACCTTGCATTCTTGGATTTTTTTTTAATGTGACCTTCAGAGGAAAACGTTTTGGCAACCCAATTACAGATACTAGTAAATATGTATAGGGGTGCAGCACCAATAATCAGCTGAACTGTATGTGACTGGGTCCTCGGTGGAGCAGTGGTCAGCATGTCCGCCTCACAGTTCAGATCCCTAGTTCAAAGCCACCTCCCTCCGGCCTTCCTGTGTGGAGTTTGCATGTTCTCCCTGCGTGGGTTCTCTTCAGGCACTCTGGCTTACAACCACAGTCCTAAAATCATACATGGCAGGTGTATTGGACATACTAAACTGTCCTTAGGAGTGATTGCCTGCGTGAATGGTTGTCATCTCTGTGTGCCCTGCGATTGGCTGACAACCAGTTCAGGGTGTTCCCCGCCTACTGCCTGAAGTCAGATGGGATAGACACCAGCAATTCCGCGATTCTTGTGAGGATAAGGGGCCCTAGAAAATGGATGGATGGATGTGACTAAAGAAGAGTGTATGTATATACAGCAGTGAACTGAAAATAAAACTGAATTCTATACTGTACTCCTGTACTGGAGACATGAACAGAAAGAAGAACAGGCGGCGTCATTGCATACCTAAATTACACATTGCTCAACTTGATCAAATAAGTGTCTGCTGCTCCCGCCTGGCTGCCGCACAAAAAAAAGAACTCAAGCAAAGTAGACACACCTTGTTTGTGACCTTTGCCTATACCCACCTATCTTTGGTCTCGAGACACACTCGCTCATAAATCCACGCAAGCGTCTCGCTCATGAAAGCAGAAGAATAGAAGCCCATTCAACACACAAACTGCCACCTACAGCCACCCACAGTGTGTGCTAATTCACACTCACATTTCTCCTGCTCCAGAGAAGAGTGTGACATCCTCTTGCATCATGCGCCTCAAAAACGCTGCAGAGGAACAGCGACTAAACAAGCCGCAACCGTGACAGCTTTAACGTGAGGTGGCGTTACTCGAGGCTCACAAGTCAAAGCGATTTGTGACAGCGCTCCAGACACTTTTGTTTTCAATTGACAATCAGTTTTGATGTAAGCATGAAAAAGAAGTTAAATACTCCCTGGAATAATTGAGCTCCCACCCATGCATAAACCCTCAGACGACCAAACCCATAGGGTCAATAATCACTAACGTTCTTGAGTTAGGCAGACAAGGAGGTAGACAAACGGTCATACTCTACTCTAACGGACATACTGACAAATATTCCCCACCATTGTTTTCTGTGCAGAGGTGCTTTACCCACAAAGAAAGCGGCCAGATAGCTTCAGGGTGATCAATATGGTGAACACACTGCAGCAACTTATTATCATTTCAAGAAGACAAAACCAGTGTATCCCTGTCACTGATGAAAAATGACAAGTGAAAATGTCATTTGTGAAATTCACCTTTTGACTTTTTGAACAAAATTGTTTTCTCCTGCATGTTAACTGTTTCAGCTATGTCACTGAACAACTAGATAACGCCATAGTTTGACCTAGTGATGGGACTTCTGGCTTTTTAAATAGAACTGTTCATTCACAAACCACACAAACAAGAGCTGTTCAAAAAAAGACTGGCTCTTTTATTTATTTATTTATTTATTTATTTATTTATTTATTTATTGAAACCCTAATGTTTTACTCTGAAAACACACACTGTGATTAGAGATATATTGCAATCCATGCCATCCTTTAAGTGTTTAAATGTTGGGATATTTAGAATATTCTTTCCCTAAAATATATTAAGTAGGAAGTAAATTTAGGGCATGTTGTGGATAGCCAAACATGTCTCCATTTAGGCATATGAAAAAGTCTAAAAAATAAACTTTCAATAACTTCTTATTCTCTTTCGAAGATAAATAACTATAAACATGCAGGACACTTCATAAAAATTGGCTAACATATGTGTGTACACTGCATCTAAAATGTTCTAGCAATATACATATACAATAACTATAAACATGCAGAAAACTTCACACACATTGGTTAACATATGTGTGTACGCTGCATCTAAAATGTTTTAACAAAATACATATACAGTCTAGTCTGTAACCATTCAAGTCTATAAGATGTCTTCAACAGCTCTTCCTCTCCATTTATGCCCCTCTCTTCCATCTTTCTCCACTCAGTCCCCATGGGATTTTTTTTTTTTTTTCAGAGCTAAAAAACCCACTTACAACTGCATGGCGCCAATACGCTAAGATGACGCGCTTTGCAGAAGTTCGAGGTGGGTGGGGTTGGTCAGTTGGGGAATGACAAATACTCAAGCCCCATCGTTCTCAGTGAAGACCCGTCACATCACTAGTTTGACCACGTATCTCAAATGAGGAGAGAATTGTGATGTAGCAGAGACCAACTAAGATTATCGAGACTAGAGTGTATCGTGATGGAGGACCAGGACAAGACCAAACCTCTTAGTCAAGCTATATGGAATACAAAAGAATAGAATAGAATAACCATCCATTGGAGCTGCTTGTCCTCACAAGTGTCGCAGGCTTGCCGGTGCCTATCCCAGCTGACTTCGGGCAGTTTGTGGGGGACGCCCTGGACTGGTTGCCAGTCAATCACAGGGCACACTAAGACGAACAACCATTCACACACACAATCACATCCAAGCACAACTCACTATGTCCAATACAAAACCTACCATGTAAGTTCTTGGAGTGTGGGAAGAAGGCAGAGTGCCCAGAGTGAACCCACGTGGGCTCAGGGACAACATGCAAACTCCACACAGGAAGGGCAGGGCAAGGTGGATTTGAACTCGGGTCCCTGAGGCTATAATACAATACAATACAATACAATACAATACAATACAATATAATATAATATAATATAATATAATATAATATAATATAATATAATATAATATAATATAATATATATGTTATACATATTATATTATTATTATTATACATATATAATTATAATATAATATATTATATTATATTATATTATATTATAATATAATATAATATAATATAATATAATATAATATAATATAATATAATATAATATAATATAATATAATATAATATGTTAATGTTGTGTCAGTGTTGGCTGTGTAAGAGGTGTTCTTTTTTTGTTAATAAAGTTTAAGTAATTTTAAAATGTAAAGAATAGCTAGATTTACGTTTCTGGTGCTAAAACGTGTAGTTCTAAAATACTCCAAAATGCGACTGCCTCCGTCAAAGGAGCAATGACAGTAAAAGCCCCACAAGAGAATGCTAAGGTATGTTATCGTTGTTTCTAAGCTTCAAGTCAAAATTAAACATTTCTTATCTTGTGCCCTTACAGGGAGGTGCATTTGGGAGTACCAGCATGCTCACAATAACCTGCATGCCTCCCACCCACCACCCACATACCTCCCTTCCTCTATATGGAATGCTGCTTCACTCCTGCCCTAATGGGGGTTTCTCTCCGTAGCCTTTTATCCCCCCAGGCTGTGTGGTGCATGTGTGTGTGTGTGTGTGTGTGTGTGTGTGTGTGTGTGTGTGTGTGTGTGCTGGTGCTCTAGCATGTAATGTACAATATGTCTTAATGTGTGTTTAGCAAATGCCCTTTCCCTCGCCCCCACCCTGCCACCCCAGGATATGTAGTATGTACATACAATTTCCACAATGGCTTGCCCACTGAGCGCATCACAGCACATATGCACTCACATGCGCTCCAAAGCTCAGCCTAGATGTTTTACTACACGGTTGCAATCACAGCCATGTCGAGGCATTGATATGCTGACTCGTTTCCAGCAACTCGCGTGAAAACATGTTAGATTTAGAGACAACACTGGCACTGAGAGTGATATTTTGTACATCAGGCAATTTCGAGTGAAGAATTAAGACATTAAGGAATGTAAGGAATACACAAGGAATGTATAATCATGAGAGAACATTACAGAAAGCTCATCAAGACCAACTCTCAGCGTTTGCTTCAATTTCCACTGATTATACTCTCAGTCATTGTGGTCAACTACCAAACACAACCAAACACCCGCTAACTGAACACAATAAAACAATTAAGTAATTGTTTTAATGGGCAATTCAAAAGCCAGATGTTCGAAGCAGTGTCCCAACCTTGGCGACAAGGCAAGTGAAGCAAGTGAAGCTCCATGAAGCTTTGAAACATTTACAAACTATTTGGCTGCAAAGCATTGTTTCATGAAGCTTCATTTGGCCATTGTTCACTGCTATGAGGTCAATAACTTCCTATTCTGAGCATATTTTGGGCTTGACTACCTACACTAGGAGGGAGTTACTGTTCTTGGCTGAGGTTATAGATCTCATATACGTTATTGACCTCAGGATGTTAATGAAATAAAACTACAAAAAAAAAAAATTCCAAAATCAAGCAACTATCCTGTTGATTGGTTGTAGTGACATGTTACAGTATTCTCGTATAGTACAAGATTTGTGCTTTTTGAGCTCCATACAACTTTCTTTTAGATTTGCAAGCTCCACGTACTACAATTATGTTTAAGGAAGTCCCACTAATTTCCAAATCAACAAGTGTTTTTAAGCACATAAATAAAATCAACATTAACAACAAGAGCAACAAACAATTTCAAGATGGTCTTTGCATCTGTATAGTTGTGCAACATTGTCAAAGTACATTTCCACATTGCAAAAATGCAATATTCCTTTATTTCTGACAGCCTTAAACATAGTTTTTCCTTCCCCTACGGGGAGCTTTGACAGGGGATGCTGTTGTGTACCGAGACCGAGAAGATGTCTCTGTATGACTTCTTTTTTCGAAAGACCTCTTTTCATCGGTGAAGCCCTTTGAGACTTCGGTGATTCAGGGCTATACAAATAAAATGTGATTGATTGATTGATCGAATAACAGTGCTAAGAGGATAAGGGTTTATGTGTAATATGATCTGTGGACCTCGTTGAGGCCATTGAGGGAGATGTTCTATTAGGTACAACCCCTGAAAATGACCAAAAACATATTTAAACACAAATGGCTACCTGGCCTGGCCATTAGACTTTACACTGTTCTGATCATCTGGAACAGCTCTAGAGATATTTTGCATTGAATCAATTGTATTGTCATAATTTGCTTATCAATAAAAGACATCATTTATCGGCTCAGCAAAATATGACAAGACAAATAATTGCATTCATTACGGGGATTATTTTTTTTTTTAATTGTTTTTTTGGAGAAGTGTTGTATCAATGTATTGAATATTTATCCGAAATTTAGACTTATTAATTCATTATTAGTTATTATTTTCCCAAAGCTGTTCTCTTTTGATTTTACCTAAACTTTACTATGCTAATCCCCCAAGAATAGTGGGCGGGGTCAATTCTAGAGTGAACAAAAAAATTGATTAAATGAATTGGATACATTGGTTCCATATTCTGATTGGGTCAGTGAACCTTTCTTGTTTTTAACCCATCGATCATCCCCCAAATCCTGAATATAAAGGCAACGGGAATTTCACAGCATATAGACTGCCTTTCGGTTTTATGTCATGAAGAACCTATGTGTCAGATTTCAAGATTTGGATACACAAACGACAAGTGGTATTTTCCATCCATGGGCCCTCATTAAAATTATTCAGAACTTGCGCAATCAAAAGCATGAAATGTACATTTTTTTCCCCCTTTTTTTGACCGGCTCCAGCTCTTCAACATCACTTAATAAAAGTCTCTCTGTGGTTACCTCAATTAGTCATCCAGTGACTATCAACTGCTTCATTATTTGTTTTATCCTTTGAGAGCATGATGTGCCAAGCTGATACCTGATGGAAGCCGCTCTCACCCGGGGAGTTACGGTTCATGGCGGGAAGTCGTTTGTGTTGACGCCAAAGACCTTGTGGAATGCCAACGCTACCTAAATGGATTCCACATGTTGTTGACATAATTTCCCTTCCTTAAAAGTTGACTCAGAGTACCACGCCGACATCATCTTTACATCAGCCCTACTCTGAGTTCAAATTAAATCAGCACATTAATGGTTAAAAGCACGGGATCATTGTAGTCTTGTGAGCAACCCATATTTGGCCAGACATTGAGAATCGCGGCCACAGATAGTCAGGCCCTACATTGGCATGCTTTTCCATCCTCGCCATGGAAACATGTGAAAGCAACCTTAAATCAGATGACGGGAGCAAAGCGTTCCTCAGCCAGTTGCTTCCCGTAAGGGTGTGACAACAGACTGAGACAAGTTTTTCTTTTTTCTTTTTTTTTTTTCTCCGAAACGTCAACAGAAAGTTCTTGGCTAAATGAGCCGCGATTAAGGCGCAATCAGAAACTTCCATGAGTGTTTAAAGGTCAGCGTGGTGATAACATGTTTCAATGAAATACTTCAAAACAAAGAATCGCCTTCGACGAGCTGTAACCTCCTTAGTTACAATGCAAGTTTTGTTTTTTTAGTTGAGGGACAGATCAGTGTTTAGTCTATCGGCCGCAGCTTCGCAGGGCCGTTGCACAACACTTTCCATGCTCGGGCCACAAAAATCACATGCTGCGATCCCTCCGTGTGCACCCTTAACTCGATTTTGGTCAACAAACACGGGCTGGACACTGGGGTCGAAGGTTGAATCCACAAGAGAAAACACAAAGAGGGAGGAGGGAACATTTTGTCACCAAAACTGCCAGTGTGAAGGAACAGCACAAGGAAGCTGGCTCATGAGATTAACAGAACTGAAAGTTCATTAATAGATGTTTTGTTTTAAAATTGCTTTTGAAGGTTTTATACCTTCAAAGTTACAGATGGTTTCCCTTTGACACAGGAAACGATTAGCCTGTACTAGTTTAAAATTGTATGCTAAAGAGAGAATCTGAATCCGACTCTATTAGTTGCAGTAAGAAATACTGTATAAATCTGTACAAGTCAACATTGAAAAAGTGAAAATGTGGTCAGCCTAGGTTTCACCGCCGTACTACTTCAATTCTGTTGAATTCCAGTCTTCAGAAATATCTGAGCACCACACCTGGGAAAATCTTAATTGGCCTTATTGATGGACTTAAGGTTGATTTGTTTCGACTTTTTACCCACATCTACTAAGAAACAGTAGAGTGTTGGTCAAGAACAAGCCAATGCGCTGAAAAAAATGTCCCATAG
The DNA here is from genome assembly GCF_059441005.1 of Hippichthys cyanospilos. NCBI lineage: Eukaryota > Metazoa > Chordata > Actinopteri > Syngnathiformes > Syngnathidae > Hippichthys > Hippichthys cyanospilos. Next base: position 22,276,644 of record NC_142373.1, on the reverse strand, counting down.
AGAATATATGAATATAAAAATAAGTAATTTGAAGGTTAAAATTTTGTCACTTTACTGTGATATTAACTGTTTAACAATGAAATACTCCAGCCGAGCTACAAAACATTACATTACATGACATGTAATGTTAACTTAGGTAAGTCATTCAGTGTAAGATAATACAAGTCTTACATCTCTTAAGGGCATCCTAATTTTACTTTTTGTGTTGGCAAGACGGCTCTTCCTTTCAGAATTTGTAAAATATGAATAAAAAGAGTGCAGTGTAAGATTTTGTGAACTAGAAGTGTGCAAGATTGGAGAGCCACAAAAGGTTTTTGTGAGAGGAAAATTAACACCTCATGAACTGCAAATGCTTCTTGCCAATTTTATGGACATTTTGTTTGGTTTCCAAAGCGGGTCAGTGGTACTGCAATTTTAAAGGTTGCACTCGATGAAGTCGACAATTTTACTGGCGTCTCAAACGTTAGAATTACCAATGTGAAGCTCCTGTCCACTTCTACATCACTCTCCCTTGGCGTAAAGTCATACCGAGAGCTGCAGTGTTTCTGCTAATCAATGTCTATACACTCCATGGACCCCCAAGCAGGACAACGATCCAGCGGTTGGTCAATACAGCAGCAGTTAACCCGGCTGATTAGGGGTAAAGCTGGGCATTTCCAACGAGAGGACAGAACTTCCTGACAGACTGTCTGTCAGCAGGCGACCAATTTGTGTGTCAGACAAGGAGATGCCTCTTAGCGGTGGCTGATTAAATGTCCTGGGCGGCCGAGTGTTGATGGACAGATAGAGTCTATCCATTGGTGATTGCCTTTTTAATTGAGTCCCCCACCACCACCAATGCCATCAGCACCGCCACCTGAGCTGATCGCAATCGTAAGCCTGTGTACAGTGAAACGGGTGGGGGTTGAGTCACAATAGGAGCGAACGTCGAGGCAGTCACAGGGGGGATCGGGATTGGAACAGTGTCACATCACACGGTCTACCATGTGCAGGCGGCACGGTCCGCAACAACCACGAGAGCATGCCGGAGAATTATGGCTAGATTAGACAATTGTGCTTGAAGTTTGACTCCTCTTCGCAGATGTCGCCTAAAAATTCAAAGCATCGTTAGCGAACGCACAATCGCTTTATTCCAGAAGTCAGGTTCGCGCTTTAAATTCCAGCCGCGGTTGCATCGGATCATCCTGTCATCGATGCCCAGAGTGGATGAATCTAATTTTGCTGAACGATCTATTTTTCATTAGTGTTTGGAAGAAATATTATTATGTCATTATCACTAAATACGGGTAGTTTTAAAAATTGTATTACATTATTTGTAGTTTTGGATATTTGGAAAACCTTCACAGTATATAAACCAATTTATGATTTTTATCATCATTGTTTCTATTGCGGGCCACTGAAAAATGAATGGCGGGCCACAAGATTGGAATACCCATGTATTAGACCAGTGATTCTCAAAGTGGCGTCCGCAGACCCCCGGGGGCCTGTGAAATAATTTGGGTTATTAAAAAAAATATATGTACTTGTGTTAATTTTATTTTATATGAAATTGTGAAAGTATTCATGACTCTTCGATAAAACAATAAATTCAACCAGCGCAAAATATTTTTAATATTGTAATAATTTTGAAAATTGTCAAATTACAATCCAAGTAATCCACATCATCATCAAAGAGCTTGATTATTTAGTCACTAAATATTTGGCAGCAATATAAGGAGGCGTGCAATTTGCACTTTATATTTTGTGAACTTCAGCATGGCTGAAAAGTAACACATATACTTTGTTGCTGTTCGGTTTAAATTATTTTTTGTATTTTGTTTCTGCAAACATTGGCAATGCTGGTCCTTGGAAAATTTGCTTTCATAAAGGGGTCCGTGACTCCAAAAAGTTTGAGAACCCCTGTATTAGACCATGCATTAGGTGCACCTGGACAAGCTTACAAAATGAACTCCAATCTAGGAACCTAATTATGACTTCTGCCCTTTTAAGTTTAATAATTAGTTCTGAATGGAGTCAGAGGTCTTTATAAGTGGTGTAAAGGCAAAATTTGTGAAACACCTTTCAGTAAACTAGAGCGGAATCTTTAAAGTGGAAAAAACATTCATTCATACAGATTAGCATTTGATAAAAATTTGGTGGGTACTATAACAACGCGTCTAAAGTCCCATATCTCATCAGTCTTTAAAATCACGATCCTCAACTCTTGTCGTTACAAGACTTGTGCATATGTTTTGCCCTTTCTTTGCTTTTTGTAACACATATTCCAGAAAGCTTCCAAAGGAGAAGCAAACAGAAAAAACAGGAAAATTCCAGTGAGAGGGTATATACCAATGTTGCTTCACGTTTTGTCACATCAAAGAAAAGGTAGACCGCTCTGTTCTTTACATATTGCTAAACTTCATCACACGTACAGTCTGTGAAAAATTGAGAATCTGAAAAAACGAGGTGCACTAACTGCGAGGAAAATAGATTTATTTTTTTTGCATTGATTCAGCTAATGCAGGTTATTTTGAGACTCTCATTTCCCAAAATGAAAATATAAAAACACTATCAATATGAACCTGGGATTGAATGTCTGTACTCCATAAAGATGTATAAATACGTCATTGGGATTGACTGTGCTAATAATGGTAAGATTGTATTCTTTGAGTTTTGTTTTTGCACTTGTAAAATTTTACTTTTGAACATCATCTGGACTGCTGATTAAAGGTGTAAGATGGTGAGGTTTAGTTTTCCACAAAACCATCTCCAATGGTAAAAATTGTTCCAAAATGAAAGCCACCCTTAGGATTTATTTTAGTTTTGTTTTTTTTTAAAGAAATATCCCCCAAAATGTTTCCCAGAGCCATGTCTCATTTATCCACCATTGCCTAATAATGCAATCAGATGATTTAGATGTCAGCTTTGGTATAAGAAATAATTTGTTTTCCTGAAAAATGCTTCCAGGCTTGGGTGTTAAACATCACAAGATTGTCAAAGCACTGTGCAAGGCCCTCAGACACAGACAGCATCTCCACTTTGCCCCTGCAGGGGTTCTTTGGTTTACTACAACATACATCGTGTGTGTGTTTTATATTATGAAAGGGTGTATTCATTTGGTTTAAAAATACATCTAAAGAAGTTATGGTAGCTACTATTTTTTAATTGACCGTCTCAAACTGATTTTAATATAAATATTTACTGTTATTGAATACAGAATACAGAACTAGCAGTTGACAGTGGATTCTGATTTACGTACAAATTTGCCTCATGTCACTACATCAGGGAATGAACTAGATTGTAAACAGGTGACCCTTGTACTTCCGCTTGTGAAAATAAATACCAGGTCCACCATATCCGTGGTCCCAATGTTGGTGGCATAAAAAAAAAATCTAATTTTCCGAAATTAAAAAAAAGAAAAATGATGGTTTGAACGGGCAGTGTAAAAATAATGGGCGGGAATGGTTAAAAGGAATGTATGTTACTGTTAAACTACTTAACATCTACATGTTGTTTTCCATCACTTTTGTTTGTCGTGCAAGTGTACTAAATGTTGTAGCCAATAAGTGGCTATAAGAGACTTCCACGAGCTGATCCCCACCGCCTACCCCTAATATGGAAATGTATTTAAGTGAGAGTTCAATTGGACACTAATAATCACACTTGCTGAACATGAAGTGATCTGCAGGGGGTCTCATCTCCACACACACTCACACGTTGCATTAGTGCGCAAACACACACACACACAGCTGTCACGCAGTTACAGTCGTGGCGAAGGCCTCTCGCTACAAACGTCGGGGTAAAGTCACAGAGGTCAGCGCTCAGTTTCCACATCAAACCCTGGAGCAGGGGCAACCCTCCCACCTTTCTCTCGCCCTCCTCCCCCTTCGCTCCCTCTTGCCTGCCCTCACTACGTTTACAAATGCCTTTGCTGTCAGCTCTGCCCCCCGCCGCCACCACACACACACACACACACACACACACACACACACACACACACACACACACACACTGTAATTGAAAATAACAACCAAGCCCCCCCCCCCACCCCTTGGCCTGGTGGTGGTGTCTCTCTCTCTCCCGGCCACCCTGACAGCTCGCCATCAATACCAATGACTATTACCCTACACTGCCGATGACATCCAAGACACCCTGGCCTGCAACACTCTTCCCACCCTAGCACATACCCCCCACCCACCCTACCCCATCCCACCCCACCCCACCCCGTGTCCTTCCTCCCGCTACCCGAGCCGCCCTAATGTTTAACCCGTTGCTAACAGCCGCCGTCTCTAAGCTGCCACACAGCAGGCTGTGGTAGGCAAACAACACACGCACACACTGGGCACACAACTCTTTCTAAGAGGGGGCAAACTTTTCCACTGTGCTTCCGCACAAGTTTGGCGCGTCTTTAAAAGTTGCCTCGCGAAAAGGGTGAATTTCAACTTCACACTGCAAACATGGGGTGTCGCGCTGACACATTAGGTGAGCTGTCATCTCTCCTTGGGCAATGACAGCTGAAGCCATGCACACGCGTAAGGCAAACGAAGCACAACAACAATAACAAACAAGCGAGGCGGCTGAGAGAGGATGGTAAAAGAAATGAGAGTGCACACAGACCTTGTCAGAAGCTGCAGAGCCGTGGAGAGTGTTTTCCTTTCCACGGTCTCCTCTCCCTCTCCGCGTCTCCTCTGCTATCAGTGAGTATGGACGAGTGTGAGTGTGTGTGCGTGCATGTGTGTGTGAATGTGTGAGTGTACGCTCAGCTCCCTCCCCTTCTGCCTCTCAGCTGCTGCGCGCAGGCAGGCAGCTCTCAGGAAATGAATGGGGAGCGCTGCACAGAGTTGTGTTGTACTTGCAAATGACTTAACCCCGCATCACATGATCCGCTCAAATGTAGGCTGGACCGGTGGGTGGAGGCTTCATAAACGCGCGCACACACGCGCACACACGAAGAAAGAAGACAATATACTCTAAGCTTTAACAGCATGCGTCGAATTACACAGGGGGGCCCCGCCAAATATTATTGGGGGGGGCTTCCAGCAGAGCGAACGGCCTCGGGCAGGACATCATGGGTGTGTTTCAAGAAGACGAAATGATTCTTTTTAAAATAACCTGCGAGGTGTTTAGCTCCTAATATATTAAATATGACATTTTTGAACAAATGCAAAGACCGACTATGATTTAGTGCTGGATTGTTCAGCTGTAGAGTTGAACGGAAAGTCAAGTCAGAACATTTCTTCACTATAAAATGTTCTGGGCTCATCCTTTTGTCGAAGTACGGCCTTCTGATTATGAATGCGTTTGTGGAATGTGGATTAGGCAGCAAAATCCACCCGTTTTGATTTGGGGTGGTAATTATGATTCCATTTAATTCCTATTTTGGGGGTTATGATTCGATTCTGAGTCCCTTTTTGATTCAAAATGTTTTGGTTTATATTTGATTTATTCTTTATTTTCATTCATTGACACAACCAGAATTGAAGACGGAAGCCTTGTTATAAATTATATATATTTTATATATGTATGAAAACGATATGAGGATTCATAATGATACAGAACCGTAAGAAAAAGACTCTTGATTCTTTTGTGAATCTTTTTTTTTGGCCGCTTGCTGTACTCAGGCTGAGCTGTGATTGCTCATTACCTAAATCCTAAAAAACTGTGATGTCATTATCAGTCGTCAGCAAGTGGCAAAATGGTGACCCCTTGACAATAATACGGACCATTCCGTATTCCACAAATGCAATAATATTCAGAAAATATGCTTGGACTACTGATGCCATATTTGTGATTTAACTTCCCCTTTCAACTCATTCACCTTGTCAGTTCTCCAGATTTTTGGGTGTGATTACAACTTGTCCAAGGATGCACTTGTGCCCTGGCATCACTCAGCCATACCCAGTACTTGGGCGTACACTGCAAAAAATGTGGAGTAATATTAACTAGGATTAGGTTTTTCCACTCATGATCCCCAAGCATTTTTTACCACGTTCTTGTGAAGTACTTGAATTTCATTCATTACTCATTAAAAAAAAGTCTTGAAATACTTGATCGCAAACTGTGTGAACAATATTTGATTGACAGGTGAAGGTTAGGTGTGTTGCAGAGAATATTGTTGAAGCTACATCATTTGCTACTGATTCAAGCCTTTTATCAACAGACAATTTGTTCTTCATGGCTTTCACTATAGCCTTTTTTTATATTATAATCACACCAACTCGTCTCCTATTTGTGACATACACACCGTCATTGATTACTAGAAAAAACTATTGAACATTTTCATGTTTTTATTTGTGCATGTGAATCAGAATCCAACATTTTACTAAAACACATGTTATTAAAAAAACATTTCAATCACCTTGCTCAAGTAAGTTTTGTATTATATATCATATGTGACAATTTATAAAGTAAAACTACAGAAGATAAACTGCTCTCATGATAGCTGTGCTAAATCATTTCTTCACAAAGCCGCAACTGTCAGTTTTTATTGAGTCAGCATGTTGATTTATGTAACTGATGAATTTAGTAGGCTGTTAACATGTCAAATATTTTATTTACTTTTTTTCACTCTATAAAGATTAATACGTTGGATCATACAGATAAATGTTATGCATTAGACTGTCATATTTGTTTCCCTTTATTGAAATTATTTTAATAATAATTTAATAATCGATTAAGGTGCAGTATCAATCACTTGTTTACTTTATCATATTTTATGTACCGTATTTTTCAGACTATAAGCTGCGACTTTTTCATCATGCGGTTTATGCTGGTTTTTCCCATCGGTCAAAGAAATGGGTGTTCAAGGAGTCAGTTTATGGAACAACTATGAAATAGAACTGAAAAGCCTTTTTTTACTATGATGTTTTTATTTAAAATTGTTTTGTTTTTATTTTTTTTTCTCTTCAATATTATGTTTGTATCATTAGTTCCAAAAGTAGTAATAAGAGTTTTAAAATATATATATATTTTTAAATGTCTACATTGAATAAGATCTTGTATAAAAGTTTGTGATGTGTAAATTTTGATATATGCCAAAATAGGCCAGATATAAAACAATTAAGCAAACCTTTATTTACAATGATATATTTCATCCATCCATCAATCCATTTTCTAGAGCCGCTTATCCTCACAAGGATCACAGGCTTGCTGGTGAGAGGGAAGTCTAGGCTTTTCTGCTCAAGCTGCTATACGTATATATATATATATATATATATATATATATATATATATATATATATATATATATATATATATATATATATATATATATTATATATATATATATATATATATATACACACATTACGTATAGCAGCTTGAGTGTGTGTGTGTGTGTGTGTGTGTGTGTGTGTGTGTGCGTGTGTATTTGTAAGTCCACGTCCACATAATGACGGGTTTTATTACACTCGCAATTTGGTAAGAGCCTGATCCCAATACATGCATCTCAGTTTCCCTTGCAGGCATTTCCCTTCTCACAGTGGCTCCTCCCCGTGGGAGCACTCATTAAGGTAAAGGCGTCAGGACTCATCTGCATGTACGTACGCACCATGTGTTTGGGAGTTTGGAGCATTGTGATCGGGTTTCCAGAGAGGATGATAGAGATACTTGCCGTAGTACAATGAGGGCTAAGCATTTAATATTCCTCCTGTTTCTGTTCAGATAGAGAGAAGCTTGTGTTTGCCTGTCAGGGTGGAATGGCTGAGTGGAGGGGAAGAAAGACAAGATGAATGGGCTTGGGTGGGCTCAATAATGGGGTGCATGGGCAATTGTGTCGGGGCGCAATAAGAAGATGGAGGGTGGATAGATGGAGAAGTGGCTGACAAGCTTATGGCAGTTGGCCAGTTGTCAGCTCGCAGAAAGTAGCGGTCCACATCATTTGCATTCGCATCATTTGCTCATTTTGATCAAACATCGCAAAATGATGGACCTGGACGCACAGCAGTTGTGCAAAATCTAAAGAAAGGTTTTGTTCTCAGGAGTTGGACTATGCCAACTGAATCAGCTTTTCCTCAAGTCAACGGTGATGAAAACAACACAGGATGTAGACATCACAACATAGGGTTAACCCGTTTTCAAATTTCATTAAAATCCATGTGGTGGAGGATGATTTTTTTTGTTGATAAAATTGCTATTTTTTTGACTGGTCTGGCTTACAGAGAAAGAAATGGAAGAAAAATAGCAACACAAACCTGAAATAAAACTATTTCTGGTCATCAACGAAAATCCACAAGAGTGAAGCTGCAATAACCAAACTGCAATGTAGCGAGGAAACACTCTATCCAAATTGAACTAAAAATGTACCCTATTCATTTATGACATTGGAAAACCACAAACACCCCAAAATTGTCAGTTTTCTTTTTATCAGAGTACTTATAACTTTGTGCAAATTCCAACTGTATAATCATGCGATAGCAAAGTGAATTTCAGCAATTTAATTGGTTACAATTTTAAAATAAGCAATCGCAGTGGTAATAGAGTAATAAAACGATGTGATGAACATACATTTATAAGTTTCACATTTGATAGTGGCCCCCTGAGGACAATCATTGCACCTCTGTTTTAAAGGGATGTAATCGCAGAATGCAAAACCATTCAGATTCTTGTTTTAATGGATTTTTTTTAAGCACAAAGGAGCTTGAAAGCATATCCAGCGTTATCGTATTACAGTATGTCCTTTTTATGATTTCCCAATGCTTTTTGGTTGTTTGTACTTGTAATACTGAAAGGATTGCAGGGGGCCGTGTTACACAATTCTTGCAAAAAAAGCTTTTTCGTCTTTTTTTTTTTCCACCAGGACACCTACAGCAGCACTCAACAGCACACCCACCTAAAATACTACAAACACCACTCGGAGCAAGAGGGAATTGCTCGGATCGCTCAATGCCCGCAGCAGTGAGATGGAGGTGGAACTGGTTGTTACAATGATCCAGATGCAACATCGATGTTTTTTTTTTTTTTTTTAACACACATACACACACATGTACACAGACACAAATGGATGATGTGACGTGTTGCCTGCTGTGTGGGAAAATCACAGCCTGTGGAACCTGAAGAAATTGAAGCCATGCAGTGGAACACAGTCACGGTTCGTCATACCTGACATACAGTTGTTATTGTCAATCATTTTGTGGATATGTGACAAAATTGGCTATCCTGACACCTCAGAACATCATATTCCAAATGAAAGTACTAAGGTGATATTGTATTTTGAAAGTTTGGGGAGGCGTACTTCAACATAACTTTAACAGTTTTCAAACACATGACACTCGTCCCAAACCCATGATGCACGAATAATATATGTTTACACAAAAACATTATGTACAATATTTTGTTTAAAACGATCAATGTGTATTGTACAATATTATAATAATGGGCCACAACATTTGAGCAGGGAGACTACAGCAGCGCTTCTGAAATAGTATAAGCTGTAATAATAACAATAATAATAATAATAATAATAAGCTGTAACCTGTATAAACACTCTAAAAAAATAATTAACCATTGTTGAAAGTAGATTGCTTTTTTTCTTTAGTTAATGTTAAAAAGGATACAGATTTAGATATACTTATATGATATTTATAGATAATACTCTTATTTACAGTCAGCGCGTCAAGGGGGGGCGCAAAATGTTTTCTTTTCAGGGGGGGGCTTGTCAAAATATAATTGAGAAGCACTGGACTGCAGTGTTTAGACACATTGCTACTTTTTGTACAAGATTTTACTAAATTATCATGTATCCACTATTGAGCGACTAAGACATACAATTCTCAATACAAGTGACATTTTTCAAGCCTAAAAATGTATTATTAAACACCAGCTGTCCACAAATAGTAATTCGTTTTTGTAAAAATTGAACTGAGAAGAGTTTCGCGAAGAAATAATGGATGGGAAGGTGGGGAGCTGATACGATAAGATGACAGCAGATAGTTTGAGGGTCTTGTGGGGGAGTTACATGGACTGAAAAGGGCCGTCTGGATGTATTCTGTCCCCAGTAGGGCTTATTAAACACCTGAGACGCACCAAGCAACTGTAGACAGGCTGCTAATGCGTCACCCAGCGGTGGCAGCGGCTCGGAGATAATATGGGCATCTGGGGGTTCATTTGCGGGGCATCATCATGAGGGCTTCAGAAGACATCAAGACATTATTAGCGTTATACTCTTCTTTCTTGCATCATCCGACCCAATCTCATCAAATTATTGTAAAGCAATTCGTCAATTAGTCACGCGCAACAAAATGTGAGGGGGCGAACATTCTCACTCTATAAAGGCGCTTCGGATTTGACTCTGGAGGAACATTTAGAATGTGTGTAGCAGATGTACTTTGTATGAGAAATTTTTACCTACAAAGTATTTTGTATGGCATGCTGTTTCTGTCCTACACTACCGTCTCATGCTTAGAACATGGAAGATTTGAGGCTCTAAACTCCCAAAACATAACATTTCTAAGAATGAATTCATCTTACTCTTTTTACATATACAGTTGTACCTCTACATACGAACGCCTCTTGTTATGAAAAATTCAAGTTACAAAACACCTCTGAAGAAAAATATTGTGTCTAGTTATGAAAGAAAATACAGGATACAAATTATAACATTGTTGGCGTATAATAATGAGACAGCAGTTCACTAAAACAAGACTGTAATGTCATCACAATCCGCAAAAGCTGTTAGAGTTTTTCACACATTTTTATCATTTATTAATGTGCCGGCTTGTCCACAAATGAGTTCTTTGCTCCGATGATTACTGTGGTCTTGCACTTTTCCACAAAATTTACATTAGCTACAACTGACATTGTACATATTCATATAAATAAAAAAAAACATATGTAACATACCACTGTGGGGTGTCATGTGTGATGTCAGCATCGTTACCATGTCGTTAGCATTTTAGCAGTTGCTGAATGACATCACACAGCTGGGCACGTCGCATAACCGCAAACTAAACTTGAGTAAACCTACATGCTCAAAATAATCCCCAAAAAAAACATTATACACACAAAATCAACTTACGTGCCCTATGATGAGAAGCTGTCCAGTGACGTCCGAAATGAGATCAAACGTGTAAGAAAACAATCCTGTCATAGGAACATATTTAATGACAATTTGACTACTTTTATAAAGTGATCTCTACTGTTTGCCTGTATATATTTGAAAAAGACACATAGAGATATTATTGGGTTTAAGTGCTCTGTTATGAGAAAGGTATTCCATTTTGTTGTTGGTTTTTCAAATCCTGAAAATTAAAATGACAAAAAAGTCTGATTTTTGATTGTCCATCCATCCATTTTCTAGAGCAGTAGGTGGGGGCCCTCTTGACTGGTTGAATCAAATGCAGGGCACATAGGGACCATTCACACACTCAATCACACTTAAGGACAATTTAGAGTGTCCAACACACCTGACATGCATGTCTTTGAAGTATGGGGAAAAAAACTCGTAAATCAAGGCGGCATTGTTTTCAAGTCAACAGTCAAAATATGTTAATTTTGGTTTCATATCAAAATACTATTTTGTTTGGAGACACGATAATAGAATAATATGTTAAATAAATGTCCATTTTGTAGAGTGAGTTGTTTTGGTTGTTGGGTTTTTGTCTGGTCCAAAATGTTTTTTCCAGGTAGCTGACCCGTGAGCAAGAGCATCCATTTGCCCTAAAGTTAATGCTTTTTTTTTTCTTTATGTTTGTATAAGCATGACATGTGCCAAAAATCTAATTCATTAACAAAGGCTTTGGATGTAATTATGTAATTTATGGTTGTGAGACTACTTTTTTTTTTACACCTTAAACCTTAAATTTTGAAAAACATCCTGTATGCCTTAGCTATGAATAGTAGCAATAGCATGGTTAAGTAATAATGTTACTTGACCTATGCCATGGAAATTCATAAACTGCAATTTGGGGTTGCTCAAAGGTCTGGTTTATTGTGTTTAATGTATCGCATTAGGTATGCTACAAGTGTTTATGATAACATAAATGTTTAAGTATTATAATGACGTAAACTGAAGTGAAACCTTGACTCTCTTTTGAATGACTTCACATCTATAAAGGAAATATCATTGAGATGTTTGATATTTCTACAAGCATTTGAATTCATGAATGTTGTCCCATATACCCAGCAGATGGGATTCACCCAGCCCAGCTCCAGCGTGTATGCGTGTGTGAGTACGTGCATGCATGCGCAGAAGAAAACATGCAAATGGAAAAATAAATAGTCACATAACTGTGAAATAGTGAGAGGACGACACTGCAAGAAGAATGCAGAGAAATAGAGCGTTAGCACATCTGCTAGCTCAGGGTGTCTCCCCCCGGTCCACTGGATTTGCATGTGTGTATACTTGTATGTGTGCGTGTGTGTGTGCGTGTGTGGGTGGGTGGGCACTGTGCATTTGTGTTTGTCCAGGCATCAGTACACCTGCACAGACCGAGTGGGCTGGCGCGGAGCTGGACGGTTCTCCCCGCGGGCCGTCTCTCTGTCAGGCCCTGCCAAGGTCAGTCTCCTGCCAGGGGTGGGGGTGGGGTGGGGGGGGGATTGTACAACCGCCATCTCAGCAACCGCCATCTCAGAACCAAGTGTTCCGAACTGCTGAAACGTGCACTGACACGTGTGTAGAAACTCCTACAAGTTTGTTGTGAATTGATTCGGAACACTAATGTCAAGCATACAAGAAAGCAAGTCAAGCATTGACTTGGTCAATTATGTCTAATGTTGTTACCCTTAAGAGTGCACCATTCAGGGATCAAATGTACTGTAAGTAAAACTGTAAAACTGAAACTTGTACAAACTCAGAAATTGAAATCGTCATTTCACAAGATTTCAATATTCCTTTAACTTTTACTAAAAGTATGTCAAAAGAAACAAAGCCATAATGATTCTGACATGTTGCAAAAATCGCAGTTTAATCTTTCACAATTCACGATGATGTGCAAGGTATCAGCATACTTTGTCAGACGGCCAAAGATTTTTTTCAAAAACTTTTTTAAACTAACAAAAACTATTTAAAATTCAAACTAAAATGATCATAAAAAACAAATATATACATATTTGTTTTGCATTTTCTTTTTTTTTTCATCAAAAAAAGCTAGGTTACAGGAAAATGCACTTTGAATGTTTCCCTGCATGTAAAACAAAGACCAAGTGAATCGAACTGCACACGCCACGGGAACTCCTACAAGACATGTGATTGGATTCCGGCACGACATGCACTAATGTGGGCAGGAGTTGTAATGCATTGACCAATGAGAGAAAGAGTTGTAATGCAGTCCTGCCCTCATTGGATATCGTGTAGGGAGCCAATCAAGTGTCTTGTAGGTGTGGACTTAAGCTGATTGACTGATTGTCTCGACAGTCTTTTCCATGCTGTTGACTGTCTGTTGAGTATCTCTGATAGCTTCTACTTGAGCAGTGTTGCAGGATCTCAATTACAGTAGTGTTGCGCTTATCTTGCCTTTATGTGATAAAGCTATGTGTAGCATGCAAGTGAGGGAGGAGTGCATGAGTGCATGGGGGGAGGAGTACATAAGTTGAGGACGGAGAAAGCATTAGGCGCATGTTACAAAGAGTTCTGTTGTAATAAATTGGAATGCAGAGTGTAAAACCCGGGCGAGAACATTCATATACATACTGTATATATATATATATATATATATATATATATATATATATATATATATATATATATATATATATATATACAGTGGTACCTCGGTACTCGACCATAATCCGTTCTGAGGTGGTGGTCGAGCACCGATTTGTTCGAACACCGAAACCATTTTTCCCATAAGAAATAATGGAAAGTATGTGTGCACAAGTAAATGTGCACAAGCAGTACATGATAAAGATAAAGATAAAGATAAAGATAAAGATAAAGATAAAGATAAAGATAAAGATAAAGATAAATAAAGCATTATAAACCATTTTGTATAATTTACTTACGTTTTGGAGAGTGGTTGATGGCATACAGGAATGGATGTGGAGAGGACGGGAGGGAGTTACTCCTTCCATGATGACGCTAGCTAACTGCGACGCGAGGTACACCGCGTTCATATTTTGCTATAATTTCCTTCTTCGGTTCAATAGTGGTCCTCATTGTTTTCCTCTTTGCCTTCCCCTTATCACTGTCTTTCTTTGGACCCATTATTAAGGGCTAGAGCAACACGAAAAAGTTTAAATCCGGGAAGAAATACTCGAACAAACGTCTTACTCCGCTGGCGGTCTGAGTTGAACTGGCGCTTACCCGCTGGCCGAGAAGGGCCGAGGAGCGCGTTCGGGTCGGCTCGGCTCGGCTAGTCGAGAACCGAAAATCTGTTCGAGGTCCGATGCATTACCTACTTGAATTTTTTGGTCGAGCACCGATTTGGTCGAGTACCGAGGTACCACTGTATATATATATATATATATATATATATATATATATATATATATATATATATAGATATATATATATATATAGTGGGCCGCCGTGTTACGAACTTAATCCGTTCAGCGGCTACGCTCGTAACTTGAACTGCTCGTATGACGGGCAATCCAAACCTATGTTAATTAGTGAATGCGTGCAACGCGAGCAAAAACCTTAGGTAAAAACATCACGACTTTATACACATATTAAAAATGAGTAACATAATCTACTGTACAGTTAAATTAAATAACATATACAAAGGAAAAATGACATTTACCTTTGGGGCGACGTGACTTGAGCTCGGTGGAGGCGGAGGGGAGCAAAGACCAACCCGCAGAATTTATTTATTTATTTTCTTAAACGGGATCTTTTCTCAAACTAGAACATATCACCGGCGATTTCCTTCTCTTTAATCCATAATAGAAGAAGCCTCTCCATTTTGTTGTCGATCGAGGTCCGTCCCCCAGCAAGGAAAGTCTTGCCCTTAGAAGATTGCCGAGCGGTTACGTCCATACTCACGTGCAAGGTTAACTATGCGTGTGCCTCCTTCGTATTTTTTTATTATCTCCTGCTTGGTTTCTATTGTCATCATCCTCTTACTTCTTCCTTTACCGCCACTAGCAATTTTAGAAGCCATGTCTAACAGATAAAGTTTGCAAAGTCTTCACAACATTCCTTCCTTCCGTTTTTCACTCATTTTCTCTCCTTCCTTCCGTCCCGACCAGCTGTGCCATCAAGCTAGATAAAGGCGTCCGGCCAATAGCATATCGGCATTTCTGTGATTGACGTGACGCCGGCCAATAGCATCTCCGTGACTGACTCCGTGACTGACACCGTGACTCAGACAGTGACTGTGACATTGTAAGAGCAATAGCGTTCGACGTTGCCGTGATGAGCGTCAACTTCTTCATTGATTGACGTAGCATAGTGGAATTGGATGTACGAACACAATGACCGGCATGTCGTATTGTTCGTAAGACGGAAGGTTTGCGCTAAATTGGGGGATAAAAAATCCCGCGGTCCACTCTCGGGAGCAGTTTGTACTCACATTTTTACTGGTCACACAAGAATAATGGATGGATGTAAAATGCATTCATCATGAGGAAAACATGTTTTGGTTTTTAGACATTTTGGGCAATTCTTCATTTGTTTTGCCCTCCATAGGTCTGGCAATTCATCATTGATTTTCTATTCAACAAAATAAAATGCAAAAATGATGCTACTTGGAACACAACAGTCATCAGCAAGACATGTCAAATTCAGGTCATTTCCATATAATTGTGTATAAGACCCACCAACACTTTGGCAACAATGTAAAAACTAGCTCAAATGATAATTAATATAATCTTTTGTAAACTCTTTATATTTTCTTGTTTTCACATTTGTAATTTATATACTGTATTTGTGCCACGTTAAGTTAAGCGTGTTTCAGATTTCCGACAATATGAGCGGTCATTGAATGCCTCTCATATTGAACGCCTCCATTGTAATATTGAATGCTCTCGATGCTTTTGCTTTTCCTCGCTTTTCCTTCAATTTACCATAAATAACCCGAAGTTGAGCAGCATTAATGTTTCAGTCTTCATGTCAAGGTCAAATTATGTGAAATGTACCATTGTAAATATGAATTTGATTTTATCCAAAACTTTGTAAGTTTTAGCATCTATAATGATTTCATACTATTCGGTAGTACTGGTTAGATTTTGAATAACACATCCATACAAAAGTTCAACGTCACAGGATATTTGTGTAGTCTTATGTTCAGAGCCAAGTTGAGTGAAGTTAAATGGCAATGAAATCCATCAATTCAGTTTTAAATAACACATTTGTCATAAATGACAGCACAAGATTTCATTCAGCAGGAATCAAGTTAAGTTAAAAAAAGAAGCACCAAATTCATATAATTGACATTTTAAACAAACATTTCCATACAATAGATTGCATTTGTTTTTCACTGTATAATATGTTTAGTCAGCTATTTAGAACTATTTGTCAATAGGCAATCAAATTATAATAGCTCTCATCTTGTTTGAGTGTGACAGTGATAAGAATTTTAAGAATTTGAGGTCTCAAATCTTCTTTGCATTATGCATTCTTTATGCTGTAATCATCTTCAACGTTAAGTTTATAAGAGTGGAATATGAACGTTTAACACCGATTCCAGAAAAGAAGTTGGGAAGAATATCAGAATCCTGAAATATTTCAAAACATTAAACTTTCTTAAAAAACGATCGTGATGTGGACGGACATTTTTTCTTCATATACTGTCCATTTGTCCATTTCAAAAATTACTTTTGTGGAAGGGGAGCATGCATCCAGAAACTCATGAAGTTGGGCGAGTCATATTGAAAGCTCAAAATGGACATGACATTGCACTTGACACCTGAAGCCAATTGCAGAGCCGTAAGCATGACCACGCCCCCACCTACTCGCCCCAGTTGTCAAGTCTGTCATCAACAGTTGTGCGAGCCACCTCTCTGTTGCTCTTTTGTTGCAAGACCTTGCGTTGCCCCCCCACCTCCCCACCTACCACCTCCGCCACCTCACCTCTCTCCCTCCTCTCCTCTCAGGCGTTTGGGTACAGCCAGTGCTCGCCAAACACGAGGACGCGAGCAACCAGCGAGTCGCTATGGCAACAGCTTCTCTCTCGCCCCAACTGTGGAGAATCGACTAGCCCCCCTCTCGCTCTCTCTCTCTCTCTATCTCCCAAGCGGCCCAAATTAGACTTGTCACACTGTTTTTCTGGCATCCCTTTAAATCATCATGTATGCATAGAGAGGGAGGAGGAGGAAGAAAGGGAGGTGAATGGGGGAGTTAATCAAAAAGACAGATTGCGGCGCAACAAATGATTCCCCCCCTCTCCTTGAATATAAGGCATAATACTGTGGTGGGTGGAGACAAGGATGCTTGAGATATTTCCGGGCCACGGCGCAGGACTTATCTCTCTGGGCGCAAGTGCAGGAGTGCACTCCCCGAGAGACAACGAGGCAGACGTCTGCTCCTCACATCAATTCCTACTTCCCAACTCACTCTTTATGAGATTTTTCTTCAAAGATTCCTTTCCTGCTCGTCCGTTCCCTTGTATGTCACACGCAAACAAGGCAGAGTGTTTATCCAGACGCCACTTTGGGGGAGTGGGTAGGCTGTCCGGGTGGAGGCCTGAGTACAACACACAAGTTTCAAAGTTTAGTCGTCAGTTTCAGTGAGTGCTCCACGTTTCAACATTTTGACAGGAAATAAGGACTTCGAAAATGTAGAAAAATGAGAACAATGTTAAAGTATTAAAAATAGAATTGTACTATACTCTAGACCAGGGATGCTCAATGCGTCAACCGCAGTCGAGCGACCACCTGCAGAGGTAGTGTTGGTCGACCGCGTGACATCACACTACATGGGGGGAAAACAAAAGTCAGCCAAAAAAAAGAACGTCAGTTGACAAAAAAGCCCAAAGCCCAGTGCTGTTTACATTGGGAGCTGCTCTGGGAGGAATAGATCATCAAGTTGACCGTATTCACGACTATGCCTCCAGAAAAAATTTCAAAATAAAAGGATACCAACTCCGTTTGTGCCATACATGACTTGTTATGGTAGTTTATTTTTTAAACAATGTCTGGCCTTCTCACAACTTTTGGCTGCTTATTTATTATGTTGATAAAATTATGTCAATTATGTTGATAGATTGGCACGGAGCACATTCCCTGTGTATCTCATTACTCTTCCAGCCCATCCCTTTCAGTTTCCGCCAAGTACATGTGTCTATCCTGCCTGAGTCGTTTTACTCTTGTATATTTGTCTTTTGCTGAGCTGTCATTGGCCACCCTAGATTATTAGATTATTAGATTATCATTGGTAATTATGACAGCCCACTCCAAACCAATCACGTGAGGTTGATTGCTGGAAAAGTTGATCACCGGACAAAAAGGTTTCAGCACCCCTACTCTAGCCTCGTCCATTATGTCAGAAACAGGCCCGTTAGATTGATAATGCTATGTAAATTGCCCTTGGGTATAAAAGGTTGTCTGTCTGTGCCCTGTGACAGACAGATTACCAGCTACTTTTGCCTCACCTTTATTACAAACTCCCTTTCATCCTTTCACACACACAAACACACACACACACACACACACACACACACACACACATTCTCACACTAATAGAGGCTGCTGCTGTATCAACTGTGAGGAAATCAGTAATTAGTGTCTTGCTCAAAGACACTTCGACATGTTCACCAGGATCAGGGATCAAACCCGCATCCTTCCAATCGGGAGCCGAAGCTCAACATACTACTTCCATTAAACATATGCCTTTTAATTCTCCTTGATTCTTCATCAGACCGGGGTGTTTTATAATAAGCCAAAATAAATGACAGCCACTAACAAGATAACCACTCAACTACTTTATTTTCAATGACTAACCACTATGTGGACACTGCAGAGGCAGTGAAAAGTAAACTTCAGAGCTCAGCTTCATGGAATGACATCACGGCTAAACAATGTCTATTTTTAACTTGACTGAAATTTTTCTCTTCCAGGAATTTCCAAAACAGGGCGAACATCTCAAAGGGTGAGCGCAGTGCTGCAATACAGTAGAAAACAATGTCTATGATGTTTGGACTGTAAACTTTGGATGCTGAGATTGCACATTCCTCTTCTTAGGAAGGGTTTTTCTTTCTCATAAAGTATATGAATGTGATAGTGGTGAATGCTCATTTGCTGTGGGTTTCACTTGCTTCTGAATAGGGGTGAGACAAGACTCAAATATCATGAGATGAAAAACGAGACAATATTTTCGTTTTTTTTTTTTTTTTTAAGTAAAAAAATCCTTTTATAAATTTCGTGTTTTCAAGATGTTGTCATTTTACTGAGGAGCCCGCAGCAAAAATATTCATCTAACATGCAAATGTGATCATAAAAAGGAAAGTAACTATGGTTATAGGCTCATTTTTCAATGCTGCTACAATAACAGCTGCAGCTGAGCTCTTTCCTCTTATAAGCTGTGTTTCCACGACAGTATTTTGTTAAAAAAAAAAAGAAAAAAAAGAAATGGCAGAACAAGCCAGCTGGCAAGCCAGTCCAAATGTCAAAGTGAACCAGCCAAAGTTAGAAAAAATAAAAACTTATGCTTTCCTCATGATTCCCTTCAAATCCATGCTTTGAATGACCAGCTTCAGTAGAACTCCTCTACAATGAAATCATATCTGCAGCCAGAAATTTTGCACAACAGGGGACTTCCACACTATAATAATTTTATGTCTCTGACCTAAACAACAAAAACGTGTTGTGCAATCTACAATCTGACTGAAGTTAAAAACAAAACCATCCAACAGTGAAAAAAAGAAAGATAGAAATCTACAGTAATCTCCAGTAAACATTCATTTTCATACATCATGTCTTTCACTTTGCTTCATCAATCTTTAGTCTTTATTACTTTTATCCTCTCTTTAGGTGTTAAGCTTGGTTTAAACTTGACGTTTCCGCAAAATCCGCACGTCAAATGACGTTATTTCGGCAACCGCGGCCCTCCACGCAGAGTCCACGCAGAATAGATTTTCCGCAACGTGGTGGACAGTATGGCGGACAAACTATTGCTTATTGAAGTTCAAAAAACACCTTTGTCTTGATCTAAATAACATAAAGAACTCCTGTCAAACACCGTGTTGGGGAGAGGTGAGAAGTCTATTTAGATCGTTTGAATTGACTATGATTCTCTACTTCTGTTATAAAGTAGTGATGTTGGTATGCTGTTAAGTCCATTTACCGCCACCTAGAGTATGAGAGAATATCATCTGACTGCGGGGGAATTCCGCTTAGAGTATAAAGTGGTTTAAAACATTTACAGCAGGCTTTTTTTCCGCCATACTGAAATCCAGTGCTTCACAAAAGCGGAAAAAAAGCATTTCATGTGATGCAACAGGGTTTTTTTTTTTCATTGTATGAGGAAGTAAGAAAGAGGGAAAGGCTTCAATACGTGGATTTTTTTTCACAATTGGGGATTTTTTTTGCACATGCAAATTTCTTCGTTTTACTGTACTTCCAGAGCATGGAAATATAATGGCTAAATAAATAGAAAGCACACATATATACGCCCAGTCTTAACTTGCTAAGTGCTGTAGTACAGGTATGCAGTAGCTACTATTAAGAGAGAAAATATCTTTAATGTAATGCACTGAGCAACACTTCTCAATGGGAGAGCTGAGCATGGCTTGGAGGTCAATGTTTGCATTGCAGTTCAGTCATGGTTTCCTGAACTGAAATGCATACTGTACACAATCTTGCACAACACATTCATTGCACAGGCCTTAAGAAGAAAAAAAAGCAATGTTAGAATTAAGTGTTAAAACATTTGGTGTTGTTGCTTTTTAATACCATTTGAATGAATGAGTTGCTTGAACATACAGTAGTTGAGCAAAGCATCCTCGGATGTCTTACCAAAGTGAAGATATTCAAGTAACCAGTGAGCACATCACAAAATGGCAATCTCACTCTGATTGGCTATCAGACGGGAAATGCAACGTAGTATTTTTGAAATTTCCCCTAAAAAGCATCAGTTTGTAAATTAAGCTCAGCAAAACCTGGCATAACACTTGCAGTGTAAGTGACAAATGACATGTGGTCAAATGTGTATTTTGTTCAATAAAATCTTTTTTCTCGTGTGTATTCTTTGACTACTTTTGAAAGCTACTTCCATCTAAAAATAAATGCCCTTATTTCACTTAAAATCTATGCCTTTTCCTCTCTAGAGTTTTGTTAAATGAGATGTATTTTTTGCTTCCTAGTTATTTTTTGTCTCTCTTATGTTTTCCTCCCCCCAAAAAATGCTTTACTGTATTCACTAAAATATTTGTATTTTATCTAACAATAATGCATCTCTTTGTCTTGGAAATTATGATTTTGTTCTCTTGTAATTTGCCTCTACATTTGACCAAGACAGTATCAATTACTTTAAAGGGGGTTCAACATTGTGGGGGTTTTTGTTACACCTCACTAAAGTCTTTTTTTTTCCTTCATTGGTACATTTCTCAGTACTGGATTCCTCTTCCTTCTTCCACCCGAGCAGATAAAAATGGCTTGCGAAAGGGATTTTGACCATTTGGACCACATCCATTTCTTTTAATTGTGTTTTCGTTTCGAAGTTGGGGAGGAAAGTTTGTAATTGGAATTAACATGCGCACAGGTGTAGTTCACTGCAAAAGTTTAAAATATCATAATAGAGGTCCTTCAAAGACGAAACCCTTTGCCCAGTCTTGATAGTTGGATGGAGAGGCGGACGGGCAGACAAACGGACGGATGGACACACAGACAGACAGACAGACAGAGATAGATAGATAGATAGATAGATAGATAGATAGATAGATAGATAGATAGATAGATAGATGATAGATAGATAGATAGATAGATAGATAGATAGATAGATAGATAGATAGATAGATAGATAGATAGATAGATAGATAGATAGATAGATAGATAGATAGATAGATAGATAGATAGATAGATAGATAGATAGATAGATAGATAGATAGATAGATAGATAGCAGTGAGGTGAGTCATGCGTTTCAGCCCTGGGCCTTCAGTGACACCCATTTACTCCAATTTAATAAGGCTCAACATCAAGGGCTTGGGTGTGGCTGAAATGGTTCAAATTCACAACATTTTGGGCCAAAATGACACTTTGTCAGATTCCCTGGACAGCTTTTCCAAGCACAGAACCAATTATGTGTAGGTTTCTTCGTAGGGCCAGCTAGCTCGCCCTGAGGTCGAGGTCTCATGAGATGATTGGTCCGAGTGCTGTAAATTGAACCAGCTGTGTCCATTCACTTAGAGCAGGCAGGTAGTAGTAGTTCCTTTTTGCCTCAGAGGGAGGCAGAAATAGTTGCTGTTGCTGCTATCTCTGTTTCCTGTAACCATTTGGGGTTTAAGCCAATTGGGTAGTTGGCTCAATGCACCCGGGACCTGGTCCCCGCAGACTGAACGAAGTCCCAAGAGACCTTAAGGTGGGCTCAACCGAGACGCTTACAGCACCCGGTGTTCCTAGGTGATCGGTCCATGTAATAACCAAGCCCGACCCTGCTTAGCCTCCAAGATTGGAACACTCTCAGGGTAGTATGGCTCTCAGCACTTTCACAGCAGGCAGGGCCAGCTATTTTCATTCTGAAGGCTGTGGCATATTTTAGGGAACCTGGCACACTAGAGAACTAAAATATGATTGGATAAAAAGTGGAAAATATTGTATATAATATTTATCATAATTTTATTGATCTTAAAATATCTATGAACTAATGTGTTTTTCTGATTATGTTATTATATATATATATATATATATATATATATATATATATATATATATATATATACAAGGGCTGCTCGGTGGCGCAGTGAATACTGGCTCCGGCCTTCTTGTGTGGCGTTTGCATGTTCTCCCCGAGCCCGCATGGGTTCTCTCTGGGCACTCCGGCTTCCTCCCACACTCCTAAAAACATGCATGGCAGGTGAATTGGACGTACTGTATTGTCCTTAGGTGTGAATGGCTGCTTGTATGGTTGTTGGTCTCTGTGTGCCCTGCGATTGGCTGGCAACCAGTTCAGGGTGTCCACCGCCTACTGCCCGAAGCCAATTGAGATAGGTGCAAGCCTGTGACCCCTGCGGAGATTAGTCTAGAAATGATGGATGGATATATATATATATATATATGTGTGTGTGTGTGTGTGTGTGTGTGTGTGTGTGTGTGTGTGTGTGTACTTTCTTTCACAGTACAATTATGTTCTCAATGAGGCTCTAATACTCCTTCATACAGAACAGAGTCTCTTTGGGATAAGACAAAATCCTATATGTGTGTATGTGTGTGCTGCTTTAATGTGTGCATACTCACAAACTTGCTCGCTTCACCACACTGACACCAGATGGCCCTTCCCATCAGGGCTAATGGAGGAATTCAGCTGGCAGAACCCCTTCTTGTTCATGGTCAGTGTGTGTGTGTGTGACCTATTTGTATTCTGGGCAGAGCAGATGAGGCTCCAGGCCCGCTGCCCTGCTCCCCTCCAGCCCGTTCCCCCGGGAAGGGCATCTGTGGGTCTGCACTGGTTAGATAGGGCAGACCCATCATGGCAGCACTTTAAAGAGCACCTCACTTGTCCCGTGAGAAAAAGCTGTGTTTGGACTGTGGGTGTGTGAGTTGGCGAGCTGAGGCTTCGCCGTTTCCTTGCTTCCATCTCAAGTGGCATTCTTTTTTTATTTTTCACCAATAGCAATAAGTGCTCCCAAAAGCAAAGAGTTGATTGCGACAATGAAGAGATTCTATTGAATCTAGTGACATTTGATTAGACGCAGTTATACAAACAGTAGTTTTGACATTGTATGAAGTAAACAATAGGGCACAAGCAATTGCTGTCCGAATAGTCACGTGCATTCCTGGAGGACACATTGGAGTCGTAATGTTGAACTGTTGCCCCATTGTCTGAAGTCATCTTCCATAAACGGGAAGTAGCATGGCTAGCTAAAGAACAAACGGACATAGAAAGATTTATGGCCTTCAGCAAATTATGTTCAAAGATTTGTTTTCAATACTCTTTTTCTGTGTTGCTTATGCAATTTATGATGGAATCATTTCCCACATCCAAAAAGTTAAAAATGGTATGATCCTATAGTCATGTTATCTCCCATGACTCAGATAAGAGTAACAGAAACAATAAATATGAAAGTCAAAAAGTTTGATTTGGGTCCCATTTTTTAATGGTCTTTCGTATGATCCAGTCTGGGATTGAACCCTCAACCTCCCAATCTACCACATGGTAAATGCGCTGGTCCAAAGGTGATAACTGTGTAAAACTGACATCAGGTGGTAATTAGATAGACATAACCATTTAGCAAATCAACCAATATCACAACACAGTGCAGTCTAATTGCATATGTGGAGTCTTTCTTTCTGTACTTTGGTCGTTGGGTGCAGGCAGAATGGATAGTTTGCACTGTTGTAGGAGGGAAGCAGCCAACTTATTCTCTGGCCAATGAAAACAGCTCCACACGATGCCTTTAATTTAAATGCAGCAGAGACAGGTGCATGTTTGACATTGCCATGTTGTCACTTCTATCAGCTGAACATGATGACTTCTGCCACACAAATGAGTGGAGCACAGAATGTGTCTGCCTGCACCTGGGTCAAACTCACCAAAATCATTTTCCACCACAGGTTAGGCCACTAGTCAGGTTTTAGCTCAGTTGTAGTCTACCTTCTGTCTCCAAATTGTTAATTGTATTGTTTGCTTACATTATCATCGGTCCACCATTTTTTTCAAGCCGGACCACATTTTATTCGTCAGTCCATCAGAAAAGCAGACTCACACTTTTAACTAACTACACAGCACGAATTTTTGCAGAGGAGCTCAGCAGACATGTTGTGACGTACTAGTCACACCAAAAAGATTTTGAGTGATGGCAGGATGGAGTCAGATGTTGCAATATGATTACGATTGTCCAAGATTCTTCACATCTTTCGCAGCTAATGAGGTAACTCTTTAGAATGCTGATGGAGCTGGCGTCTATCATGCTTTCAACTGCCAACTCCTCCTGTGGATTTTCTAGTGAATCCTGTACAAGTTTCTTTGTGAGTTTCCTCTTCTTGGTGGATATCCCCATCATCCCTTTTTCCAGTATTTACACAATTATTTACAAAAAAATGAATTATGGAAAAAAAATGTGAAGAATAGACAATGTAACAGCAGAATAAAAACCATAAAAACACTTCAGAACTGTACAAAAATTATTATTTACTGTATACCAATATGTTATTTACACTGACAACACCGCTCACACTTAGCCCCGCCTCCAAATTAAAAAAAAACACACATAAATAAAATAAATAATAATAATCCACTAATACTCCACAGCTACTATGCCTTCAGAATCATTTGGAATGTTGCTCGCACAAACTGATTATGGGTTATGACCATTTATAAAACATGGGGCATTTTCTGTCGGCGATGACAGGTCCGTTCTCATCAGTGTTACGACAGTATAATATACAAGTCGGTTAATGCTTTCATGCTAACAAGTTACAATGTGTGGATGAAGCCTTCTCTATTGGAATTTCTGATATCTGTAGCAAATAATATCGTTTTATAGATGTAAGGCTTGGTGTTTACTGGACATTTTTCAATGTAATTGGACCATTATTGATGACTAATGACATGTTGGAATCATAGTGGTTGGAAAGGTGAGTTGCAGTAAATGCTTGGCATTATTCTAATAACCAGAACTTCGGTTTTCTAACGGTGTATATGACATCATGTATGGGTAATTAAGTGGACAGGGAGGTGACATAAATCCCTTGGCTTGTTTTAATTAGCAACTGTTGTGTTACTGTATTGCCTGGTTTAACAGGACACCGGTGGGCTTCTTACTGTGAAAGGACTGAACTATGATTAGTCATTTCACACATTTAACTGCACAGACATTTCACATATTTTACTGCACAATACGCCACTCAGTGAGTCCATATCATAGTCAATGAAAGCTAACAACACTACAAACTAAGAGAACAGGTAAAAACAGTTGGCTTGTATTTCCGTCGGCTAAAGGGGGATGTCAAACCTATGGAAAAATGACAGAAGGTCTCTCTCGACGATTTCCATGACGGCCAAAACACACCAGTTCCGACCTTCTTATTCCACCATTTTTTTTTTGCATCGCAGTCACTCGTCTGTCCATTGGCAAAACTGGTGTCCGTCAGTGCTGATGGAGTGACCACGTTTTTGTGCGATAGTCTATGAAATGAATGAGAACTCAAGTTATGTTAGCCAAAAAGTGACCATGACTTTATTTGTGACCCAAACGCGCTTACACATTTATTGACTCACATTTGACTTAAAGATTAGCCTCACAATACAAAAGTACCGCAAAGTGAGCATCTTTAAGTGCAAGAATGTACCTACGGTGCGCAGTTTGAGAGCCATAAAGGAGCGGCGGCGGTGTAATCACAGCATCATCATCAGCGGCGTCCTCAGAGACCATGCAAGCCAATAATGGGTCTGTAATTGAATAACTTATCCGCAGCTATTTCCCAGGAGGCCAAGCGGCAAGCAACCATCGCCAACAGAGAATATGGAGGGGGTTGGGGTGGTATATGGAGCTAAACAGTGCAGATCAGGAGCCTTTAAGTAGCACAATGAGAGGTTGTGTGTGACATTTTAACACATATGCTTGTACTATGTCATAATCTTTTGTTTGGCCACTGCATCATTTGATGGTTATGCGCTTAATTTTTGTCGCTCCACATCATTTAATTTCTGAGTGGATGCCTGTGTGTGGACAACCATTTTCTTATGTAAGGCCTGCTATAGTATATCCCCAAGCCTGAGGGTGTGGATAAATACCACCTCAGACCTCCCAAATTCTGGCTGTCTTCTTCAGTCCACCCTTGGGGTCTCTGCAGGGGGTAGCAATGCACTTTTGTTTCCCTTTTCTCCCACCGTGGAGCATATCACCGTGGGAGAAAACACACAAGATATGCAGTAATTAGTGTGTATCCCTGTATTTATCGCTGATCGTTTTTTTGGTTTTTCATTGCATTTATGTTTAAATTGTATTTTATTATATTGTAAAATGATTTTCCGCTCTAGTAACTTCATCTTTAAAGCAAACACTCATCTCTAAACAATATCTTACTATTAACTAAAAGCCATAGCGTTATTTTACATATTATAATAATCTAAACTATGACATTTCTCTTCATGCCTCCGTCATTCAAATATGGGTCGATGTAACACTGCATTACACTTGCTGTGTTGCCAAAAATCCCAGCGAGTTCTACAAATAACTTTAGCATACTGTAAGCTAATGATAGTTTCACCACAAAGCTAAATTTAGCCTGATGCAGGCCAGCAGCCTATACGAAGTACTTCAGGTGTAGGGTTGTCTTGTTTAACTAATTTTAAAATCAATTATCCTGTTGAATATTCCATCAAGTAACCGACATCCGCTGGACCTCCTCCAATATATATATATATATATATATATATATATATATATATATATATATATATATATATATATATATATATATATATATATGAATACGTATATGTAGTTTACATATTTGATTTGTATTTGTTCATAATTTACCAAGGTTGAACGTGAGTCGAAGTCAGCTGCCTATAAACTACAATGGGTCAACAACTTCCTGTTTCTCTTTTATTGCTGCTGCTTGCTTCTTCTTCTTGACAAGCAAACTGGGCACTTTTTGTGCAGAACACTCTAATTTGAACACTTAAAACAGAGCCACTTTACATCGTATGTAGTGCTATGTTATATTATTAAATATAGTCGTCAGGCTTTTTTGGAAAGTTCATAACTTTCTTCCTTACTTTTCTGAAGCGTCATGTACGAATATTCTTTTTAATCATAGCTTGCTAACAACTAATAGACATTCAGCCATTAAGTGGTGTATCAAGACAACAAATGGATCTGTGTGTCAAGCGGGGATTCGCATATGGATGTTTTGTTTTTTTTTTTAGGTGCGGCAACATTCAAAGTGCTGCTGTGGTATGCCAGATGCACATGGCAATAATTGAATCTTACCTTTTATCCTTTTTTTTTTTAATTGGAAAGGATCTCAAACTTGCTGAAGTTCCCCAAAACCCGTTTTTGTGAGCAACCTTTGAGCCATATTTTCCTCTAAAAAAGTTGCTCTACAACTTCTGGGCTGTGTTTGCTTCTGTAGATTTCAAGATAAAGAATGTCCAACCCATGAGGAAATACAGTCATGCTACCTCGAACATGCAGACAACTCATACACAACACTTTTAAACAATTTCCAGGGTTTGGCGGTTTGGCATTTCTTTCGGGCTAACTAGCAGAACTTCTCTGCGGCACTCTTTAGATCGATCGTTGTATGCCCACAAGCGCAGTACAAGTCAATTGAATTTTTATTAGCTGGACAGCTTATTGCAAGGGGAAGAATGAAGAAAAAAAAGCAAGGTGTAGGCAGAGGTAATACATTGATTTACCCTTCATAGTTGGTTGCACTACATTTACTCAGCAGAGTGCTCAAATGAGTGCCCTGCAGCTCTCTCCCAATTAGTTTCCACCAAGATGAGGTGTAAAGCCAGTCACTGGCCTCATTACCTCCCCGTCCTTCCCTACACTCTCTCCAACTGTTTTTTACTTCCACTTCATCCACTCTCCAAATCTCTTTTTCCATTTCACTCCTGCGAAAAAACCTTTTTGGGCGCACGGTTTCTCTCCATTTACACTTAGGAGTAAAAAAAAAAAAAAAAAGTAAGAGGGAGACAGAGAGAGAGCGGGCGGGAGTACATTCATCAAAGACAACATGTTCTGTCTCGTGGCTACGGACATTTGGCTGGCTTGAGGAAGTGCTGCAACTCATCATCACTGGTGCGGGGACCCAGACACACGCCCGAGGCTCACTATTAATGCAAGGCCATGCAAGGGTCCAACATCTCCTTTCCCACTGGATGGTATCTACTCGGCCCTGCTGATGAAAGCCAGGGTGACCAGATATCCAAATTTGGGACTAGTGACAAATCCAGGGTGCTTTAGGAAAATACCTCAAGTTCACCTACACCCCAAACGAGGGCAAGTAATGATAATGGATGGGCAGAGGACTTCTCCCCTCCCTAATAGATTGTGATTTTTTATTTTTTTTTGACAGGCATGACAAAACATGGCATGACAAAATTTTCACAAAATAT
The DNA here is from genome assembly GCF_059441005.1 of Hippichthys cyanospilos. Taxonomy (NCBI): domain Eukaryota; kingdom Metazoa; phylum Chordata; class Actinopteri; order Syngnathiformes; family Syngnathidae; genus Hippichthys; species Hippichthys cyanospilos. The sequence continues at coordinate 22,247,563 of NC_142373.1, read as the reverse complement.
GAAACTTGAAATGGTTGAGACAATTTTTTTTTTAAATGTATTTACAAACCCAATTCAAAATTGACGACCCTGTATTTACGACCCCAATTCAAAATTGAAATAAAAACAGAGTACAATCATTTGCAAATTACCGATGAGGTAATATATACCGTCAAGGATCAACACTTTGTGAGCAATTGCATGAAAAAATAGTCCAACCGTTTAACAACAATATTCCTCAATGTTTAAATGCAAGAAAGTTAGGGATTCCATCATTAACATTTGAATAATCTCATCAAAAGATTTTGAGAATGTAGAGAACTTTCTCACATTGAACATTGAATGCCCTTGACTTTCGATCCTTCAGTTGGAACTGCATTAAAAACTGACACTACTGTTAAATATATTACTGTGTGGGCGCAGGAAACTGTTGTCAGTTAATACAGTTTGTTGCTACATTTAGAAGAGTAAATTGAGACTCGACCAAGAATCATCAAGAAATGCCAGCAGCTTTTCTGGGCCAGAACTGCAATGGTCTGATGAGTCCAAATTTCAATATGTTTAGAGAAATTATGTCCATTGCGTACTCCAGGCCAAAGAGGAAAAGGACAATTAAGATCAAAATCACATCAAATCACAATCAAATCACATACATATACAGGCGTATATGTGATGATTATGGGTGTGTGTTAGTGCTGATGGTTTTATGATGCTGCTGACACATGTTGAATTTACCCCTCCGAGTCTATTACAAAGGTGGAAAAATGACTCAAACATACGTGACCATGGAAGCTGGCAAAAGCTGTTTCAAGTATATTTGGACTATAAGTAGCACATTTTTCATAGTTGGGCTAGGCCAGCAACGTAGTTTCAGGTGCAAATTGTATGTATCAAAATAGGGGTTCAGACCTAGATTCTAGTTTCTAAACGAATATGAAAAGCTAATGCACAGTTGAAGGCAAAAGATCCAACCAGAACTCGTTTGCTGCTCCAAGACTGAGTGCTGCTGTTCTTAGTTTTTGTAAAAAAAAAAAATTATCCCAAAAATGTCACATACTTGTTTTTTTTTTCTTCATAATACATTTTGCTACTGATAAAACGTATATTCCAGGGGGAATTATGAGTGCAAAAAATACAGTAATAATGTGACACATCTCTACTACACTAATAACCGTTGTTAGCCCATTTTTACCCAACCATGAAGCAATATGCTGTTCCTCCTTGTTTTTTTTTTCTCTCTCTCTGCCTTCATCACACAAACAACCATTATGGAAAGTGCAAAATTTCGGCTCTCTGTCACCATGACAACAACCTAACATAGTTAATAATTTGCATTCTGTTAAGAATTTGCAATCTGCATGTTCAGGTAGGGTAATGGTCTGCTTGATTATTCACACCTAACTATAAAAATATGAATTAACTTTTAAACCCTAAATGGTAAAACACTGACTGAAAATGAAAGTCAGCATTTCGCACACTTCCTGATATACTCAATGCTTTGTGAAACAAATCCTTTATTAGGACTTTATTGTCCTAAAACATCCAGCCAGTCTATTTGATCAAAATTCCAAACTATCCCTGTGAGGAAATGCAGTTAAGAAAGTGGATGGATGTGCTCTTAATATCAAGATCAGTAATTATTTTAGCATGAAAACATAAGATTTATCAAACACTGAAAAAGCTCCAACAATTAAGCAGGTACCGCTTCATGTTACTGCCCTTATTTGAAAGGTACTGAATTCACACCACCTTCGGTGCATTACATAGCTGGACAACAAACAAATACACATATTTGTTGTTCTGCTGACCAAGAGTGCTAATTATCTCGGTGGTGCTGAGAGCCCATCAAGCAGAGCCCATGTGTGCGTGTTCATTCATAAATTGAAGCTGCTGAATGACATTACTAAACCTGTGCTATTTAACTGCTCCCTGTCCAACACGGCATTAAGTAGTGAAAGTAGTTGTTAAGTAGTGAAATACATGTGGAACATACAGAAATGAATAACTTTCCTGCTGACCGAACTGAAATGTATTTGTCATTTGTGATCCTTTGTGTTACCCAAGATAATTGACCATAGTGAAGATTAGGTATTGTTGTATGTGTATGATTATAGGCAAGGTTGATTGTGAAAAAAATATTTCAGGTTTGTGCATACAGGGCGTGCGGTGCTGTATTTAAGTGCATCCGCATCCAGCTATGAACTATCAATTGTTTGAATGCTAGAACAGGGATGTTTGATGGATAATGACCTAACACTGATACAGTACTATTTAGTCTTACGTTACTATCAAGTCTAACTAGTCATGAGCCCTTAGGGCCAGCATGACTTTCTCTGCTGGTCTAACATGACCAAACATCATTTTCATCATTATAATAAAAGCCAATTTCATTTTTAATGTATTTTTCATATATATATATATATATATATATATATATATATATATATATATATATATATATATTTACATACACACATAGTAAAACAACTGCCCCCCAGTGTCAAAAAATCAACATTCATTGAAGCCTTTCATTCTTTCAACTTCCTCCTTTAATGAAACATCCCCCGTTGCATAAAACATGGTGTTTTTTTCTGCATTTGCGTTGCATTCAAATTCACTACAGAGATAACAAGCTTGGAGCAAAAGTCTAGCTTGGTTTATACTTGACACGGCGGCATGCGTTTTACAGCACTTTACACTCGCTGCGCCTTTTGCCTGCAGTTGGATGATATTCTTCCATACTATAGGTGGCAGTAAATGGAGTCTACAGCATACAAACCACACTATGACAGAGGTAGAGAATCCTAGTAGATTAAAACGATCTAAATTCTTCCAAGCGTTTTTAACAGACTCCTCATTTCTCCCCAAAGCAGTGCTCGCCAGGAGTTGTTTACGGTATTTAGGTCACGGTAGTCCTTTTCAGCCGAATCATAAAGGTGTTTGTGCCGGCAAATTTCTACGTGCAATAGCTCGTCCGCCAAGTTTTCCGCTCGTAAAGAAATTCCGGAAGGTACGTGTTACGGAAAATCTGGCCCGTGTGGAGGGGCGTGGTTGTGTCAAGCTTAAACCACTTAACACTTAAAACAGAATAAAAGTAATAACAATGAGTGAAGCAAAGTGAATGACATTACTCAAGAAATTGATGTAAGTAGGAATATGAATATTGTAGATTTGTCCATTTCTTTATTTCTTTTGTGGGCTAGTTGTTTGGTTTTGTTTTTAACTTCAGTCAGATTATAGATTGCACACCATGTTTTTTTATGTTCATGTCCAAGACATAGATTTGCTATAGTGAAAAGCCCCCTGTTGTGAATAATTTCTGGCTGCAATATGATTTTGTTGTAGAAGAGTTCTATTGCAGATATAGGAAAATTATCTTTAAAATGACATGGACTTTTATTATAATTATGATAATGATGTCCGGTTATGATCGACCACCAGAGACGGCCTTGCTGGCCCTGAGGGCCCACCACTGCCAAGTAGACGTGGCTAGAGCTCTAGGTCATGACACTTTCTGCAGCTTACCTGAAATATTCCAAGCTGAAAAACCTAAAAACATGCCCTGCTATGCCCCAAGCGAATTGTCACCTACCAAGTTTCTCCTGTCCATTTTCTGACAAATGAGGATCTCCGTAGGTGGTAGATGATCTGCCTTGGTTAGAAATACAAACACCTCCACCACCCCCACCCCACCCCCCTTGAGCCATTCCTCCTTCCTCCTTTGCATGAAGAGAATGTGGGTGAGGTGTCAGGCCAGCAAACAAAAGCTGCCCTGTCCACCCCAAGCCCAGATGTTCCTTATTGATCCCCCTGTGGGATCTGGCTGAATGTAACCGCTGCGCAAGCTTTCCTTTGCCGCCTGCAAGTCGAACATGTACTGACAACGCTGGTTGTTTTGTTTTGGACCCCGCCTCCCCCCTTCCACTTCTCCCCTTTCACGATCATCTCCTCGAAAGCCTCTTTTGGCTGTGTGTACTTGAACATGTAGCCAGCCTGGCCCCTGTGATGCTGCAAAGGGTTTTTCACCACACAGAGGCTTTCTACCTTTCCGGGAGACCCGTTGCCAAGGCGTGGGGAGGGAGGAAGGAGGAGGCGGAAATGGGTTTGTGTAAAGTGGAGGTCTGGCAGCAAGAAAATGGTAAAGACAAAGCAAATGAGAAGAAACAGGCCGGGAAAGGGAGATCTCATTTGAGGTGCCGGTGAAAAGGGGGGGCTGGTGGAGGGGTTGTTTCATAGGGAGAGTAAAAAGTGCAAGCGAGCCAGCGCAGGCCAAGCTCATCATTGCCCCCTTTTTCCCTGATAAAAAACAGATGACAGAGTGGCGCTTGAATTCCCACGGGCACTTATTTACAAGTACAGTTTTGCATATAATTCTCACTTGTGTAGTTGAAAATGTTGAACATTTTATTAAAATCTTAACAAAAGCAGAAATAATACAATGGAACTCTTTTATTTGTGGATAGGGACCTGGCTAGACCACAAACAACAAAAATATGTATATACCATTATATTGTGGAATATAAAGTATATCTAAGGCTCAATGAACTGTCTCAACAAACTGGTCTGTTTTTGAATATGTTCATATAGGCCTACTGTATAAGGGCACACTAGTTTATAAGGAAAGAAACAACTAGGTACCAGTACCAATAAGTTAAACAATCAATCCGACATCCATACATAAGGCGTACCCAATTATAAGGCACGCTGTCAATTTTTGAGAAAATTAAATGATTTTAAATGTGCCTTATAGTCCAAAAAATAAGATCATTCAAACCCATTATAACCGCATTGGATTTGTTTCAATCTCATTATTCTTGAATAAGCATTGATGTGCTGCACATATTACACAAACCTCAGAAAAGGCCGAGTCTCTAGCCGTGCGCAGGGCACCTATACAGTCGGCATACAACCTGTTAAACTGACTTTCGCACCAAATGTGTTTCAATCTGATGCATGTTATTAGAATGTGAGAGGAAGCCAAAATCCACACAAGCACAGGTGGGACGTGCAAACTTCATGCAGGAGAGCCGAGATTTTACCCCAAAATCTAATGCCTGTGTGGCAGACACAATCAGATGCTAGGTAGCATGCTGCCCAATTTGTTTATTTCTCAATCTATACAGCAAATGTCAGAAGCCACATCCAATAGGAAAGGGGTTGGCTGAGTGATTTCAGAGCCCGAATTGGAATTTGGACCGATCAGCAGGAAATACCTCCTTCACTCCCTGGTTGGCTGCTACGCAGGGCCTGCTAAATATGGGCAAGGTTGCATCATGGAGCTGTCATGTGGCGACCATCAAAAAAAAACGCGTGCAGAGTGAAAAGGTTTTCATCATGTTCAGGATTTAGGGCTGTTGGAACCTGTCCCAGCTGACTTTGCGTGAAGGTGGACAACACCCTGGATTGGTTGCAATCAACCTGCATTTATATAGTCCTTATTTAATGGGCCCTAGCGGTAATCTGTGACCTTTACTTCAAACTAACATGAATAATACAAATAAGACTGGCTCATTGACAGTGGCAAATGGTAGTTTTGCATACCTAGTAACAAGTAAAGTAACAAACATATAAACGGTGATGAAATTAACTTCCTTTGTTGGCGTATAATATATTGTGTGTCTTTCAAAGAGGTCATCCTAATCATACACATGCCTCCCGGAGTGTTTTTGCTTAAAGCCTACATTCCAAATACCAACAGGTGTCACGGCCGCGCACACTTGTATCTTCACATTTGCATGTAATATCTGACGCTTCGAATTCATATTGGTTAATCTGATTTGTCAGAGATGCTTCCTTTTCCAAACAGCGAGCTTCTGCGACATCAATGAGATGAGTCTTTATCTGCATGCTTGCAGCTTGGGCCCTCTCTATATATTTATATACATGGGCGCCGGATGGTGGGAGGCGTGTGGGCGAAGGTGCATGGCATCCGGCCTAATGCGCAGCCCGGGGAGGAATGCTTGAGCTTCGTATTCACCGGGAGGAAAAAAAGAAGGAAAAAAACCTCGCCACAGTTGCGGCTCTCACATTTGGGCTGTCAGCGAATGAGTCACAGGCTTTGCGAGATGTTCCTCGGGACATGCTCTTCTAATTAGGGTGTGAATAGAAACACAACCGTGTTCTGTCATCTGTAGACGTCGATCAGAGTTTTTACATGCATTGCACTGGTCACAAAAGATTCAAATCAAAGGTTCACAAAAAGATGGTCAATACAAATATGAAGATACATAGAAACCATATTTACGTGTCACTAGCATGTGGCAGATAGCCAGCCAGCAAATGCGAGTGGCCCGCTCAAAATGCCAAGTCGTCTACATCTTTACTCATCAATTGTTGCTGTCTGTCACAAAAGCCCCAAATAAAAGTCCTCCGTGAGAAAAAAAAATCTGCTCGATACCGCGTCAGGCTGAGATTCCCATCAAGTCAACGGGATCAAAAACAGAAAGCAGAAACCTGCTCCACAAATGTCAAACACAAGACAACTAACCAGTCGCAGCTAACAAAAGAAGCTTACTCAGCAGTCTTGACATTTACTCTGGTTTTCTTGTTCACAGAAGGTTGGCCGATACTGACTGTCGTGGCACTGATGCACTGGACTTGGAAACCATGGGTGACCTTGAATCTCCTGATGCTGCATGAAATGAGGTCCAGTGAGGTACACCGACAGCTCGCGTATTGATGGTTCGAACCGAAGAAAAATTTGTTTGAAGGTCAGAGTATACTTTTTACAATCTGACAGAGATTACCACTGCTGCAGTACATCTCACCGTTATTCTATTATTCACTAGGACAGGACCATTCCTCCACATGCCAAACGGCACCATAAACACAACTCTTCCCTCTGCTGGGGGGCATTCCACAAGTGTTATTTTTTAAAGCAACACCCCCCATACACACCCCCACGCACACATTCACATACACACACATACTGTATACAGTCCCCCTCCCCCTGGCTTCTAGAAAAGAAAGCCATATAGCAAGAATATTCTTGAGTCACTTGATCTGGAACGACTTTGTTTTTCCGGTGCTTATTACAAACAGTGGTAACAAAAATTGTCACGCTGTTTATGTGAAAATAGATTACATTAAATATCTGGTATGATAATGACAAATCTATTATATTATTTTTTTAGAAGTTGTGAGACAAATAGTGAGAAGAAATTTACTCATTTAAATCACTCGTTTTTCCTTAACCAAGCTAGAATATTGTCTGAACTGTTGTCCGCAGACAGGACACAAAAGACAAAACCACAATGAGCACTGGAAACCAGACATGGAACATTAGACTTGGAATATATATATATATATATATATATATATATATATATATATATATATATATATATATATATATATATATATATATATATATATATATATAAGTGTGTGTGTCTGTGTGGTGTGTGTAAGTCTAATGCTGGTTTACCGATGATAGTAACTGCTGGTGCTATTGTATTCTATCAATAACACCGAAGCTACAGTATGTTTGTCAATAGTGTTTTGCAGCTGTAGTGTCCCGTCTCACTGGGCCTCATTAAAAAGGCCAGCTTTCTCAAATCAGCTTTACGATGAAGGACTTTTTTTTTTTTAGAGAAACCTTAGGAGGTAATGCTTTTTCCCCTATAATATTAAGAAATAAAACATTTTTCTTTGTCCCTGATTTTCTTGCAGATTCACGACAGTTCAACTCACTGAAAGATAACAAGCCAGTGTTGCACTTGTTTGTTTCATCAGAGAGATTTCACTTACAATTTGAATTCTTGTGTAGGGTTTTGTATTTGATTACTAGTCTTTTTTAGGAGTGGACAACACCTTAAGTTTTATATGAGGTATGAAACAGGGTTGATGTAACTAGTTGGAACAGTGATAAAAGACCAAGGCTGGATCAGCACCAACGGCACACCTTCATAAATGTAGTAGAAGTTGTCATTGATTGTCAAGTCAATCAAATTGAAAGTCAATCAAATTTAAAGTCTGGCTGGTGTGCCCTGTTTGACTTCATAATCAGGGTCCCATCTGGTGAAATTTTACAGTCCAGCGATGGTATTAAATTGTAATGATGTGAGAAATTGATGATAGTTTGGGGAAATGTTTAGTTTTCGGGTTTTATTTTTTGTTATGTATAAGTAGTTTCACATTAGTCAGATTGAACTGTTGTTTGCCATCTTAAATATTAATTAACATAAGGGTTCTCTGTCCTGGTGAAATGTCATTTACTAGAGAAGTATTTGAAGAGCATATTAAGCTGAGAGGGTGTGAGAAATTTCGACAGCAAGCACTGGGGACTTGGGAAAAATTCACATTTTTTAGCCGCATAACACAGTCTTGGCATATTTCTCCTTACACTCAGTGCAAAAAAAAGGGGGTGCACAGCAATGTGTGTGCGTGTGTGCGTGCGTGCACGCCAACAAACTCTAAGGGTGTTCCTGAGTGAACTGGTCACATCAATTATTCATTGCGATCACCTTCCTTGCTCAGTGTCTCCATCGCAGCCCGCCTTCATTCATGCCGCAGCTGGACCTGCAGTCTAGGTGGAGAGGGTGAGGAGGAGGAGGAAGAGGGCGGCTATGGCGGTTGAGCCCTGTAGATATCCTGACTGGAGCCGGAGGAGCTTCTGCAACGGGAGGATTCATTAGCGTGGCCCCAAGAGCTCAGACATTGGGGAGGATAACAAGACCCCAGGGTGGTTAGTGTGAGCCCTTGCTGCTCAAAAAAAAAAAAAAAACACACATGCACAAATGTATTCCCTTTCATCCACACAAATTCACAAATATCACTGTGTCAGCAAAAAATGGCACACGTCTCTTTTACCAACTTCTTTGTTTACAGGTCAGACAGTGCAAAAATGTCAGCAAATTGACTTGTTGAGTATGATGAGAATGTGGATAGGGAAAGAAATATCTTTATGCGTGTTTGTTGTAAGTGTAACATTTTCAATTTAGACATAGACTATAGACATCTACAACCGTATGTGTGAAATTTCAAATCATTTGGATTGGGGTGACCTACTACACACATTTTGTACATTCGCTTTTTGTAAAAGGCGTTGAGGGAAAACGTTCAAACCAATCAGACTCATGGGATTAGATTCTCGTAGTTTATTCTGGTTTCAGCCACACGGCTCAGGGGCCCAATTTGGCCCGTCACATCATTTTATATGGCCCGCTAAAGCAAAGCACTGTCAACTTCCATGATCCTTGCCCAAGACTGTATCGAAAATTTCAACTTGTTAAGTGTAATAAAGATAAGGGTTTGCATTCATTTTTGTACACTTTTTACAGTAAGATGAACCAGCAACCATCCTTGATCTTTGATTATAAAACTAGTAATCCATCAATTTGTTATATGCACTACAGTTTATGTAATAACACTATCGGATGATTGAACAATTTTGCTTGGTTTCAAACATAAAATATATAAAGACAATAGTCTGTAATGAAATGGACTAATGTGAAGAAATATCAAGTCGATTTTACTGTAGGAGGGATGAGTCCAGATCCCACAGAACACTACAATGTTCTCATCTTACAACATTCAAGGGATTTTGTTGCGTTAACTTGAGTGGTATGAGAAATTCCCACTTAATTGGATTTATGTGGTAACTGTTCAACTCTCCACATCTGGGACTTAACAAGAATGCCACCATCTGTCAAAAAACAATGGTCCATATGACATGTGTATGTGTGAGAATTTTGACGATGAAACTCTTTTGTCGTGTTTTTCCTTGGACAAATTTAGTCCAGAAGACTTTTACTGAGTGTTACGACCAGTGCAAGGTAATAGCTTGAGATTTTATATATATATATATATATATATATATATACATATATATATATAACTTCGTCCCCAAATCACTTTTGAAATCCCGCAAAAAAAGCATTCTAAAGTAAACTACTGACAGATTTTAAAAAATCAGCCAATATGCTCACTACTCTTGGATGATTTGCGTTAAATCCTCTCCAGTACCATTTTTCATCTGTTGTCTGTCCAATAAGTCACACCTCTACGTATGCCGAGAAGCATTTGTAACCGCCATATTGAACTCGAACGACTCCTGCGGGGCAGTTGCCTGCCCTGACGTATGTGTCTTTTGGGGGCCTTGGATGTCGGAATGGCCCCTCTCTCCTCTCATACCGCGGTTTCCCAGAAAGACCCCCAAGTGGTGCCGCATGAATTCTGGCGGGCCAAGGCGGAGCAGTGAAGTTAAAGCTGCGGTCGGTGAAATAGTTGGCTGCTGAGAGAATGGGGTGGCCCTGAGTCAAGGTTGAGGCTGTCTGGGCTACAGAGTGGAAATCTTGGCAGAGGCTGGGAAGGGGCTGAAGGGAGAAAACATGCAGAAGAAGGGGAAAAATGGGAGGGGGGCCTGAAAGAAAGAAACTAACAAAAAAGTGTCTTGCTTCGAAGGTGTCAAGAATTCTGATGAGGGAATGCCATGGCTGCAGCTCCTCAACTTTACTGAAGTGTTTGACAAGTCGAGAGGAGTAAAACCGAAGCTCGAATGCCACAAAATAGGGATACAATTCCTCTATCCATGAAACACAGTAATCAAAGACTTTCCAAATTAAGAACAGGAAACGTTTGTGTCTTCAAAAAACGTTCATATGCACGAAGATATTTTTTGTGAAAATAATCCACCTGAAAATGGCTGAAACCTGTGTAATGTGCATGCCAGGCCACTAGCTGGCAATGTTGCGCAAATTGTTCATTCTCAGTTTTTGCCTGTCAAATGCTTTGCCCAAGGCCTGGGCAATAAATCTAATTTATCACAATCAGAGGGCGGACCCAGGAGCACACAGAGACAGGTAAGAATGGTGAACAACACTTTTAAAAGTGGGAAGCGGGAAAAAGACAAAATGTATCGTGACTCCAAGGCATGTGTCGAGTAATGGGGGTGAAGACCCGGAAATGATGACGTGAAATGTTGGACCACATGACTGATTCAGGACTGATTCAAGGGTCTAGGATAATCAATATAAGACAGCCACAAATGCAGTGGCAGTCGCCGATTTGCCTGTATCTCACATTTTTTCATTTCGGGCTGATGTTTAACCTGTGTGCAACTGCAATAGTTTTTCAAGTCTTGTCATTCATTGCTCCAAAAAGCTTCAGTTGGCCATCACTAGAATCTGGGCAGGCGGATATGGGCAGCGTGCATTCATGTAATGGGGGGCAGGCAGGGTCAGACTCTGGGCAGGCAGAAGAAGAATGTGTGTGAAAAAGCTTGGCATTAGGGCAAGACTATCTTGTGGGGACTGGAAGGAAGATGCAGGCTTATATGCTGGATAGGTAATTGGTTGCACCTGGTAGTGATTAGGCTGATTGACTGGTATGTGGTTAGACAGGATGGAGAATTAACTGGCTGGTCAGATAGGATGATGGTTGACAAGATGTGTGTGCAATCGTTAGTAACTACTTTGTGGCATCCAAGCAAGTTATGGACAAGCTATTAATAGCAATTTCTTTTAAACAAGCCATGAATATTGTTTACATAAAAGGGCTTTGATATCTGATTAGAATCTTATTGTTGATTTAGCATTTTACACATGATCGAGCCTTTGAATAAAGGTTTGTTGTGTTTGTTATTTCAATTAAAATAGTAATAGTCCAGAATTACTAAAAAAGCTAATTCTAGATTCTATGTTTTTGCCTTATTGTCCAGTCCTAGATTACCTTGGCCAGTTTTACAACAGTTTTCTTAGCAAATAGTGTTTTATGGACATAATTTGTATTTGTACATCTGTGTGAACGCCACTGAGTCCGTACATAGACATTGTGCCTCTCCTGCGCACAAAATAATTAGCCACTCACATTGATCAGAAGGGAAGCTGACTGTGTTGACTCCCACAACAGCCATTTCATAAAATGCAAAAATAGGGCCTTCCAAATATAAAATACAATTTTGTCTAAGGAACGTCCATCCATCCATTATCTTATTCTTTTGTTTTCACCAGGGTCACGGGCAAGCTAAAGCCTATCCTAGATGTTTTTGGACAGTAGGTATGGCACGCGCTGAATTGGTTGCTGGCCAAACACAGGGCACAACAAGATGCACGACTAATCACACTCACAAACACAAGCCTAAGAATATTTTAGAGTTTCCAATAAAACCACCATACATGAATTTGGAATATGGGAGGAAACTGGAGTATCCGAAGAAAACCTACACAGGTAGACAGGGAACATGGAAATGAACCCATGACCAAGGGTACAACTATTTTTTATTTTTTTTTGGTGAGTTATTCACATCTGTACCAGGACATAGTGTTCAGTATTTGGTGTCCTCAAAAGTCCATCAGTTAGTTATTGTTTGTGCTGTTATTGTTTGGGACCCGGTTTAATTCGTGCGAGGAAAATCATAGGTAAATTCAACATCACTGTGGAGTGACAACATAAATCATTCACACCGGCACAAGAATGAAATTCAGCCCGACAGCCAGTCCAAGCTGCTTCAGTAAACAAACAAATATCCTTAGAAATGGAAGACATGCTTAGTTTTATGAAAGGCTGGGGAAAAAACTATACCCGTGGATTCAACATTCTGCTGCATGTTAATGAATGAGACTGGTTCCACATCTGCGTAGCCGCCGAGCTGTGCTGCATGGCTGCGTCGTTGCACCACGGTCCACAAACTTTACGCAGGACTTGTAAGATCTGTTCTGCAGCTGGCGTGCCATGGTCAATTCCACAATTCAGAAAGCACCAAACAGGAAAAACAATGTGATCTACATACAAATTTACAAGGAAAAAAAACACTCTACATGGACACAATTGTCTTTTACTTTGCTGATTGAATGAACCCAAAAGCAAATGATTTGCCTTATTTGTGTGAGTTGTTATCAAGACAAAAAGACCAACCATTTTTATCCTGTTAATAGTTCTTGTAAAATGTACAAATGTACAGTATATTATTGTTTGAGTCACAATTCTATCAATTTACATAAAAGTTAAAATGAATAGTTAATGTACTCACCCATTGTAAATGAAGCATGCACCTAAGTGTTATCCACACAAAACCTTCATCTATGGGGCTTGTTTTGTTGATGGAAGTTAAAGATTTTTTTTTTTTTTTTTTTTTGAATGAGGAGCGTTGGCAGCACCCGGTTATGCGCAGTTTGACCCTCCGGGTCACTGTTGCGCAAGCGCAGTTTGACCCACCAGGGACGGTGTCCACGAGTGTCAATCTGCGCTTACAGCGCGCAACGAAACAGAGATTCATGCAGTGGCCGGGGGTGTGCGGCCTTTTTTACGGTGGCTCGGTCACACAGAGCCTGCGTTGTTCCTGCATTTTGTGTCGCCACCCAGCAAGTGGGCAATTAGTTATTGTTTCTCTGTTAGCTTGTTTGTTAGCCACAAGTTGCGCTATATTCATGTGCCTCTTTTCATGTGCTCTTTTCATACTCGTCAAATAAAGAATGATTGAAAATGTTAGACCAAAGGCACATGACCCTGAACTCAAATTCACCTTCATACTGTCAAATCAGTTTAAAAACCTTTTAAAAAACTGCTAAAAATCTGTTTAAACAAAGATGACCTGCGATACAGCATGAATTCACTGTTATCGATATTTCTGATTCTTGAATTCATCCACCAGATGCTATTGAAAGGTCACCTACAGTTGAACATATCCTACAAAGAAATATCCGTGCATCAATCAAGTTTTCAGCAAGATGTTTTTATAGTAGCAGTGTTTTTGATTGGCTGATCCTGTGGCTTTCTGGCCAGCGACACACTTGGAACTGTTCTCTGTATTATTTTATAATGGTCTGGCATCACTCTGCCTCCACGGGGTCCTTCTAGCCTAAGCCAGCCTCTGGTCGCTGCCTTTTTGGAGGCGAGATCTGAACCGCCGACCGAATTCTCAGCTCAAAACGCATCAAAGTTGATGGCCGCTAGTTTCCTGACAAACGATTTAATTCTTGTTCTTTGCTGCCTCATCCAGAGCATGCGCCGACCCACTGTCACGCACCACCATAGTCATAATATTGCCTTTTGCTTTAGATTCGTATTCATTTTGGACATGCTACAAAAGAAACACATTTCCCCCTCTGTGTTTTCCAGCCACACATAATGGCTGGAATGGGAGAGGAGTACATGGCCAAGCCGAGTTCCTTTAAATCCAAAGGGGTTTGGTGCAGTGTATGGATTAGTCCTCTAAAAGACAAACAGCAGCCAAGACATCTGTGTGACTATCACAGGCTTGATCCCCTCAAGGACACCACTGGCAATCAAGGTTCACATAGCATATACAGTCCCTAGGCCTCCGCTATGCAGGGCATTATCTGTGTCACTTACAATGCATTAAAAAAAGTCAACTGTTTCATCTCGCGAAAGGTATTCGCTGTAAAACAATGAAGTTGTGATGTTAAAAGAAAAATGTATTGAGGAAACTAATATGGCCAATTTTTGATAAATTATGATATGATAAAGTCAAAACTTAAAATAATTACTAATAATTTAAAAAGGAATATTCATGAAATGTTATGGAGTCCAAATTACAAAACACAGTTTAATATAAGAAGAACATCATTTTATTTCTTTACTATTAATTGAATATGAACAAAATGAAATAACACAAACATGTTAAAAATGAAACAATAAATAAAGAAAACGCTTGCACTCACCAAAACAAACAGTGGTCACAAGCGAGCTATTTCCCAATTTTTCTTCACCTTTTCATAATGGAGGTCTCTTTCTTTTCACACTGAGATGTCCAATGTATCCACTCGGGTGTCCCCATAAGTTTATAACAGCAGCGTAGCGCGTGTCCAGCCGTGCTTTTGTGTCTCATTGCTTTTTTTTTGGGGGGGGGCAAATATGGTCCCTGAGAGCCACACTCCAATCTGTTTTTGATGTTTCCCCTCAACCAACACACCTGATTTAAATATTGGGCATCTGAAAATCTTGCTGATCACCTGATCATTTGAATAGGGTGTGTCTGTTGAGGAAAAAATAAATAAAAAACTGTCTGAAATGTGGCTTTCAGGGACCATACTTGGCCACCCCTGCTCTAAAACAAAAAGCAAAAACATTGAAAAAAATGTTTTTTTTTTTAAATGAAAACCAACTAATATATTTTTAAGATTTAATGTGTTGTTTTTAGAAGTAAGGTAAACAGAGAATAAATTTGAAAGTTCTCAGAATAAATGTAACTTTTTTAATAATACAATAATTATTTTTCAAAATATTTTTTCATCAGGATAGAGTTGCATTTTTTAAAATAATAAAGCTATACCTTTTGAGAATAAAGTGGAAATGTGTTTCTTCTTAAAGTTGGTCACCCAGCAACAGTATCTGAAGGGGGTGGGTCTTAATGAAAGCTAAATTAGCATGTGAGCAACCTAACTCATCTGTGAGACTGACAAGCATTGCCAATCTTTGTGGAAAAACGCAAGACAGGATGTAACTTCTCATTATGCGTTCACTTAACAATGGCTTTCCCTCGTTCCGGGTGCTGCTCTAGCCAGAGGCTATGATGAGGCGGGTGAGGGGGATTCAGGGAGAGCCAGCCTGCATTATATTTCCCGCTCGCAACAATGCCGTAAAAGGGAAGCGGTATTTCATCACCATATGACCATGGTGATATTACATACACGGTGCTTGATAAATGAAAGCATCTTGTTTGATGAATGGGAAAGCCTTATTGTTCACTTCAGTGTTGTTCAAAAAGACATTATGTTATTATAAATAAATGTCAATATTGTTACTAGTATTAATCCCATACTATACCAATACCTATACAATAGAATACCTCATCAGGGACAATACTCACCCGCAACACAACCAGTTTGAACTGCTGCCATCAGGCAGACACTACAGGAGTCTGAGGGCCAGGGCTGTCAGGCCGGGAAACAGCTTCTACCCACAGGCCAACCGCATTCTGAACAGATCCCTCACGCACTGATCTGCCTCACTTTACCGCATGCACACATGCGCTTTACAAACACTGCACAGTGCTGGAAAGCTGATAAATACATAATTTGCACTACATTATATTTTGCACTATCATCCCCATATATATATATATATATATATATATATATATATATATATATATATATATATATATACAGTTTCTTCAACTCAATCTGCTCCATAATATGCTCAGACTTTGTCTATTCATTTATTAGACATTCATTATTAATGCCCTTATTGCTCTATTACGGTTTTTTGTTTTGTTTTGTTTTGTTTTATTGCCTACTTTATTACTTGCTCAATTATGGAATGTAGTCTGCTCGGGGAAGTGAACAGAATACGAATTTCACTGTGTAGAGTTACTACTGTAGAATTGTGCTCATAAGTTTACTTATTGGTACTTTGTTGAAAGTTTGTACAAGAAAGTAATGAAATTGTGCTTGTATAAATTTGATTGCAGTTCTAGCGTTGTCAAAATTGTAAATACTGTACTCCGAATAGACACAAGATACTTTGCAGTCGAAAAAAATAAAACATTCTTCAATATTTGAGGAAACTATTAGACACATTTTTTGATAAATTATGATCTTCATGATGTATATAAACGTGTGAAAATAACCACTTCCTGCATGTGCCTTCATTTGTCATCAAGAGGAATTCATTATTCACTGAGCAAATAAAGTTGCGTATTCACACCTTTTTGGTTCGTATACGCATGTATATGACCTCCTATGTCCATCCTACTGCACCTGGTGTACTCACTAACACACACATATTCCAGCCTAGACAGGCCAGGTTGCCAGAGCGACACAAACTCCCACCCATTAGCGGCAGGATTCCAGAATAACCATGGCAACCGCCCCCCACCCCTCCCCCGGGGAGACGAGCAGCCCAAGTGAAAGGCTCCATTCAATTTCCACATCCCAGTACAGCACACACAAAAGGACACGTATTGCACACACACTCTTCACACACTCACTGACAAGCACACACACACACACACAGAAATGGACACATCCAACCCACTTGCTCTAACAGCCTCGCTCACAGTCACTCCACTCCCACTCCCACATCCCTCCCGCCTGCCTCCAGTGGGCTGAGTGGGAGCTTGTTAGAGAGGCCGTACACTACATCCTCTCACCGGTGCAACATTAATTACAACTCACAGCTTGTCTATTTGATGCACAAACGTCACACTGCTCAACTCAGACTCACTGTACCTAAAGTATAATGTCCACTCAAGACTGTAGCTTCCATGTATTTATTTAATTTGTATGTTGTGGTGTTTTCCTCCCAAATCCTTCGTGTTCTTCTCAGCTGTGCTCACGCGCAGATTCCGTCGGTTCAGCCTGTTCCTGAAACCTGTTACTGTTTGATTTTTTCCCGGTTCGCGTTGAATGCCTTCAAAAGAATCACACGATGAGCTCTGACACTACCTGGGAAGGCAGAAAATTGCCAAATGAATTTCTTCCCGTAACTGTGTGTTGGTGTTGTTTAAAACGACCTCAAGGTGGAAAATTATGCCATTGAAAGGCATTGTGAAAGGGGCTTCCGTCGCGAATCAAGCTGAAAAATTGCCTGGTCAACACTGCCTTTTATTGTTGCCTCTGAAGAAAAATACCATGGACTCCATGTGGGGAAATGACATCTTTTATAGATAGCATGAAAGGGACTTCCATTAGGGTTATGATAATACCCCAGACGCTAAAATATTGCTGAGTCAACTTTGTCCCTCCATTCTTTGTTGTGAAATTTTTGCCGAACTGCATCTTTAGAAAAGATGGAAAAATGACAGCTTTTACACAATGTCTGTAAGACCTGAAAAATTGGCAATTTAACCACCTTCTTCAAACCAAGAACAACAAACAGAAACTCCTGTGCATGAGGTGACCAGAGTGTTGCTGAAGTGAACCAAAGGCGGGAGAGAAATTCAAGAAAAGTCTTGCTTTATAAAATACTTTGAATATTTCGGATCAACTTCCACAGTATGCAAAATTCTTGGCACTGAGTAGGATTTATATTGTTTTATTTATCGTTGCTTACATGTTCACCAGTCAGGGTGCTTCCAGTCACAGTTCAGGCAGTCAAATAAGTCCAGATTAGCTTTCCTTACACACATTAAAAAAAAATAGTCAGAAATAATAAACACGTTTAATAATTGACATTGCCAACTGAGGCAATTCGATCCAAGTTATGATAAATTCACTTGTAGCCGGGGATATAGCCGGGGATAATGTCATTAACGAAAGTAGCAAATAACCAAAACTAAAGTTGAAAAAAAAAATTGCGAACATAATGAAATGCTTTTGAAAAATGGAATCTCCTGGAAATATCTAACATTTAAAGAAATTGTTCTTCTGTTGTGTCTGTGTTATTTAATATCATACATGAGATTTGGAGGTTTTTTTTAAAGTATTTTGGTATTGATGCATGCCCGCTTAGAAGGAAGGATGGTCAAGCGACCGAATTTAGCTACAAAATACTTAGTGATTTTTGCTGTTCACATTCGGCAAATATACTGTATGTATTTTGTATGTAAATATATATAAAATATAAACATAAATCAAAAATCCACAAAAATCCAACATTCATACTAACACATATAAAAACTAAATTAAAACAAAGCATTAAAAAAAAACTAAGAAACCTGAACTAAATTAAAACCAACTGAATTTAAAATACCCAAATCAAAATAAAATATAAACAAACAAGGCCTGAAATAAGAGTTTTTGCATCGCTGTTGGTGACATAAATTATAGACTTAACGCCTCATGAAAACATGGTACTTCCAAAAAATAATCATGCCTCCACTGATGGTCCCAAAAAATTTTTGGACAGTTCATTTGTTTTTCAAGAGTGCCGAGTCTTAATATGTAATTAGTATGGAACAATCGCCATGGTTCAGGCTGGATGTGGTTCGGGGAGTTTTCTGTGAAGAAAAAAAATAAAGTGTGCGTTCTTATGAAGGCTGCATGTTCAACTGATATTGCAAATTCCCTGTTGGAGGAAGAGAAAGAGGAGGAAGCTTGTAAATCGATCATTTAAGTCACAGGTATGGGAGAATTTCCACAACTAAGGGTGAAACAATTTTAATATGTATAATCAAAATTGTTTTGTTTTTTTTTGCATTTGTACTTTTATGTTTATTGATGTGCATCATAACAACATAATGTAACACACCACCAAGAGGGTACATATGCCAACTTGACAAAATAAACACACCAAATAATACATGGACATCAATGCAATATTCTAATAAGGCTTTTATTTTGAAGTTTTTCCTCTGAGTGATGGTTGGCTTGCAATTGCTTTACTCGCCCTTGGAACTACTTTCTCCAAAATGATTGCTATTTCATTACATAGCGGCCAACATCAACACAACGCCATTAAAGAATCATGTTCAATGGCTTATTGAGGATGCTAAGAAACTGCTTGTCAGTTACACTCATTTAATGATTTGGCAAAGGTCTCCGCTTGCTGCTAAGGATAGGACGTCATGTATGGTGCATTCAAATGCAGTGGAACCTTTCAAACAGACAGAAAAAAGGCCACTTATGCAGTCAAATATGAATAATTAATAATGTACAGTATGTATGCTAATAATGTCATATTAGTAATGTTCAATAAGAAAAATATTGTTTCAGGTGCCTGGGATTAACATGCAAAAACAAAAACGCTCCACAAAATTACAAACTTGCTCCTCAAATTTAGTCGAGAGTTTACAAAACTGCTCTGCAGAAAAAAATGTTTTAACTGTATGCTCTTAACATACAGTTAGAGATCAGATCATCATCAGATCAAAGGACGTAGGAACATCTTTTAAGACACTCGGATGTTTGATGTCCTTGGTCAGTAAGGGGCAAAATGGGGACAAAAACAGCTCCATTGTCTTGACGTGCCGTACCCGGCCTCAGGCACAAGAACAGTGTGAGCTAACATTAGCATGCTTGTCATGTTTAGCCGCGTATCCTCAATTGTTGCAATGATGACGAGCCTTCTCAAGCAATGGTTTTAATCAGTGGTTTTAACCCAGACTGTCCAAGTACTTTTAGGAGAGTGGTCAGGTGGAAGGACAGTCAGAAATCAGGTCAGTGCATGTTCTACAGGGTGTGCAGCTCGGGGACCACGTGGAACAAGGGAGCGATGGCTGGCACTAATGACGGGCCGCCGTGGGCCACACGGATACAGCTGTCTCCCTCCCTACTTGGGCGCTGTCGCATCAGCACAATAACATTCAGTGTGTCCGTCTGCGCTCATTGGAACAGCTGGGTGGCTTGGAAAAGGGAAAAAAAAAGGCCAAAGGCTCTGGAAAAGGAATGCGTATCGCAGAGTTTTTTCTCTGAGTAAATCCAATGGCGAAAGTTCAGGGGGGTTGCGAACATAAAAGACAAATGAAAATGTTGGCGTCCAGGTTCTCAAAGGTTGACGTCACGTCGTGTGTGAGTCACGCGTATGCAGCCTCGCCCAACACATCACCCCCGCGGTCTTGTGAAAAGGAAGTACACGCCGCATGATGTCAGCGCTTCTCGTGAGGCCACGCCTTGCTCACGTGGTCATGTGACCAGGTCACCCAGGGTTTAACCTCGAACTAAAGTCTCTTTCACATGGAGGGCTTGCAAATACTTCCACAACAGCTGCTTCACACACAAGCATCATTCTGCCGCTGTTGTGGCTCAAGTGTTTCCTTCCTCCAAACAGAGATCCCTCAAAATTGCCACGTCAGATCAAGCATTTATCTGCTCATGTGGAAATTTCTTTCACCGCAATATGGCGGAAAAAGTAGGAAGTTTCATATCTCATATTTCTGTCCTGACTTTCCAGCATCCCCTTACACACAAGCATTGTCCTACCTCTAACAACTAACATCTTCAGCCTCAATCACCCAGACAGCACAAAATTGGCAAACGGGGAAGACCCAGTATTGATCAATTCTCACCTTTCAAACAGAACCCAAAAAGCAACTTAGTGTCTCCTGACCCAAAATGACGTTGTAATAAAATCAAGTTCAATCCCCTCCCTACATGGCACGTGTCGCCAGTGTTTAGCTGTTGCTCCAGCTCTGTTATAGCTGCATTTGACATCAATTAGCCGCTAGCTGGCAACGCTTCCATGCTCCATGCAGCCTGGCGATGATAGACAGAAATAACTCTGCGCACTTTGATGCTTAAAACTTGATACAGTTGCTGTTCTTACTGATCACCTTTTAACAAATGATGCTGCCTCAAATGTGCTTTTTTTGTCAAAAAAATGCTCCTCATAAATCAAAATTTATGGAGAGGGATTTGGAGGAGGAGGGTGGTAGTGCTGGCAAATGTAAAAAAAAAAAAGATTGACCATCAAATATTGATAAAAGTTGGTCATTCATAATTAATTGAAAACATGTTATTTGGTCTTGTCTGGTTATAATTATTTTTCATCAAGCATAAATATATATATTTTTTATTTATATTCAACACTCCATATTTTATTACATTTTCTGCATGTTTTATAGCTGAAATTTTTTAAAGCCCCAGTTTGTAATATTCAGACAGTTATTCATTTAAAAAAAAAAAAAAAATCAATGAGCTATAAATAAATGGTTTCTATCACATCAACATGTTTTATCAGATCATCTTTTGGATGTCGGGTTGCGTCTTTTGTGCAGCAAAGAGAGTTTCTAGTTTGTATGTAAATCGCAAATAAATAAAAAGAGTTGGAGATCATGGCCTGAAGAAGCCAACGGCACCACATCAGCTGTAAAAAGCAGAAATGCAATGCTGAGATCACTAAACTAGACCCTCTTAATGCTTCTGCTGCACCTAGAAATTCTGTCCATGAAGATAATGAACACAATCGGTGAACATGCTGTAAGGGCAGACGAGGCGGAGTCCAACCCTCACAGGAGACAAATTTGACTTACAGCCCGCAATGCGGACCAAAATCTGGCATCGGTAGTACAGAGCCGGAAGAGCCCGTACCAGGAGCACTCCCCACAGAACTCTTCGAGGGACACGGTGGAAGGCCTTCTCCAAGTCCACAAAACAAATTTAGACTGATTGGGCGAACTCCCACTGCTGCTCCTGCATTCGAGGTTGAACTTCCTGATGAAAACCAACCCCCCCATTTTGTGATGGTGACAGTTATACAGAACAACATCATGGGAAAGCAGCAGAAAAATGCAGTCTGTGCTACCGGAGTGATACTATCTTTTGTCGATTTCGATTATTCATTGAAGTGTCTGTGCTGTAAATGTGAAACATTACCGATAGAAAAATACCGGCTCTTACAGTGAAAAGCTACAGATAAAGCAACCTAGATCTTGTGTTTATGCTTTGATTGAATCGAGCGACATGTAGGAGGACGTCTGACTCATTCCTGGTCTGTCTGACCACCCCCTCCTTGGAGGCCGCCAGCATCTTCGGCGTCTCTCGCTCGTCTTCCTTTGCCTTTGCCTTTCTCGTGTCTGAGTCATAGCGGAGGTGATGTGAGGCCAGGTGATGAGGCGCAAAGGGCTCAGTGGCTCAGTCTGAAGCTCTGGTCACTCTGATCGCTTGAGCCTTCATATATGTCAAGGGATTTCCAATAGTGTCTTCTCATTTATGCTGACTGTGTCCCATCTTGTTACCCAAGTGTTTGCAATACACTCACTTATATGAGATGTACTGTATATACATGACAAAAATGGGAAAATTGTCTTCACAATATGTTCTACCCGACTCCACTACTTTAGATCCTGCATTCTGATAAATTTTGCATTTAAGGATTGTAAATTAAGAAGAAAAACCACCCGTTTTTCACCATCTCACTGGGCAGCCATTTTGCCACCTGCTTTTGACTCAAAATGTCTTCAGCATTACTCAGGACTCAGGTAAGGACTCATCGGAGCTCACCAGTTTTCTGACTTTGTTCATGTAATATTCATAAGATGATCTGTGATTGGCCATGACCCCAGCAACTGTGACATCACTTGCACCTAAGATGGACAAAACCCATTGGCATACAGGCTTTAAACAGAGTGGATAACAGCTTAGCCAGTTAATAGCCAGCCAGCTGAGTTTACACTCCCATTGACTCCAACATCTCGGAACGGAGTGTAAAAAAAATAAAAGGTATAACATGAACTTTTAAAGATACTATATGAATATATCACAGGCATGGTTTGGAAATTAACTCGCTAACTTAACTAACTTGCATGACGAATTCATTTTTTCAATGAGTGCAGCATGAATTCTCCTGTTCAGTCTATTTGATGGTTTATTATGTGATGTTCTATCACAAAATAAATATTGCATTTATTTGCCAGTACAATTGTGGGTTGTTAGTAAACATTACCTCTCAATAGCATAAACAGATATTTTGGGTGGGAGTGTACAATTTTGCAAGCTCATTATAGTGTAAATAAATATATTATGAATAAAAATACATTTCAAATGTTACCAATGAACCTCTGGACCCAGTTTCAAATACGGACGAGTGTTGATTATTCCGCTCCACAATGTCAGAGTTGAAGAGCTTCTTTCCCCAGATTGTCACAGCGCCATCCAGTGGTAACAGGATCGCCCCGACACCCCCCACTATCATAAGGGTCATACTACCGAACATATGTACGTGTGTGTTTATGAGGTCTCAAGGGAGCCATAGTCTCTCTTCGAACCGGACGGGGCCCACCTGGGTGTCCCACCCCTCCTAGCTGTTTTGCCTCCCATTCCCAGACTTGTCGTCTCTTCCCTGTGTAAATAAAGAATCTCCTTTTGTATCTATCACCCTGCTGCACATTTGACATACACTTATTGAAGCCGGGAAGCAAACGATGAGCCTGTTCAACTCATAACAGTGATTGTGGTCCACTAGAACAATGTTTTGGGAGTGCACAAGGAGCGGAGCAGATAAAATTCCCATATAAGGCACGAGGACACTTCAAGCTGCTCGGCTCTCTCGCAGCTGGCTTACATCATCAACTTTCCCCCCGTCTGTGGCTACCGACCTCCAAAGCCCCTTGTGACATACACACGACTGTAATACGTTATGCACTTGGTACCTGAACATCTACAGAGAGAAAGTAGAAGCTGATAGAGGGTGAGGGTCTGGCCCGTGAGCCGTGGTTGACACCAGCTTTTGTGCTAGTGTTTTTTTTTTTTTTTTTTTTTTTTATGAATGTGTTTTATTACCAAATGGCTGAAAAGCGCATCCATAAATGTGGCTCTCCTTTCCCACGTGAGGTGGTTGCTGTCAGGAAGTAAACAGTGAAGCCCACAGTCAAGTTGCAGAATTTGCAAATGTGTCTTTAGAAAAAATTAAAATTAAAAAAATTCAGGGACGTCGTAGCTATTTGGCGTCAAAGCTCTATATTGGAGTCAATCAAACATTAGTTTTGATATTTTGTCAAAAAAATTATGTTGCCAACTAATTATTTTGAATTATTTTGATAATTAACGTGTTGATTTTTTTTGTTAATGTTCATGTTAAACATGCTTTAATTTCAGTACCTTTGTTTAAAACGTACTAACTTATTTATGATTCCGTTACAAGTTTGATCTGTAACATGTAGGGACAATAAACAAAATAAATCGTTATTCAAAATAAAAGCTATTTTTTTAATGGTTCTTTTTGATTTAATACAATGATAAGCAGTCAATTTAATGAACGACTAAAAAAATACAGTAATGTTAATTCTCAAGAGGCTGAAATTCTGAAGATTTGGATCATTTTAGATTATCAAGACTAATCAATGAATTTTATCATCAATTAGTTGTCAATTCATTGATTCCTTGTTGCACCTCTAACTTGAAGAGTTTTGGATTGACAAAAAAAAATGATTCGACACCACTATTATAATCATTTATGAGGAAAGACTGTTAAAAAAACAACAACAAAAAAAACTTGTTTCAGTTTAGTCTCGTTTCCCTAAGTGAGCCTCCTAACATTGTAAGAATTTTAGATCAAACAGGAGTAGGATTGAAAGACTGAGAATGGAGGGGCACGAACGGGGTTGATAAGACGCTCGGCAGAGGAAGTGTCGTTCCCAGTCAATCCCCTTCGGACCCCCGCCGGCCCCCGCTCCTCCACCCCGGTGTCCCGCTCTTCCCCTGCTCCAGGATGTGCGCTCGTGTGGGAATACGAGAGGAATGTGGCCTCCTTTGTTTTTAGTGTGCGATAGGCTGCCGGTTGGCGGTCATCTGGATGTGTGACGAGTTCCAGGCTTGGCAGAGGATGACGGTCGGCCACGCTTTACCGGTCAGACCCTCCTTTAGGGGAGGGGTGTAATCTGACAGAGACCCTCATTGGCGGGGGAGCTCAAGCTCGTCAACATGCTTTAAATCCAGCCATGAGAGGAAGCTAAAGATGAATGCAGTCATTTCCACTTTATTCTCAAAAGATATAGCTTCCATCCATCCATTTTATATAGCCGCTTATCCTGACAAAGGTCGCAGGCTTCCTGGTGCCTATCCCAGCTGGCTTCGGCAAGAGGCCGGGGACACCCTCAACTGGTTGCCAGCCAATTACAGGGCACACAAAGGTGAACAACCATTGATGTACCCAAGCACATCTAAAGACAATTTAGTATGTCCATTTCACCTCTCATGCATGTTTTTGGAGAGTGGGAGGAAGCCGGAGTGCCCGGGGACAACCCATGTGGGCACGGGGAGAATATGCAAACTCTAAACAGGAAGGCCGGACCGAGGTGGATTTGAACTCGGGTTCCTGAACTATGAGGTGGACGTGCTAACAACTGTTCCACCAAGCGATAAGAGCTGTTAAATTTTTCCAATAAAAAGTTAAACTCTCATGAGAATAAAGTTACAAATTTGTGAATGTCAGATTTTCATAGAAAATTCTCATAAAATGAGAATACGTGTGCTTCTAGTCTCTTTTGGCAGCACCTCCCCCCTGAAAAAATTAAGATTTTTATTTTTAAATGTGCTGGTTTAAAAAATATATCCACATGCCCTTAATTTTTACAAGTACAGTATTTTCTATCAAATGCAAATAATGTTACGATTTATTTTATCAAATCGGGAATCATTCACAGAAAGAACCACAGTGAACATAGAGCTTGATGTTTTGCCTTTTAAGAAAAGTACACATCTAAGTCTTTAAATAGACTTGCAAGGTGAAGCAATCGTTCCACTCTTGCGCGCTCATACAGAGAGGCTTTTAGTGTGGCGCTACCATGGTAAAGTGCTGAATTATAGAAGAGTAAAGTGAGAATGTTACTATAGAGTAGAATAAGGGCATCGGGACCAAGCCAGGTGTGGTTTATTACATTTGTGAGTTTCTGCTTTGAAGTAGCCTTCATGTTGACGCAACCATTAAAATGGCAAGGGAAAAAAAACCACAAAGGTTAAAAATGTTAGATGGACAGCACCTTGTGTAAAGACAGCCGGCTGTCATTCCCATTTGATAGAATGGAGAGCCATTGCAAAGTATGTCTGAAATAACTTTTTCAAGGTCAATCCTCATAATGATCAGAAAACTGGGGTCAACACACTTGGAAAATGTAGGCCAAAAAAGCTTTGCATTTGGACCTCATTTGGTTATATTCCCCAGCAGTTCACCGAAATGTTTGCTTCAAAACCAAAATGTCTGACTTTCTGTTCCATTCTGAGCATGGGTCCTTGACACTTTTTTCGAATCAATTTAGTGTGGATGAGTATGAATTTATGTGAGTATGTGAATATGAGTATGGGGTTATTCATTTGAGTTTCCATGGAGGCGCCATTGAGTGAATTTGGGGAATCGAACCACATATCCAGGGTACATGCTTACAAAAATAGATAAGTTTTAAAGCACGTTAAAAGCCCTAAAAATGACATCTCAAGTTAGAATCCCACAGAACATACAAAGTCTTTTTTTTTTTTATTTTCCCAAAAAAACAAAAAACAAACAAAACACTTTGGTTTTCATTTACAATTTTTGTGAACACGTAGCACAAAGTGACGCTAAACGTGTTGCACCGCTGCTCAGTACACCGTCGCTGAGCAAAACAAAAACAAGGCAAAGTGCGATTGATTATATGCAAATACCAAAATGACACATTTGCAGCTTTTAAGATTCAGAATACAAACAAATCTGTACAGAGACGAGGATGCTGAGAGACGGAATCAAATGTGCTTTTTTTTTTTTTTTCATTCTGTCAGGGCCGGAACAGGTGAGTCAAATGTGGTGTCGCAATTGAAACAAAAGTGCCAGGCAAGAAGGAGCACCTTCTACTGCAACAACGCCACTTGTGTAAAAATGAAACTCAAAAAGCACATCAACACACCGCAACATGACGTCAATACACCTGCACCAAAATCAAAACATGTATATACAGGATGACCACGAGAAAAATATTTTTTGAGAGAGCTGGTAAAAACCTCACTCCAAATGTTCTGAATTCTCATTTTGTGCTTGGATCAGAAAGTAGAAGAATGATTGGATCGCCAAAGGGATTGGATTTAGGCTGTAGATGATGTCACATGGGGCATCTTTAGACAGCACAGCAAGCTTGCATGACTCAGTCAATATTTTTTTTTTTTGAGAAAACAGTCATTTTGTTGCTAAATTTGAGGTCCCAAAAAAGCAGCATAGTTAGATCCATGTTTTTTCAAGAAAAATGGAACATTTGTTCAACACTCTTGAGAGTCATTTTTGTTTCCTCAAGTTAATGTTTTTAGAAAAAAATTAAGGTACTAAAGTTGTATCTAAAGTTAAAAAGTCATGTTAGAAAGATATTTTGAGAAAAAGTTGTAAGGATAAAGCTCATGGCAAGCATGACAGCAAATTAAAATGTCTACTGAGTTCCCAGTTACTGTATGTTCACCTTTATTTTTTGAGAACACTGAATAATAGTGATTTTTTTTTATCCTTTTCTGTGTAAAAAAAAAAAAAAAAAAGCAATTTTTCATGAAAAGGTTGCCTTGACAATGATGGCGTTATGTGACGACCATCATTGTTATTGTTCCGTCGTATTTAAGTCTCATTGTTATTGTTCCGTCGTATTTAAGTCTCTTGAGAAAAATGTATTTTGAGAAAGACAATCCTACAAAAGTCATGTCAAGTAAATTTAAGAAAAATGTTAGTTTTAAATCAGTAATCAAGACAAAAATCTCCTTCAAAATAATTGTGATTAATATTGAGTTTGTGGAATATGTAAGCAGCAAAAACGGACTGTTTTTAAATCATCTTCAGTTTGCCAATTATCTTTTTACTACCACTTGTTGGTGACTGAAAATGGAATCTGTGCTGACGGGCTCAACTTGCAGACATTCACATGACCAAACTCAGAAAAAAGAGGAGCCGTGATTATCGTGGTTATAATCCCAGTCCTGAGCAACTGTCATTTTCAGGGGACAACAAAGTGGGAAAATGGCCACTCCCTGAGATTGATTTATTGAAGCAGCGATAGTGAATCAGTATAACCTAATTCCAACATGACAAGTTTGGTTCCCATACTGGAGGAAAAAAATCGTTAAAACCTTGTAATTTTTTACACAAAAAGTCAGACTTTTGTAAGCCACAGCCGGCATCATTTTGGACTTCTTTAGACAGCAAGATGAGTGAGAGTGACTCAAAGCATCTCTGCTTATCATAGCCGAGTATTGCAGTGGTGGTTGGGAGGGGGGGGTGAAATAATTTTGGTTATTAATACAAATATATGTTTGTGTTAATTTCATTTTAATTTATTCCAAACTCTTCAACAAAGCAATCAATTCAATCAGTTAAATATATATATTTTTTTTTAAATGTCATCATTTTGAAATGCTTTTTGTGTCTACAGTTGCGTGCTAATACTGCAACGAAGCCAGCAAAGCTAAAGCGGAATTGTATTTGATAATGCTGATTTTGACTAAATAATTGGCAAATTGACCGAGCAAGCAATTTTTGTTTTGGAAACTTCAGTATAGCTGAGAGGCAACAGATGTACTTGTTGTCAAATTGAATCTGTTTATGAATAAGAAGGACACTTATGTTTGTGTTAAATTATTATCATTTTTTGTTTCCGCAAACATTTGCAATGAGTGTCCTTGGTAAATTTAATTTTAAAAGGAGTCATTGAGTCCAAAACGTTTGAGACATGAAAAATCAACTCCACACAATTCAACAAGTTCTTAATTGTTATTACAATCAGCCCTTTCCAGGGTGGAGTGAGAAACGTTTAGGAGCAAAAAAAAAACAAAAAACAAAAAAAACAGCGGACCTTAAGCTTTAAGCACTCAGCTAAGTTTGATTGAATTCTGTCGCGGAGGCGACACTGCGGTCAATCACACAGGAAACCAACAAGGCAGACAACCTCGCATCCTGTCTGAGCTTTTGAAAGAAACACTTCCTCCTAAAGAGGTGAAGAAGACGCGCTGAAAAGTTCAAGTCACTTTTCTGGAAACGCAAAAGAAAAAAATCTCTTAGGACAAAAAATACATTCAAAAACATCTGCAGAAGCTTCAAGAGCAAAGCTATCTATAAGAAATGGGTGTTACTTCAACAAAATCCACTCTAGGATGTGCTTCCTGATTTTACGCAACAGTCAATGCTACATACAGGTTCATGATTGGACCTGAAGAGTTAAAATGGCGGGTTTAGATGTGGTTTAGTCTTCTTTTTTACCCTTTAGTTGCACCTTTTTGGAGACGTGAAAAAGGTCTAACTAGTGGAACCTCTAAAGACAAATGAAGACAATTAAAATGAAAATGAATTGTGACTTAAAGCACTTGCCTTGGATATTTCATAATTGTTTAGTTCCACCCGAGGTTATTTCTATTTCCAAAACATCCTGTTGGGACGAATCTCAGAGGTTCCACTGTACTGTCCCTTCGTCATCAAGGCTTCTTGGCGCCGGCTTTGGCGTCTGGTGCCGCCGCCGTCTTGATGTGGGTCATCTCCACGTCGCCGAGTGCATCAGGCGGGAGGCAAGAGCGCATGCGCTCGATGGTCTTCTGGTGGGCCGACCTCTCCTGCTCCAGCGTGCGGATCACGTGCTTCATTTTGCTCTCGCGGGATAGGAAGTTCTCCACGTTGGTTTCCAGGGTTTGGATTTTCTGACGAGCCGCCTGGTGGAAACATCATAGTAGGATAGTGTTTTTTAATATTTTCCTCCATTATTAGTAACCATTATGACTATTATCACTCATGTTTTTTAATCTCATTGGGCAAATGTCAGGTAACATGGGTCCAGACACAAATTCCAGGAGATTGAATCCACGAGACAGGATTTTTGCTAAATTTATAAGGTGTTGTAAAATAATGGCCAATGTAAATTCAGCAATTAACTTTTTTTTTTTATTTTTTTTTTTTTTTTTTTTTTAAACGGTCTATTGACGAAACGTCGATCCGTCTATGATGGACCGGCGGCCAGTCCGTCAGTTCTGACAAACTGCCCAACTCTGTATAAAACTTTTTGTCAGTTATTTCACCCTTTTTTTGTTAAGTATATACCTTCACATATGCTAATTCATAGTTTGATGCCCTCAGTGAGAATCTACGGTGCAAATGGTCAAGAAAATGAATGAATGAGAAGATGTGTCCAAACTTTTAGCCTGTACTGTATATTGTGAAATTAAATGTCCAAACACAAACAAAAAACAAGTACTGTATTCCTTACTTTATTATAATGAGCCTAATCTTACCAATTACTGTACTTATCTATCTATCTATCTATCTATCTATCTATCTATCTATCTATCTATCTATCTATCTATCTATCTCTTACTACATGTAATCCTCGTTCAGTTATGATTCAGAGTGTGTAATATTATGTATACATAATGAATTTCAAAACTGTATGTATCCAAGCTGTGTATTATATATCATTATATTATTACATATTACTGACAGTAATGTAGCATATTCAGACTGTAGAAACCATTTCTTACTTACCATTCATCTATATATTATATCAACCAGTATGTCTAAACTGACAGAAAGATGGATTTTGTAAGGTTTTGATGAAAAAATAAATAAAATAAAATAATGAAACATTCTGGAAACCTTTCATTTTGAGGAGAATCAAGCGTGGGGGTTATTGAATGTGTAACGGATGTGAAACCACGATAGCACTGTAAAGTGAATATCATGAAAATACAAAAGTCTTAAAGTTGAACCCAGAATCTCTCAAGCGCGGGATAGGCATGCAAACCACATAAACAGTATGCTGCTGTATTACTGCTTAGTATAATGGTGATTATAAAACAGCTCCATTTTCTTGGCAACCACTAATTTCACAGAACATGCAGCCAGTCTTCTTTGTTCCTTTTAAAGTTCTATAACACTGCCATCTACAGGAAAATTGCAACATTACATAATGCTAGTCACAGCTCTAAACTCAAGACTTGGGCTGTTTACCTGAAGTTTCTCCAGCAGCTCCATGTTCTGCTTCTTAAGCTGCGCGTTGGTCTTCTCCAATTTGTCCAGGCGCTCCGAATCATCGGGAGTGGCGCCGCCGTCAGCCACCTCGTCCTGCAGCACGTGGTACTCCACCTCGTACGCGTGCAGCTGCTTGGAGATGTCCATCTCCGTCACCTGTGAGTGA
The DNA here is from genome assembly GCF_059441005.1 of Hippichthys cyanospilos. NCBI lineage: Eukaryota > Metazoa > Chordata > Actinopteri > Syngnathiformes > Syngnathidae > Hippichthys > Hippichthys cyanospilos. Next base: position 22,216,188 of record NC_142373.1, on the reverse strand, counting down.
ATACCTTTGTTTACGAAAGCAAATCAAAAAGCAAAAGAAGTATCTGTAACAGGACATTATTTTGTATATGACAGCGTTTTAAGTTGATCTTAACAGCGCATGACTTCTGTTTACATCCGTGACAGAAAATGATGGATGAGATATTAGTCATCATAAATCTTTGTTATGGATTATTTAAGAAATTATAAATATTTTCCTTTCCTGTTTGCTGAAATATGTATATTAAAAACTAGGTCAACTAAGAGCAAAACTTCTTTTCTGATTTTCTGCATCACTTTCACTTAAAAAAAAAAACTGGAGGGGGGGAAACAAATCAGAAAACAGCCCTATTTCATATTGTAGGATTTGTACTTTTTTAAAGTTTCACAGTGCTTAATTTCTTTTTACACATGGATGTGCTTTAAAAAAAAGTGACTTAAATTACCTGTACGTTTTTTATTTTTTATACACAATAATACTGTTTTCAGCTAACGATAAAAATTGGAATACATGTTAAAAACACTTCAACCTATTCTAAATTTTGCGAGAAAACTCAAATGAAACACACAAGAGACGACACCAAAGAATTTGTCACCTTGGCGATGGTCTCCTCCATCTGAGCCTGAGTGAGGTTGGGAAGAGTAGTCTTCAGGTAGTCCACAATGTTTTCGAAGCTATCACACTCCACTATCTCCCCCTGGTGGCTGCTCAACAGGCACAGGGCCACTTTGAAGATGACCTCTGACCCCTGAACAAATAGAAAGTCTGGGAAAAAAAAAATTATAAGCATTTTCAGAGGCACTATAACGCGCATAATTGAAAGCTGAGCATAATGGGGGTGAAAGTCTGTCGAAAATAGAATACATGATTTATTACTAAAGAAAAAAAAGGTACAACTGGTGTTTATCATTCATTACACATGACCATCCTTTTTGATAATTTAGTATAACAACAAGCCTATTGACATAAAACTTATTTTATTCACTCAAATGGCAAAAATACTACAAGAAAAACTATCATGACACATCTTCAAGGTCCCCTATCATGGAAATTTAGTTCCTTTTACCTTTCAACCATGCCGCAATATTAATTACTCACCCTTAACAACCTCAAAGTATTATTTTACTTTCTTGACAATTTGTTAAGCATTTTTGCTTATGCACTGGATGGCCAAGTGAAAAACAACGTTTCATTTATTAGTTACAAAGCTTTACTGTAAAATAAATGTCGAACGTGTGTGTTTGGGAGCACACGGCCGGACATCCAACTAGCGTTTGTCATCATCAACAATTCACGGAGGACTGCTTTGTGAACCTTCGACAATACAAGAGTGGATTAGGGTTACACCTGCAGCTGATGGAGAAGCCATAGCTGTATGCACAGTACTCATTAGCTTTGTTCTATAGAAATTAACCATCTTGTTTGAATTTATACTGCACATTCATGCTTTATATAGACTACTTTGATGGAATATTTTTCTTGTGTGACTAACTTCTTGAGTTTCTCAATGTGAAGTACTATTTACATCTACTCTTGGGTATCTTGATGTCAAACAGTTGCGCACATAAGATTACATCCTCCAAGGTCATGATAGCTTTTTTCTTTGTTATTGTTCCATGGCCGGCCAGCTTTAGAACAATTTCATGAAGGGGGCGCAGCAGCCACACAGAGAGAAGCACCGAGAGACGTTTCCCTTTCCAGTTAGAAATGACGCAAGCAAAAACTTTGTATTTTATAAGAAATTAAATCACCAATTTGCCTATTCAAAGATTTGTCGGTGAACCTGTCCACTGTTTTTCTGTTTAACTTCAAAACCATGTCAAATACACCAAAGGTAGGGCTTTGGTGCCATCTTGTGGTATTTTGTAGCCAAATAAATTGAGATCATGGAAGGGGCTTCGTTTAATGCAGCTGGTGTCTTGGTTTCGTTTAATGCAGCTGGTGTCTTGTCTAATAGGAAAAAAATAACAATTTCCCAAATATATGATGCACCCTTAATCTTGGGGTCAAATTCTGGTATTTTAAATTTTACCATGCATAAGTCACACCAACAATATGGCAACAATCTCAAGGCTATAGCAGATACATAACAGAATAAATCTCATCTTTTGTATACGCTTCGTATTTTCTTGTGTTCATATCCATAAGTTATATATTTGTTGCATGTTAAGTGTGTTTTAGATTTCCCACACTGTGAGCGGTAAGTGAATGTCTCACCAGTGCAACAAATGCGTTTGAAGTAACTGCTTTTCCTTTTCCTTGCGACGGGGTTCAAGTTATTTTTGCAATAAATACCTGAATCTGCGCATCATCCGTGTTCCACCAATTTTGTGATTGTGTGTGTGTATATGCCAAAAGACCACAATAAATAAATAAATAAGAGTCAAATTGAATACCTTTCCGTGTTCTCTAACCGGTGCACTCTTAATTGAATCACTTGGCAATATCATAACTTTTACATGATCCTCTCAGTTTTAGTAATATTCCTGTGTGTGTGAAAAAGGATGAACTTGGACGTTGGTTTCAGCCTGATTGCTTTCTTTGCAGAAAATAATGCTGTGACAACCTCAGCTAACATGAGCTGCTGTTATCTGAAACAAGCTCTTGCTGCTAACAGGCAAATGACATCCCACTCTAGCTCGTCCCATTACGTCAATTATTCTAAGTAAGAATAGGGCCATTATAAAAATGCACATACGTCAAAACCCGGCTTATATGGCTGACAAATCAATTTTCTTCAAATGGTGAAAAAAAAAAAAAAAAAAAATCACATTTTTAAGTTTATGGACGCACCCATACTTTGGCATTCATTTTGGGAGAAAAAGTGTGTCTTTTATTTGGGGATTTATGGTACTTTTCCCCCTGTACTATATTAAACATAGCATAGTGAAGCTATAGTTAAGATTAGGAAAAAAAACAAAAAAAATAACAAACATACCAAAAACGCGCGAGACGAAGCCAAGGGGGAACTGCGAGGCAAAAAGTGTGAGAAACCACGGCGCAGCGTAGAGGCTTGGGCAGATTTCGTACTCCTCCAAGTGATTGTACAGGTCGCGGTGGTAGTCGTGCAGCAGTCTGGAGAGCTGGTACATCTGGATCTAAAACACACACACACACGCATTACAAAACATGCTGCAACACAGAAAAATAAACGATATTTGGATTTGTAAAGGGCAGATTAAAGTGAACAATGCATGCTATTGTAGCAGCTGAACGATTCCAAGCAAGAGGGACTTGCTGAGGCACGCACCGTGCTCGCTCTCACTGCATTGCAATGGAAATAGTCAGGCTGACGGTAAAACATACAAGAAAGCTATGAAAATGCCCTTTAGCGTCCTGCACAGGTGGCTTGTGTCCTCACGGACGTCAAACAGGAAGTTGTGGTGGTGTTAAACATTAGCGTACCAGCTGATGTTTTCGCAGCCCCCACATGCAGTATATCAGCTGATGTTTAAACGAGCCAGCCAAGCAGCCAGTTTGAAGGTGCGGTTGCACTTATAAAGGTGAACAAATGTTTGCACCCTAATAGGATAGGGCAACACACACATGTAATGTATTGTACTACAGGGCGACTACTGCCAAAAAATAAGGCGCACTTCTTGTAAAAAGGAATTTTAAAACATTCATTCTTTGCAAACAAATCTCATTATGCGGAAAAACTACAATTTCATCATTATTTTCTCATGTTATTATGATTACTGAATCTTTGATGATTACAGATTACATTGTACAGTATGTTAATTTATTTTTCAACAACTCATCCACTGCAAGCTATTTTCGAGCAACACTTTCAAGACCAACAGGGTATCGTGTTCAATTTATTTTCTATTTTCTATTTTTTTTTTATTTGTTTCGTATAATGAATATGACATGACTCAACAATAAGGTGTCTTGTGTTTTAGCTACAAGGCCTTAGTGAGAATAACATAGAATCAATGATCTGTATATGTATCCTTAAAGAGGAAGCAAACCCAAATATTTTCTTTCCATTAATATGTTAAAAGCAGGAAGACTTTTCTAAACTAATCATTTTGTTTACTATTGGATTTGTGAAATATGAATTATGCAAGAGAATCTCCCTGTTTTCACATATCTCAGAGGATGGACATTTGCCACTTGCAACCAACTGAAAATGATGTCACAGTCGCTCAAGGCCCAGCCTGTGAAAGTCAAATGCTCAAACTTGGAAAACAAAAAGAGCAATGGAAAAGCCATGTTATCGGGAGCTTGCAGTGTTCGGACTCATGTGGGCACACAAAAAATATTGTAAAAAAAATAAAATAAAAGAGCAGACTTGCTGATTAAAATTTTGTTTGCAAAAATTACTGGAATAATAATAGCAGCAACAATAATAATAAAAGTAAACAAAATCTTGATATGTTTTTGTGAAAAATAATAAAGACTGCAGTAAATTATGTCTGACTCTATTACATAAAACCCAGTTCTAATTTTGTTCAATGCTGTGCACTGTTGTGCTTAGTTTAAGTGGCTGTGTAATAATAACATTATTAACATTTATGCCATGAGCAATCATTTCAATGATACAGTAGATATTTTTTCTGGTTTTGAGCTTTTTTGATGGAAATAATTAAAAAACAATAAGATACATTTTTTATGTATGTTTGCTGTTTATTATCTGCTTTATTACTTTCTCAAAAACATTTCTTGATTTATTATAAAACCATCAACCATGTTTTTGCCTTACTGTTTTTATTTAAGTGAATTAGTTAATGTATTCTGAATTACATGTTTATTGATCGATTGGAACACGTTAATATGTTTTTCCTTGCTCTATCTGATGGTTTATGTCTTAAAAAAAGTGATGTAAACTTAGATTGAAATATCTGAGCGATCTCCCAAAAAATTCGCTTTTAATATCAGTAATAAAATGAGAGTGAAACACCTCTGCATCATGTGAAATGACTCAAACGCACATCCGTTTCCTTGAACTTATTACATGTAGGTTTCCATGGTTACAGATAAGCTTGCAAAGCAACCTGTGGCGACCCGGTAATAAACGAGAAATTTGTGCTGCGCTGACCTGCAAGGACACCATGTCGGGCTTGTACTGGCGTCTGATGCCAAGGTCGTACATGAGGAACTTGAGCATGTCGAAGGCCTGCTCCTCGCTCATGTGCAGCAGCAGCACCCCGGCAACGAAGCTGACGCCCTGACAGTAGCCTACCTACACACACAGAAATCATCAAAAACATTCATTACTTATTAAAATATGTTATATTGGTGATGAATTAATTCAGAAAACCAGTTTAATCTGTTCAATGATCTCACTTGTAAGTAAAATACTCTTCTAAAATAAATATATTCGCCCCATTAAAGCGTTTTGTGTGTGTGTGTGTTTTTAAGCAAGAAAATAAAGTCCTCTTTCATGATGTACTTTATAAAACCAGAGAAACAGCATGTAAAAAAACAATGAAATTCAATAGTTCGTACATAATAATTTAATGCTGCAATCCATTTCACTGTGCTGCTCCTTCGGGTGTGCCTGTCTTGTCCTTTATGTAGCCGTGCAAATACCCCCCCCCCCCCCCCCCCCCCACACACAATAAAAAATGCTTGTTCTTTAACAGATCTACTCTGTGACTCAATTAAGATCCAAATACAAGTGATTTTTCATAAGGGATAAAGAATATATGCCTGTTCTATTATCTATCGACATATACAGTACCTCAGTGTCCAGCAGTGAGTAGGCTTTGAGCAGGTTGTAAAGGGAAAGTTGTCCTGCACCCAGCTGGGCTGAGAAGTACTCAAGGTTGGGGAAGGTCCGACCTGAGGCAAAAAACACGATCCTGCATCAGACTCGCACGTTTCATCTGCCGTGTATGACGTTACTGGCCATTGCGGACCTAAATCTACCAGAATGGCGTGCTGTTGTGCGGTGAGCTGCTTCAACAGATCCCTGTAGGGCGTGTCGGCGGCTGGCTGACGCTGAGGATGTGTGCGACACAAGCGGTGCTGGTGGGAGAGCAGCAGCCACACCTCCCCGCGACGACTTTTGGGAACACCTGTGCACAATGACATTTAATGCATAAACTGCAGCAAGATTGGTGATCCCAACAGGAGATATGGCAATAAAAATGTCATGCCCATCTGGTGTCTTATGTACGTTATTTTGCTAAAAATATCAAAAATGAGCAGTACCTAAGCAAAATCTTAAAAATGGATGTGAGTTAAGTAGAAGGGGAGTAATGGCAATACTAGAATAGTTCCATTTTTTTTCTCCCCAAAGGTTAAACATTGAGTATTTCCTTCTAGATTTTTTAAGCGGTTTTGTTCTGACAATTATTTGAAAATAAATATTAGAAAGGACATGTGTGGACCCAAGATGTTGGTACATGGTTTAATAAACTACAAAGTGTTCAAGAATAAAAAGAAATAATTGTATAATAGGCAAATATCTGTCCCCTTAATGTTTGGACATGAGCATTTCCTCTCTTAAAAGAAATCTAAAACTGGCTCATTACTACAATGTGAATAGTGCTCCTGTAAAAAAATAATTCAGCAGAGATTTTGTCACATCTTTTGATGCCCCACCTTGGCAGAGCGCACGATACAGATCCTCCTGGTCCTGCCGCACCGTGGTTCTGCCTGGTGCCGTCAATTTTTTCTCCCACAAGGTCTGCACCTCCGGGGATTCGAGGCCCACTTCCTGATAACTCAGCTTCATCTTGCGGATGTGCAGCTCGTCCCGACTCGCTGGGCATAAAGAATTACCATGCGTTCAGTCATATTTGTTTGACCTGTCGCTTAGCATTGATGATGCATGTCCCCGTACTCCAGCACACCAGATAATGAAAGCACACAGACCCAACCCAAATGCCCAACAGCCGCAAACAGTGGAACCTCTAAAGTCTGAATTGAACCCACATTTCTGGAAAATGTGCAAAACTGAAATGAAAAAGTATTCAAATATCACATTTGAACCCTATTATGTAGTAACAATCACACAATGTTTTTTCATAAAACTACAATTTTTCATGATATTGGAAATACTGTATATTTCAATAATATTAATTACCAATACTAAGGCTTGACCGACATGGATTCTTGGCAAAAAAAAAAAAAAAAAAGATTCTTGCTTGTACAGCTGTTCTAATTTAAAAATTAAAATCGATAAAATAGTACTTGTCTCATCCCAGGGGTAAAAAATATTGTTTAAAAAAAAAACTCATTTCATAAGGATATTAATTTTTATCATATGTTTGCACTACTAGTAGTTGAAGGGTGTCATATAACACATTAAAAATTAATTTATGTTGTGCTAATTCATCATTTTTTTTCATTTTCTTTTTTTTTTTTTTAATTAACCACTGATGAGGTTGTGGCATCACACAACTTCCTTGCATTGCTCATCTAAACATTGCTTGTAAAATTAAAGGTTTCTTTTGTTTTGAGAAACAGGTCCGCAGAGTGACCCTATCAACAAATTTAATTATATATTTTTAAGGATACAAGGTAATGGCATGGATTTTTGTGACATAAGTTATGACACCAGTTCTACTTGTGTACAACTGCTGCAAATGGTTAGAGTAGCTAAATGTTAAAAGTTCAAATTGGTGGTTTGGCCAATTTGTTTTTAATGGCCGAAATAATCTCAGAACCAATTAATCTGTCGAGGCCCTAACAGATAAATGAATTTGACCATATTCTTCTAAAATGAAAACAATTTCTTAATAATGTGTGCTTTTAACATTCCAACCTTATCCTCATTAAACATTTTTTCATACTCTCACAACTTTGCACTCGTAAAATTCTAGCCATTAGCCACAATAGTCCAGCATAATATCAAAACAATTTCTTCTACTTTGTTCATTGCAAAGAATGTCAAAAAAGAATTTATGTCTAAAGTTTCTTCTGCTGAAAGTATGGTTTTTGATCAGAAGTTTTACACTGAAATGGATTATTTCTATAGTTATTATTTCTTACAAGGAAATTTGAAATCCCAACATTTTTTTCATCCCTGAACCATAGAGTTTCCACTGTATAAACAAGGATGTCATCCCTGACAGATTTAAACATGAATCACCACTGGAAGCACCTTTGGACAAGAAAGGCAACCATAAAGTTAAATAGCCACACAAACACCTTCAGCTGTATGCTTGTAGCCTTGAGATGACCGGTAAAAACACCAGCGTACAGGATGACAAAAAGTTATGCGAAAAAAAACAAAAAGGCATTTGCAGTACAGTAATTTACAGTAGTTTATATTCGTCCCTTGATGCTGCTTACCTTCTATTGAAACATTATTCACAGCATTGGTGTCAAGAAAAAAACAAAGAAAGATGTGTAAATTCTTTTGAACGTTTGTAAGGCTGAGTCAAACGTGTGAACATGTCACACATATGCAAAAACACACTATAAATACATACATACATACATACACGCTAGTGTTATCACAAATTGTGCTATTTACACACTATCGATTGGTTGAGGAAGAAAGTTCCAGTTTTTCGCCTGTTAACCTGTCTCTGAAATGTAACTTGACTGCTCGCGGAGGCACTCAAGCGTTGCTGGCTAGTGGCTTATTTATGCTCTAGGTCAGTGGTGTCAAACACATTTTTATTTTGGGCCGCATTGTAGTGATAGTTTCTGTCAGAGGGCCGGAATGACTGTGAATTCAAATACATTTTAAGTGTGTTGATCACACATTTACCAAGATTTGATATCAGAAGCCGGCATAAACAGTTCAAAAGAGATTTGGAGAATAAGAAAAAGTTTGTTTTTCTTCCTCCAAATTTTTAAAAATTAAAGACAACTTGCAATTTTGGTATTTTAGTCAGAAACCTGAAGTCACATCAGCATTTCGAGGGCCACAAAAAGTGAGGTGGCGGGCCGGATCTGGCCCCCGGGCCTTGACTTTGACACGTGTGCTCTAGGTGCTGCATGAAATGCAGACAACAGATGCCGTACAATAAAATAACAGCATAATTTAGTCATTTGTTGAGCCCTGAATTGGCGAGTTAACGTGATTTCAGGACAGCGATTTGTGTGGTATAAAGTCAAGTCACCGTTATTGCGACATGCCTCCGGGACTTCAAAATAAAAGTGCTTCCTGGCGTTCATGTCCATGCATTATTTGGTATGGTGAAGTTTATTTTGAAGTGTTGACTGGCTTTTCTTTTTTGGCGTCGTGTTTAACTGTCATGCAACGCACAACACAACAGTCACCAGTTACCCTGTATTTTCCACTGCACAGGAAAAAGAAAAAGAATATCTCATGCTATTCAAGGATGAGAACAACAATGGCGTTGTAATCTCGCAAAATCTCGTTGTACATACACAATCTCATCCCATCCCTGATTCCCAAGTGCCCTCCCTTCCAACAACTGTTGAGAATGAACAAATTAAACCTGGAACACACCTGCCACAATACAGTAGAGTACTTATGAATAACTGCAAATGAAGCGATGTGCAAGTAGGTCCTCATTGTCTTTATATTGCAAAAATCTGGCCTTTGAACATGGTCAAAAGGACTTTTTATATCTAATGTATGTTCAACAATGAGCCCAGTGTGAAGAAGGACTGTCACATGACTTGTACATATGATCATCAGTGTTCTCAAGATCAAATGATACTGAAAAGAAGACAAGGGACATTGGTTCATAAATACTAACCCTCTAGCCTTTGATTCTCTTTCTCCATACGCAGTAGCAGGATCTGCTGGCGGATGGCGGTTTTCCATAGCGTCCGGTAGTCCGCCGCCGTCCTCTTGGGCCGACCCCCCGCTCCACTCAGAGGGTCCACACTTGAGTGCAGGCTGCGAGGGGAGAGCGGCAACAGCTCCCTGGCATCTGACTGGTCTAAAAATTGCAAAGAAAAAACAAACCGCAACTTTAATATTGGAATATCAGGTCCTTGTAAAGTTTTAACTGTAGATTTAGAAAAATCTGATTTTTTTTTCCACATACTGTGATTTTTTTCATGGGAAATCGAGACTTTGTAATAGCATAGCTTCATTGGGACGCTCAACCTTTTGTCATTACTAAAATTTGAAAATATAAAATGATATCAGCACAAAGTTTTGACTTTAATTGCATATTGTCCCCTTAAGACACAAGAGACTTCATTTGTGAATTTTCCCTTCATACACAACAAAAGACAACTTTCTTATGAAGAACCACCTGCCTTTCACAAGGGTTACAAGAAAGCTGGAGCCAACCCCATAGTTCTGGGGCAGCAGATGAGGCACTCCACAAACTGGTTGCCAGTCACTTGCAGGGCACGCAGAGACGCAAACACCACAAAATCAAACCCAAAACCTCCGCATGTGAGGCGGATGTGCTAACCATATATCTTTGTTAAAACCTAATGTGTATTTAATTGTAATAAAATGTTGGCTTCACTTTAGCAACATTTGAATATAGAAACCAATATTATAATCAAAATGCTGTTGCAAAAAATAATAACAATTATATTTCAGTTTTGTTTTATTCAAATTATAATCGCAAAAAAAAATCCACAATCTTTCAACTTCATTCTCATTAACTTTCAAATTTATTCTAAAAGTAAAAAAAAAAAAAAAAATAAATAAATAAATAAAAAAAAAATCACAATCTCTCACAACATTACAAATATTTTTTGTCATATTATAATACAGTGAACTCCTGGGTTACAACGACCCTGCCTTACGTTTTCTTTGAAGTGGAATAAAAAGTTTTTCGTCCCCTAATTACGGCATTTTTCCCGCTTTACGGCATCAACAACAATGACAAAATTCAAACTTGGCGGTCAGTGTGCTTGCGTATGATTCTGCAAGTCGCACCACTCGCACACGTCACTACATGCACCACTGCATACGTCACTAAATGCTGGTCTGCTACTGGTCGCCGTCACTAAGACGCTGGTCTGCTCTTGGTCGGTGTCACAGCGTCCCGAAGACGGTGGTCAGCTATTAATCAGTGTCATGGTCTCACTAAGATGCTGGTCTGCCATTGATCGGCGTCACGGTGTCACTAAGATGTCGATATGCTAAAGACTAGCTATCGTGTAAGTGCTTAAAATATCATATTTATAGTGCATTTTAGAGCTTAATTCAAACTTTAACTTTAATGTTTTATTTATTGTTATTTAATTATATACATGTATATTTTATATATAAGGAGAACTTTCTATACTATTTTGTTACTAGTTTATAATATGTATATAAAATTTTGATGTTGTGACCTGTTTTTTTTTTTTTTATTTTTAACATAGGTTTCTATTGCATACTGCACAACGATTTTGCCTTACGATCCCAACACCGGAATAGCTTGATTTCATATGACGGGGGTACACTGTAGTGGTATATAATTGTACAACCTCATAGAGAAATTATAGCCTCTCCACTTATTGATTTATTTTTTTTGGCAATAACACCACTTAGAAATGCTGAGTTCACAATAGCATGAGATTTTACTCATCATCATGGAAGATTATTCTGGATCATGTTTGCAGAAGAAAATGAAGTACCGTATTTTCCGCACTATAAGGCGCATCGGATTATAAGGCGCACCCTCAATTAACGACATATTTTAAAAATTTTTCCATATATAAGGCAAAACACACAAAAGAAACAGGTGAAGCTTACTTTATCACTTCATTCCTCATCTACGAATCCCAATCTCAATATTGATCCATACATAAGGCGCACCTGATTATAAGGCGCACCATCAGCTTTAAAAAATAAATAAATAAAATAAGGCTTTTAGGTGCGCCTTATAGTGCGGAAAATACGGTAATCAAGTGAATTTCACATCTTTTCTCGCAGTTTTATCGTGTGTGTAAGAGTGATCGGGAAGACCTGAGTGGTGCATGGAGTTCTTTCCCATGGGCGAAGCAACCCTCATGAAGATCTTCTGTCTCCACGATATCCTACGCGGACTCGGCTGCGGTCCGCTCACTGAGTCACTGCTGCAGCCTGACAGTGTCCTTTTCCTGCCTTCGCCATTACTGCCAAACGTATTACATACACACGCAAACACAATTAGTGTCATGTTACAAGGGCAGCCGTGAATGGACATGCATACAAAAAGTGAAACCTTATATAAACTGCAAAAGTTAATATGATAAAGCTGAAGGATGGCCTTAGAAAGAACATATAGCTACCATTACTTATGTTAATGAAGCAAACAGCCAAGGCTAAAAAAAACCCTCTCTCAATCAGTAAAAGGGTTTGTAGAAAGAAAGCATTCATTAAATCAATGAATCCTTTCAAGTTATTATATGCGTTAATAATACAGGATAAGCATGTATCCATGTATTATTTTGTCTGTAGAAAGTCACTGTATTTAGAGCAAAATAAATAAGACTAATGTTGCACAAATACGGTTGCAAAAGTTTCAGATTTTCCACAAAATTAAGTCTGATCATTATAATTTGATTATGAGTATAATTACAAATACACAAAAAAAACAGTCTCATTTCTGCGTGGAAAAAGCCTAAATATATGAGACTTAAGCAGCACAAAATTAGGCCAAAATAAAATTGCATTTTTTGTGCAATATATGGATAGTTGTAGTACAATAATATTACCAATTTTAGAGAATAAAGTACATTACATTATTATATTCGAGTTGAGGGTCTGGATGAGTTGCCCAGTGGTTTGTTCTAAAAATAGCTTAGCTTAGTAATGTGACATTGTGATTTCCTAGGAATGCTGTAGAAGTGATCATTTGACAAACACCTGTAGATACGCAATTTTATACATTTTTGGATATTGCACATCTAGTATTAAAATAACCTTAAAAAATCAGATACATGTTTACGATACAGTATTATGTAAAAAAATATTTTTCCTTGTAAAATATTTTATAAATATATTGAAAACAACTGATAAAATGGTATACATATGTAACATATTACTATTATTGTCTTGTAAAATAACAGGTGGTGATGTACACTTTTATTTCTAAAACTGCATTTCCAAATACATTTCGACTTTATTCTTGTAAAATGTTGACTTGATTTTATGAGTCTTGATTCAACATTAACAAACCATTTGTCAGAGCTATTTGAAATGTGATATAAGGGGAGGGTAAAAATCATGATCTATTCACTAAAATAAGGATGATCTTCAGTGTGCAAGTGACATTTCAGAAGGGTGTGCTCTAACGCATCAAATTAATAATGTAACCATTAACCTTTACTTTCTGCCAAAGCGGGCAAGTGCGCTTCATTTGAGTGCAGTCACACTCAATGGCGCGCCTGTTCCTCAGCTTGAATTGTAAATGCCATACAATTACTAAAAGCTCCAAATCGGGTTACGCGTTTAGTTTGGCCATGCAAGGGAAGAGCTCCGAGTCCACATGCGCGCATGACAGCGACCCCTTCTACTTCGCAATAAAACAGGAAGTGGGTGTGAGGGTTCTCACTGCTGATAGGCAGGAAAAGAAGGACAAAAATAAAAGCTGGGTGTTAAAAGGTTTGGACAGCCAACACATAAAGATTTACTGTCATCCCAGCATAAAAAAATAAAAAATAAAAAAAAAGATCATCCCGTCACCTCTTGATGCTCCCACTGTCCGTCAGCGAGCTCAGGGAGCCCAGTGAGCCCTGGTAAATGCTCTTCAGGAAAGTGGGAGCGGAGAAGGAGGAGGAGGAGGGGGGACTGAAGGACTGGCTCTCCGATAAACTGCGCGTTCTCGACACGGCCACGGGACTGCGCGAGCCACATGGAAAACAAACACGTTATGCACTTTCGGAAGGGAAGGGGAGGGTTTGGTTGATCCGGCTGAGCGTGTCATGCCATTGTTTTGAGTGAGGGGAATCAAAAGTGTTGTAAAAACAGGGACGTGTGTGTTTAATGTTTAGTTAAAAAAGGCTTGATCAAAGGTCAATTATTACCACTGTCCCATGTACACAAAACTGGGCAAAATATTATTCCTTTAGTTAGCTTTAGCATATGATTATGTTTTTATGAAACTATGCACAAGGTACATAAAACCACTGCTTCGGGCAGTAGACGGGGGGGACACCCTGAACTGATTGCCAACTAATCAGAGACGAACAACCATTCATACACCCAATCACACCAAAGGACAATTTAGTATGTCCAATTCACCTGCCATGCATGTTTTTGGAGTGTGGGAGGAAGCCGGAGTGCTTGGAGAGAACCCACGTGGGCTCGGGGAGAACATGCAAACTCCATACAGGAAGGCCAGAGCCAGCTGGATTTGAACTTTAACTCTACTTTAATTTAAATAAACACACACACACAATATACACATCTTTTTTTTTGTGTGTGGATGTTTAAGACCAAAGCTGGCTGTGTATAGCCGGGGTACACAGTAGGTAAGGCGGGGCAAGCGAAGGCAGCTCTACTCACGTATACTATAGCGCGTTTCATACACAAGCTAACTCAATGTGCCTCACAAAGTACATTTGAAGACATCAGACATTTCTATACTTTAATCCATCTTTTGTCTGTGTGACTAAATAGTGTAACAATTCAAAAAGACTTGGCTAATATTTCATAGGATTTCCTGCTAAATTACAATGAAGTCATGTTTATGCGTTTACACCTGTGGTTAACAATCAGCGTTGATGTTAAGCTACCTGCTTTGCAGCGCTTCCAAGGTGGCCGACTGTTGCCTGCGCAGGGGTGCCTGCTTGGCCAGGCTGCCTGTTTGGCCCTCGAAAGAGATACGCTTCTTCACGGGTGGGTGGCTGAAGGTGTGAGCGCGCCGGCGAAACTGCTGACGTTCTTCCGGGTCATCGTCTGCGAAAGGGGGTGGAGAAGCCGGTGGAGAGACACCGGTGTGTTCTTCATCCTGCTGGAGAAGAAAAGATCCCACAGAATTTAATGCTTGTTTGAGCGTTTGAGTGTCATGTTTTGTCTTAAATAATATATTGTGTCTAGTGCTGTCAATAAATTAAAAAAAGAGAGAAACCATCAACCAGAGTTTTTTTGGTTTTAATTTAGATACATAGTGTTATTGTGGCTTATCAAAAGATTGATATACAACAACAAAAAAGTGGCTTCAGTCATTCATTTTCATTCATTTACCAATAAATTTGAAACTAGTCTCAAGTGCTGGCTGCAAACTTCAGTTTTCACCATGAGAAGGAATGGTGCTTTTTTCTTTTGTTAATGGCCAAATAGTAAAAAAATAAGTAAAGTAAAACATTGTCCATCCTGTAGCATGCTTGCACAAATGTGGGGTGTTCTCAAACTTGCAAAGAGCTTTGTACTAGCTCACTAAATTAGCATCTTTGTTGTTGTTATTAGATGTGGCTGCACTCACATCTGGGTGCTTTGCATTTATGAGGTAGACTGAACTTGAGCTGCTTTTGCAGGACGCAAGCTTCTTCTTATCAAGAATGCATACCACTCTAGTTTTATCAAAGGTGCACTTTTAAAATTAAATTTAACATTCATCGGACAAGCAACTGTAACATGCTCTTCCATTTTCACGCCTTCCTTATGCTGAACCTTATGCAATACCCAAGTTATGCTGGACAGCCAATCAGTGACCACTTCATAAGGTCATTGACCTTGTTTTTACAAAAGATGACTGATGCATAAAAATAGATCAAATCAGGATATAGAAAGCATAGTTAGAGATTAAAAATTAAAGTGATTAAGAAAATAATGCTTCAACTATGACTGAAACTAATTGAGTTTCACCGCTAATTTTTTCATTTGTGCTATTTTTTTTTACAAACAAACGTTGCAAAGTTGAGCCTACTACATCCAGTGGCTAACCATAATAGTAGCAACTACTGTAACACACGCAGTCTGTCAGATGAATACAGGTGTGGAGTATTGTATTTTGTTAAATAAGGGCCTCCCTTCTAATAGACATCATGTCCCTTTAGTCACATGGTACATCATCAAACAACTCCAAAATAGTTTAATTATTTGAACACGTGCTCCCCAAACAGCAACACCTACTACTTGGATTAGTGTAAAGTCCCTCTCCAGCCAGAAAGAAAGGCAATCTTCGTACTGTTAACTTTTTTTTTTTATCATTTTCAAATCACTGCTCTGGCCGCATTAATCGCTGGTGGATCATCTTCTTAAGAAAATGCCTCCCCTAAATGGACATGTCTCTAGGTCCACAAACCAAATGATGTTACATAATAAAAGAGTAAGCACCAAACTTAATTGCTAACCCAAGGAGCGGCACGTACTAACGAATATGGGCTTTTTCTGTGATCAATCAAGTCACGGTGTAGCTTGACTCTCATTAAATGGCAAGTGCTGCATTTACTCAAGTCGTGTTCATCTCAAAGGTTTGCCACAATAGAGGCTGGAAGTGTCATTCAAGAAAAATAACTTCTTTCAATAAAAAGAAGATGTTTGTGTCATTCTTTATCTCAATTTGTAGTTGCTACTGCTGACACACGTAACAAAATGTTGATCCTTGAACTCTGTAGCTAACCAATGCAGCAGCACCTACCAAGAAATGTAAATGTATCTCCCATCTGAATTACCGTGAAGTCTTCGCAGTTATGATCTTATACAGGTAACACAACATTTGGTCTCTGCACAACGTTGTGTGTGTCCATGTTTGTGTTCCCAGAAAGGTACACAACTTCTTTTCACTGTACTGTATAGTCTTTCTCAGTTCTTGGCAAAACTTCAATACCTGATAGAGAACTTTCCTCATCTGCAGTTCACAAAAGAAACAACTCCCGTTCGTATTTGCGTAAAACAGAGTAAGCCACAAACATCTGAAACAAACTTTGCAAATTTTCCATCGTCAAATTCGGCACTCACCTCGTCACCAAATCAACACGTCCACGCTCAGTTGTGTCCACTCATGGACTTTACTTCCACGGTTCAGCTAGTGCAACTCCCTCTTCCATTGTATTCTAATGAGTAGTGTCATGTGACTTTATTGGTACAACCCTTACCTCATGGTGCTGACACATTGGACTGAAGTACCATCTCACAACTTCCTTTAGCCATGTACAAGTTGTACCAAATATTAAGTGTCAGCTAAAGGAGTATTTGATTGTGACTGGCAGGTCAGTAGACACGAGGTCAAGCATGCGCACGCTGTCCTCTAACGAAGATGGTGAGGGTGAAAAAATAAAAAATAAGAGGAAGTCAACATAAGCTCGAGTCAGCAGAAGTGGAAATCCTGACTTGGGAGTTCCTGATTGGCATCCTCATGCCATCACAAGGTACTGCTGTTCAAATGATCAAATCAAACCATTTCCAAAAAAACAGATGGTAGTACTTAAGCAGATGATTAATTATGTCACAAGGGCTGGGCAGTCATATCGATATATTGCAATATGAAGTGACACAATTAAGCAAAGTTGTTCACAATAAGAGGGCAAAATCATCTATCTGGAAACATTTCGGCCTTAGAAAGACAAAAACTGACAATGTGGATAGTTACAGTGTGTTTTCATTGCAAACATACAGACACGTTCAAGCGGTGAAGGACCAATTTGACAACGTACATGCAACGTCACCATCCAGCCACAACAAGCATGTCCGAAGGACGGTAGGGTCCGACAAGACAGACCATAATATGGAAATTAAAGGAAGTGTTAATGACAATCCACCATCCGCAATTTATTGAAAGATTACGATAGCAAGTTAACAAAAACCCAGGAGCTGACCATCAAGGTAAACAAAATTCCCCCCATTCCATAAGTTCTATATTTACTATCATATTTCATTCTGTACTTGTGGTTTTTGAAAAACAATGTTTAATGTCTGCTCATATATATATATATATATATATATATATATATATATATATATATATATATATATATATATATATATATATATGAGCAGACATTAAACATTGTTTTTCAAAATAATATTATATATATATATATATATATATATATATATATATATATATATATATATATATATATATATATATATATATATATCAAATGTTTTTTTTTGTTTTGCATGTTTGTTTTTTTTTACTACAATTGCAATAGATATCGCAATATCTAGTATCCAGTACTAATTTCAGATTACATGCCTTCTTGTCAGAAAGTTATATAGCGATTGAATGTTATTCTTGAGTACACAAATTTAGGTAGAAACATTTCTGTTCTACAGGTAAAACTTCTCCCTGAAACTGAAAGTGTGTTCAAGCACTTCATGTTGGTGAATGGTGGCTTATTTATTTATTTATTTTTTACAGAAAATGTCTTTTTTTATCTAGTTCAAAAGTTAGTATTTAAGTTATTCCAAAAAGCTCAATTTGTCTTACATGAATAGCCACCCATCCATTCTTTATAACGCTTGACCTGACGAGAGTAGCATACGAACAGGAGCCTATCGTATTTGATTTTGGGCGAGTGGCGCAGTTTATCCTAGACTGGTCGCCAGCAAAACACAGGGCATGTATGGACAAACAAGCATTCACAGCAAACTGTTTTACAACAAAGACTAAGAGCAAATATTTTTATCCGATTACATGTTTAACCAATGGAATGATCAAGAGAATAATAGACTTTTAAATCATTTAATAGCTACAGCTCTAAAAGTAACATTTAAATGGATTATATATTCTTTCTTTCAACTGGCTGAGCAAATGTCATCCAAGTTAGTTGGATTTTGTCAAGACTTGTAAAAAGTCCAAGGATATGTTATTATGCAGCCAAGATTATAAACCAAGAAGCATGGTTAACATGTGAAGTTAACTACGCAAAGCCAACACCACACTTAGGTGTGTTTTATATTTCAAGCTTTATGTCTCTAAAGCAGTCAAGGGGACTGCATCATACTTTCATTCAACATTCTGCATAACCGTGACACCAGAGCACAAACATCTGCCTGGCTTCCCCTTTAGCACGTGAGCGAGGAGTTGTACGATGCCCCAACGTGACCACCGACAAGCATTTGAGTTGTTTATCACAAGTTTTTTACAGCTCATGGGTTAAAATACGATGGGGGAAGAAATGTGTGATGGTTCCTAGAATCTTTCCTACGGGAATTTTGTGTGTCCCTCTAAAGGAGACTTACTTTATCAAAGCTGCTCATGCTTCCCATGCTTCCCAAACGACCTCGCATCCGACTGGCACCCTGGAGATGATAAAAAAATGTGAATCAATGATCAATATCAATAAAATCCAAAGATGTTTTCTGTATCAAATTGTGTCTGATTTCGGAATGAGAAGTGAATGACAACAAAACAACAACAACATTATTCTTTGTTGCATCAATCATTGATGCATTTCGAAAGAATTAAAAAAAATAGAATATTAACAATAATAAAAATAATAATTATAATACAGTATAACATTTCAAGTAGCTGTGCTCACAAAAACACAGCAAACAACGCGAAAATGAATATATGCTTTGGCTGACATGAAACACATTTCTAGTAATGGTGGTCCAAAACAAAATTGTACCCTGTCTGACATGTCATTACAAAGTATGTTACAGGGGGAAATAATTTAAATGTATTATTTTATTTATTTTTAATCATCGTCGGATGGAATCCTTGCATCTTGAAGACAATTATTTTTCAGGACATAAAAAACTGTTGAAGGTTGTTGAACAATTAAAATTTAATCATCAAAAACTCCATAATATCTAGTGATAAGCACTGGTAATTTGAAAAAGGAGCATTCCCAGATATACACTGACTAAAAGTACAGGTTTATGAAGAATATGAAACTGATCAAAAGTCGGACAAAGGAAGGTTTAGTTCAATACTAATGATATAGAGTATTTTAGGGCTGGGAAAAAGGTGACCAGGTAGGGTAAGTTGACTTTAAAAATAGTTTGACTAAAAATATTCACCTGAAAGCTCTGCCAGAACCATGTTTGAGCCACAATTTTATATACGTACATTTCTTGCAGACTCAGCCCCCCCAAAAAAAGAAATTTTCAGAAGCTTCAAATAAAATGAAATAAAAAGTGACAAAAATAAAGTAATATCAACTTTCTGCAAAGTGGGACTGCACTTCAGTGTGGCATACTTTTATGTATATAAAGACCGTCTTGACAAAATGGCTTGTTTTCATGTACTGGTGTACCACCTATTGGATAAACAGCCAATATTGTGTGTTTATAAACAGATACTGATTTAGTAGTTTGTGACTTTCAGTAAAGACAATATTAGCTCATGGAGCGTCTTAAAATAAAGGAAAGGAAAGTTGTGAACTTCCCAAAAAGCACAAGGGCTTTATTATGAGAGAATATGATCTGTCTTTAAAAACAATCTAGCATAGTGGCTCAGGTTTTACTCTATGTGTTTAAATGTTAAGGTGTAGTCAAGCACTAAATATGCCCAGACTGCTCATTAAGAACAACAACATAAGCATTGACTGTATGTGACTTTAACAAAACTAATACCTGTGTAACGTATATATGATATGGATGTGCTACATTTTTGTCTTTGTTGACCTTAAATGGTCATCACTAGCGCGCTAATGCTAATCGTGATTGCTTACCAGTTAGAATAATCTAATTTTGAAAGGAGATAATAAACAATGAGTAATTGTATCCACTCACAATAATGGGTAGGTAGATCTATTCACAATAACAAAGAATGAGTATTTGCATCTACTTAAATAAATGTAAATGTTTTCTTAATTTTTGGTAGAAGGGGTTTTAATTACTAGTTAATTGATAGGTTAATCGATTTTAAAAAGATTCGATAGCTACAGCCCTGCAATATTTAACTAAAAAAAGAATGTGTTCTTTAAATAAACCCGCACCCTTTAATCATAGGTTGGATAATTAAGAATGATTGGACGTCAACAACCACAATGTGAGATATGAGATGTCTAATATGAAATTGGAATATGAATATGAATGGAATATGAAATTTCCCCTCCCTATATTTCATTTCATAAGCAGAGCATAGCTATTCTACCTAGTGAGAAACCTGGGAATTTCACAGTACATCAGGCCTGGATGTGGCAACTGAGGTACTACTCTACATACGGATATGGGTCAGTCGAAATCCCCGGGAGGACAATGACGCAACAGGCAGGCAAGAGGACCTACCCGGGCCAGGATGTTTTCCAGGGAGCTAGTGAGGGATGAGCGAGCTCGGTTCTTCAAGATGTCCAGTTTGAAGCGGCTGCCCGAGGCCGTGCCATCACCTGCGGAGCTGCTTGTGTTCTGTCAAGGAAAAGGAAGGACATAATAAATGCAAAAAGAAGATAAGCAGTTTTAATATTTAAAACTTTTAGAAAACAATCCATTGGAGACCTTCTTTGTTATCTTTTGGTTTTTCAAAAATGTGTGTAATCGTTTGACTTTTTGCCCCTTACATTTGGACTGCATATATTTCGATACTGTATTTGATAATGTAAACAATATTTTGGATTTCATTGTTTTATTATTACTAAGTTTGTTCAAAAAACAAATTGAAAAACATTGGTTCCAATACGTTCATATTTTTTAGTTAAATACTTTGTATTTTTTCCACCATATTTCTTTTTTTTATGTACATGTAATCTTGGCATTTTAAGCATTATTGCTTTAGCTCCAATTTGAAAGCACAATCGTGCTTAATATTTTGTCGTTGCAGCTGCCAATATTAGATACTGGATATTTCTATTTTGTGATAAAAGTGATTGCAATGCTAATCGGGATCATTTTAGTCATGACTACTGAGAAATTATGAGATTTCATAGCATTTCTTCTGCATTCAACCACCTGGTGTTTCTGTTACTTGAAGATTTAAAGGGAGTATGTGTCATTTATCGGATGTGCCTGTGGTAGCTTTAGGGGCAATACGGTCGATGCAGCAATAAACACTCCTCCTCCTGCTGTACGTAGCTGTGGAGGAGCGCCACCCCCCATGTAATACAGTTTAATACTATATTCACGATTATATTCAAAACATACTGTTGGTCATTAAGAACACATTCATTTCCAAGTTTTTCACATTTATAATAATTAAATGTATTCATTTTTAATGAAAGTCACTTTTAAAAAATGAAATAAAGAATACAGCTACCTGAGGGGCCTCTCCAATGTGGAGATGGGTCTTCTGCTTGCTTTCACACAGTTGCCTGAGATGAAGAATCGCCAGCTCATTCTCCTCTTGGTCTGAACTGGGCTTCATTCTCTGCAGATCCAAACCATTGACAGCTGAGATTCAGCCATTAAAGTAACTCACCCAGCCAAACCAATTAACGTACAAGGAGAAGACGTCAGCCTGACCTGAACTCGTTCGAATATCTCCACTTGCTCATTGTCAGGCAACTGGGAGAGATATTTTTGGATGGCTAGCTTTGCTCTGGGTGGGTAGAGGCCTGGAAAAATTGAAAAAAAAATAAAAATAAAAAAAGCTATATAAAACCACACACACACACAGAGTACATGTAGCTTCTTAAATTACCTTCGATGCGTTCGCAGAGCTTGTGCAAGTCATGCATTGGACAAGCCTCACATAATTTGACCAGTGTCTTATTGCTCTGTAATGAGGCAGCTGTGCTGAAGGCCTGCTTCAGGGTCAGCATAACCTCATCCACCTTTGCAAGTTTCAATTTGGGAAAAATTAAAATAATCAGTGTTTTTTTTTTTTTTTTTTGCTTCATCATATCCTGCAAAATACTCACCAAAGACTCACTGGCGCACTGGAAAACAAAGCACACGTACTGGCTGGGACCGGATTCTGAATGATCTCGACATATGAATCCAAAATGGTCCGTTTTTTTGATAGCCTGTGAATAAGTAAAGGATTGATGAGATCTTTGGATGTGCAACCTATCAAACAAAATGTAGAAAAGACTGTCATTGTATTGAATACTATTCGTTGTCCTTGGGTTGGGTTTCACAACAAAGCCAAAAATCAATTTGCAACATAGAACATCGACTCGTGACTTCTCTTTACTCCTATTATGAAGGCCCTCCAGATCCACAATCAATATCATACACACTCCACTGTTGTACTGTAGTGGAACAGAGGTCTTATTGTTCTTATGGCTTTATTTTTGCTGAACAAAACATGAAAACAAAAGAGCAACATTTCAGATCTTAAACAGGCGTATTCACATGTAATTTTTGAACAACGTAGGAGACAAGTATTTGCAACAAAATCCTAAATTTTATTTTTGCAAAAGTGCTAGAGAAGATTAAAGTGCATTAAATCTAATTTTAAATCCTCCTTTTGATAACTCATGTAATGAAATAAAAGTATTTCATTTGATGCATGCACAGAGGTCTTGTGTCATCATGGTAACACCACAGAAAAATCTGTGGCTATGCCACTGGGCATTGCACTTTTTATTTCTTTTACAGTTTGCGGTTGCTTTTAAAGTACTCTATAAATACAATTGAGCTGAAGTGAGTAACCCCTTCGGAGTAAGCATCATGCTGAAAGTTACGACGGTTTGCATGTCAAAACCATCAAATACGCTGAATGTTGATAATGTCATTTCTGATGCTCACTTCTGGAAAACTACTGGGCAAAGCTTTACTAATCAAAATCTAGTGATGTCTCATGCCTTTTGTAGCACTGTGCAGTTCAGTGATACGGTATCACTACTGCTTGCGTAGTTGACTCAATCGATATTTAGATGGAATGGTTGTTTGTTTTGTTTATTTGTTTGTTTGTTTTTTAACCTTGGTGGCATGCATGGAGGATAAGGAGGAGGTCATTGTCTTAAAAATGGCTTACTAGTGACGGGGCACTGCAATTTGCTAAGATCAATTAAAAAAGTCGTACTAAACATAGTATATATATTTCTTAACTTACCAAATATTCAATATATTGTTTGAAAATAACATAGATTGTGTTGAACGGTTAAAATAAATAAATAAATAGAACAGCTGTAATTTTAATACAGTGATACCGTGACACCGTGATACTTTTGCTCATGGTTATCATACCGTCAGAAACTAATACTGTTTCATGCCTAGTCTCAAGAGGATATGCTTAAATGCAACGGAATATTTGTTATAAGTTATCAGTAAAACCTTCAAAACCACTGGTGCATTAAAAGTAAAACAAAAGAGCTCTCAAATTAAATCTTTGTGTCCAATACTTCAACAAGGATGCCATGTATATTTTTGTTTACTTTTCACGCAGAGGGCAAACCAACCTGACAGCAAGATGAAATGTCTTTGAAATTTTTTTCTAGCACCACTGTTTTGCTGTCTGGACTTATGAGGTTAACTTCAAAACGCCCAACCTGTTGGGGGGAAAAATAAAAAAAAACATGTTCAATCAAGCTGAGTCACGCCTTTAAAAACAACCAAAACAGCATTAGTGAGGTCCTAAAATACTAGCAGACTGCAGCGGCACATGCCAAAAATCAATGTCAGTGTGTTGCAGTGTCACATATTGAGCGGCTGGCTATAATTAGCCTCGTGTGGAATTGTAGCGTGAGGGACAGCAGTTGGCTCACATTGCTTTTAGTATAGAAAAAAAAAAAAGAAAATGAAAAAAACATTAGGAGCCAGTAACAGCCTATTTTCACAGCAGCACTGAGGAGTTGCAACACAACTAGGCAGTGCATTACTACTGCCTGCCAAGTGAACATAAAAGTGATTTGAGGGAGGCTTTTTAGCACACTGGGTATATTTAGTGAAGACCAGCAAGACAGCACCCCTACTGATTAAATCTAAAGGGTGCTATATGTTCTCAACAAAATGTCACTGTACAATCAAAAGAATCAATTCTTGGAGAAAAAAAAACAAAAACAAAAAAACAACTTTGGTGTTAATTGAACGACAACATCAACGTGTTATATTGTGGGTCAAACTGACCCATTTGAACATTAAAGTAAATGTTTTCTGTGTAGTACAAGACTTGGCTTATGTAAACAGCATATCAATTAAAGTGGTAGTGTTGTTACAATTTATGTTTACATTTTTGCAACTTTAATAAAAATGTTAAATTGTCAAAATGACTCAAAAATATTATTCCTGTTTCTGCCGGATTAAAAAAAAAAAAAGTAGTAGGATTACACACAAAAAGGTTTTTGAAACTTTTG
The DNA here is from genome assembly GCF_059441005.1 of Hippichthys cyanospilos. Taxonomy (NCBI): domain Eukaryota; kingdom Metazoa; phylum Chordata; class Actinopteri; order Syngnathiformes; family Syngnathidae; genus Hippichthys; species Hippichthys cyanospilos. The sequence continues at coordinate 22,191,324 of NC_142373.1, read as the reverse complement.
GATAGTTATGGGTGACCCTGGGTGAAATTGATCATTGGATGTTATTACTATCTGAGAGAAACAAACGTACCACACAATAAAATTAAACATTGCCTTTGTTACTTTGTGGGTTGGTTTCCAATCCAAAAACTGAATTTTTGACACTTTTGTATAAATTAACTACCTCCAGGTCATGCTGATCCAGAGACAGTATTGCTGTTCTTGAGAAAGGAAATTCAATCACTGGTTAAAGCAAATATCGGATTTGGACTGTACAATATTCGTACATATTTGGGTGACCAAGTACGCCCCCGGGTCAGAAAAACTCATCGACATTATTGCAGTTCCTTGCAAAAAAACAAACAAACCAGAAGGGTTAAAGGGGAAGTCAAGAAAACCATGTGCTTTCTAATATGTTTTATGTTGCTCCACTAGTCTAAACATCTGATTAATATTGCATTTTTCAAATATGAATTAAGCTGCAAAATCCATCTCATGGTCATTATACTGATCGCTGGAGACTGCAAATGACTTCAAGTGGCTTAGGTAACAACCAATCAAGGCTCATTTTCTCAACTCACATGATTGAGAGACAATGAAAATTACATCTTTCATTTTTTTTTTAAACCTTTTAACAGGTCTAAGAATAAGTGTAATGCTATTTGGTTTTTGCAATGTGTATTTTCGGCACGTGTGTTTACAATGCTGTGTGGTGTGTTGAAAAAGGACCCTTTCAAATGCAACTCATCTTGCAAACCTTTAGCGTGCATACTAATCAACAGTGCTGTGTTGCACCAATGTGTGCTGTGACTAAATGCAGCTGGACTCTCCCATATGTATAGTCAAGCTTTAAAGCAAGATATCACAAGCCTACCTGGAAAAGCATGGTTCTGTTTTTGTCCGAATCGGACGGCTGAACGTGGTTGGGAGCGCTAGCGTGTCTGCGTCGTGCATGGTCCAACCCGCCACCTTCTCCGGCTTTCCTCTGTTGGCTTCCCGCCAGGCTGTTGCAGCGTGTGCGGAACTCTTGTGGCTCCTGAAATCCCGAATCTTCCAGGATGCATTCTGGAAATGCTCCTCTCAGGCTGTTCTGACTGCTGCTGACGGACATGCCGGACACTGCAATACATTCAGTCAAGAACAAAAATTTCACACAAAGTGCCACCTAAAAAAAATACTTAGCCCATCGAGTGCCACCATAATTACCTACATTAATACACAGTAGTGTCAAAAAACTAGTAAGAAAGATCAATTAATTAGGTATAGTTCATGAACCTATGCCACACCTTACATTTTTTTTTTTTTTTTTTTTTACATAATAGTAGGTACTAAAAAAGCTAAAATTGTCAATCAAGCAATCTACCCGGCTTTCTCAATCACTCTGCCTTGGTCAAAAATGTCAAATGAAGGGCTGGGGGAAACAAAGTCGACCAAGTTGGGTTTGTAAAATAGGTCGAACAAATGTAAACAAATGTAAAAGATGTCACTCAAATACAATCCAAGTTGTTGAGCTAGTAGATAAACCCTGTTGCAATGGTGTAAACTGTGTTGCAATGGTATCTGCCTTAATGTTTCTGAATTTCAAGTCTGTTCAGCCCGTAACTTTTACGGCTTTTCTCCGGACATGTTGGTTTCCTCCTACATTCCGGAATATGCATGATAGGTTCATTGCCAACTCTAACTTATCCTTCGATGTGAATGAGTGTACATGGTAGTTTGGCTACATGTGCTTAGTATCTGTGTGTATGTGCGCGTGTGGGTGTGCACACACACATGTGTGTGTGTCTGTAGTATGTTTAACTTTAATTTGACTGTCTGTATGTCTTACCGGTTATGTCATCCCCTTCAGGACTTTCAGCATCCTCATTCTTCTCATTCAAAACCGAGGAAAGTGGATCTCCTCCCACCCCGATAGTGAATTCTACAGGGACCTTGTCCGTGGACCCCCGTTGGCCATTAAGAAGTCGTTTGCGCTTGACCTCATGCTGGTGAAACTTATCGATGCAGTCATCGATGAGTGTGGATGGAGCTTTTTTGTGACCCACCGTCACCTAAAGTTAGATGCAAGTTAGCGGTCATGCAAAAGATGACAGTTGGCACAATGGAGTTTCATTTTGCATCCGGTTCCCACCTTGCCACAATACAGCACTTCAAACTTCTGAGAGTTGTAGAAGGCCTCGTCAGTTTCCTGTTTTGGTTTGGCGTCTTCCTTTAGGGCCGATTTGGACATTTGGCGAATACTGCTGATGACCTCTGGCACCTTTCGGAACAAAACAATGAAAGATGTTTACAGGCCCATTACAAATGACGTAAGGAGGAGAAAAAAAAAAACAATCATATGACAATCCTATACATATGAGTTAGAAGAGTAATAGAAGTATTTCGGTAATCACACCATCTAAACAGCACTTTTCAGAGGTACCATCACAATGGGATGTGATTGAATGGTTACTTATTAACATTACGTTATCACGATCATCACATGGGTAACGTTGATGCAGGTCTTTCTGTCTATCACAGCTCTCTGCGAGTTACACAGACGATTTCGAGTCTCCAATCTATTCTGATGCAACATTACTAATAAAGCACTTCAAGAACAACACAGTGAACTAAAGTGCTAAACATCGCATAACAATGAGAGAAATTAAACACAAGAGCAAGAAACAAAACAAGTGAATACAAGATTAAAATACTGTACCAGGGTTTTGAGAGAACCATTAAAAAGCAAATGAAAAATTACAATAAAAACAATTTAAAAAAATATATATATCAAAATCTCAGACCTCGATTAAATCAAGAAATGTAGTGTGTTTAGAGCCGGCGCAATGACAAAAATCTGAATGATGTTCTATTCTTTTTATACCAGTTAAAAATCATGCAACAACATTCTAGCTGCAGTCAGGCACGCAACATTTGGCTAAGGCCAAAAAAGTGCATCAAAGTTTAAACCATTTGCAAATGTAAAACAATTATTTGATCAAGCTTAGTAGAATTGACTCAAGAGGAAGAAGATAATGCAGAACTAATAAAGGCCCTAGAATTAAGCCTTGTGGCACTCCAGACATGAGAAGGGCAAAAAGAGAATTCAGTGGCCTAAACATCTAGTTCACAGTAAATGCTATACATAAGGTACAAAACCACTCCAAAGCATACCTTGAATATCCACAAAGTTATCCAGACCTAATGGGAAGATCTGATGGTACAGTGTAAAACGCAGTTGTTAGAGGAGCAGAAGAAATATGGTCCAGAGTCTCTGACTGAAATTACATCATAACTCTCACGATTGCCATCTCAAAACTGTGTTACGTTTCAAAAAATGACAGTCATCTAAAAACAATTTCACTAGCCAATGGACAAATTTCTCTCGACTTAAGTAAATTCTTTCTGTAACTTCCACAACGATGTTTTTTTTTTCTTATAGCTATGTAACTTCTAGAAATACAAAACATCTTGATAACTTGAAATGTATAACTTCAATAATATTTTCTTGTCATCAATTCCTCTTTAGATAGAGGTTCGGCCTCGTCATGTGGCATTTCAGAAAGAGCAAAAAAAAAACTGTAGGTGGGGTTTTCCTGCTAACAGCTGTGGATTAGTTCAACACAGAAAAAGAATGATTAAGTAAACTTGTGAAATATGAAGCATAACTATGTTGAGGATTACAGTGGGCCGCTCAGTTTTTGCCTTTGACGTGACAGTGGTTGTCCTACTCTTCTTTTAGAGATTTCTCTGACACAGTGGTTACGTGTGATCCAGTCATTTGCTGAAAAAATAACTGTATGGATGCAAACGATTATAAAATCTCTTTCGATAATTGTTGGCTGATAAATTAAGGTGAAACGGACTTCATGTTACCACACTTAAAAATCCAGTGTTAGAAAAAGGCAGCAGATAAGAGGCAATGCAGCCTTGAAAACAACAGAGACACCAAAGCAATAAACTGGAAGACAGGCAAGCAGCCAGGGAACGCCCACACTTTCCCGAGACAGAAGTCACAACAGGCAGCAACAAATCAAAGCCTTTCGGGGACGCTGAGACAGTTCAAATTCTGTTGGGTTTGGGTGCAATTGGTGCCATTAAAGAGAAAAATACACAATGATGACTTGTGTGCATGAACAGTTCAAAACAGAGATTTTTTTTTTCCCCCCCGCAAGCAAACTCTTCTAAATACCCTGTGGAAAATGATATTTAAGTTCTATGTTCTGCAGACCAAACAATACAGATGGCCTGCGATGGTTTTTATGGTGTTTCCATCCGGACTTCCAAGGTCAGTCAGTCACTCCTGTAGACAATGAGCTGTAAACAGTTCCCAGAAAATGCACTCAAATTAACTGATACGACTGACCCATTGACTACCATTGTAATGAGTTCATTGGAGCTAGCTTTATAAGTCACTGTTGTTGGTAATTATTGATGTGTAAACTGAATAAGTACATCTCTGACTGAGTTTTTGAATGTTTACGATAATGATGAATGATTAAGTTGATGATGAATTTATAATGATTAAGTGATGTAACTGTCCAATGGATGAAATGTTTGCTGACCAATTGTGGTGCCGCAGGTCATATTCATTCATGTGAAAAAACAGATTGGGTTGATTTTTTTTTTTTTTTTTTTTTGGTATTACAATGGGCAGGTTTCCATGTGCCCATCTCCTCACTAGGGCTGCAGGCATGTTGGAGCCTATCCCAGCTGTACGCCCTGAACCGACTCCAAAACACACCTAAGACTGATGTGGTCAGTCCAATATACCTACCATGCATGTTCTTTTGGGAAAGTTGAAGGTAACTAGTGTGATGTAAACCCTCGTGGGCACAGGAAGAACATGCAAACGTCACACAGGAAGGCCAGAGCCATAGTCGAGCCCACGACCTTTGCCATGACAACCAGTCCTCCAGCGTGCCAATCGAGCAGACTTAGGTTTTCCAAAATAAACATTCTTTTTTGTCTAGATTTGTTCCTTTTTTGACCTGCAAAATGATACCATCCATTAAACAAAACCATCACACAATCCAAACCATGAGGTTTTTTTTTTGATGCACCACTACAACTAGACCTGTACGATTTCACCTAAAAATAAATATTTTAACCCTTTTTATATATTAATAAAAGATTATTCCCCCATTTTTAAATACGTAAAAATGACCAAAAATTCAAAACAAGTTTTGCTTTTATATTAGCTAGCAATGCTAGCTAGCATTAGCTTAGAATTAAAGTGCAAAACATCTGCCTTGCACAAAATACTTCTGTAAATAAATGTAGTAGAACATTGTATGAGAGTGATAAATGGCAAGCTTAAAGCTTTTTTCGACTGTTAAAGATAAACATAACAACATTAATCAATAACTAAGACTAATAACGAACACATTGCCGACCAATTCCAATCTCTGACGGACACTGCAGAAACATAAAATTTGCTACATTCCATTATATTCGCAACACGTGTGATAGAGTCTTAAGATCTGTGGACCTGGAAGGTTACGATACAGGACCACACCTGGTCGAATCTAACCATCTGCACATCTAACCAATGACAGGTGAGCACCATGATGAGATTACGTAAATTTAAACTGCAAAATTACCCTCCTTTTAATCAATGATGAAAAAAAAATATTTCTTGCAAATGGACTGTTGAATTGCAACCATGGAACTGCTTCCTTCGGGATGGATGGATGGATGGATGGATGGATGGATGGATGGATGGATGGATGGATGGATGGATGGATGGATGGATGGATGGATGGATGGTAAATGTTAAAAAACATGTATGGAAACTCATGGGGCAAACTTACGTATCAGTCTTTTCCAATGTAAAAACTTGTGTATTAGTGTAGCTTTATGACTTTGAAAAGCAACCACTGTGATTGATACACTGTGTAACAAGCACTGCAAATAGCAATGCAATCATCATTGCAGTGATATTATTACTATTATTATTATTATTATTCACATTTTATTGCACAAGCATGTCATCGATACACAACAGGCAATTATGCATGTTTGCCAATCAAAGGCACTCAAAAGTACTCTGAATGATTGTGTGCAATTTCCCTCCGCTGCAACAGTCTAGATTAAATTGGCCCCTAATTCAAATGGTTGCACAGGTTGATGTTTTATCAGCGCCATTAAGCCAAAGCACTTGTAATCACAGCAAGGCGCAACACATTGTCGTGGACATTAGGTCTAATTGGATTTCTTCGGGGGTATCGTAGTAACAAGAGAAGGTTGAAAACAGTCTGCTTGAATACAGGTAAAAGCTTTTTTAAATTCTAAAATACTATACACAGGTCATAAACGTTTATGAACGTTTGCTAAATAGTATGACTTAAAGCATAGTATGGCTGGAGGAGGAACGACTGGTTCCATCAAGGTAACTTGACAGCAGTCATGTGTTTGTATGACACTTATAGAAGCTTTCCATTACGTTTCATCCGCCCGACTGTAAAAGTGGCCATGAGTTTGAGTCCCATTTCCAAACAAAACAAGGCATTATGTCACTTTTAAGCAATACATGATTGCAGACGTGATTATTGCTATAATAAAGTCATAATTTACAAGAAAATTCGGACCATCTCTGTATGCGTGTACATCTGCACAAAAATGTGCACTAATGCAAGCATAATGGAAATGTTATGAGACAAACTTTTAAAAAGTAACTTTTAGAACATTATCACACATTGAGATATTTATCATAACACTGCAAGGCCCACTAACATGACAGGTATTCTGAAGGAGTATAATTAGATCCTGTTTAAATTTGGGATTGTCAGCTTTGAAGTAATAGCACCCTACTTATTCTTTACATGTTTATGTTGTATTTGAACTAACCCTTCGCAGACACCAGTTGGTCAGCTTCCACAGTGAATGGTTCTAACTTCCAAGTGACACATGAGGTGCTGATGCGCGGACCGCTCAATGTAAACTGGATCAGATAGCATGTGGCCTGGCAAAACAACAATACAAGTGTGCTCATGTTAAATTTGTCTCAGCATGGCTGTAAACTTGCTATGCCCGACTCCAAATATGGGTAAAAGGTTAGGGGGAACTGTGAATGGCTTCTTAGATTGGCTGCTCCATTCATTCACAATGATTATATATTCTTTTCAAAAGACATTTGTTAATATGTAACTTGAGCAACTTTTACTGGAATTCTGTGAGTCCCACATGGACTACTATTGCAACAACAAACCCATGCAAGAGGTTGTCTTTCAAGTCGAACAAGCAGCCAACCCTGTCTAGCAAGGCACAAGCATATCTTGTGATTACTTTGTGTTGAGACTCCCCTACAGTTAAACATGATGCTTTTCTCTTCCACCACCAGTGTTGCGACATTCAACGAGCTTCATGCACATTAAACTTTCACAGGCAGGAGAAGTCTTCTGCCTGATGTGCTCTCATATCACATTGCAGGCTTGAATCATACGTCATCTCTAAAATACCCAGACAAACCACAATATGAAGCACAGTATCATAAAAGTAAAGTCATCATTTGAACCCTGCAAATTTGCACTAGTGGAATGGGAAGTGCATTCCAAAGTGGTTCACCCAGCCAGAATGCCGAACAGGTTTCTCTTGCGTAATACCTCTCTGAGGTACAGTACGTTCAGCAATGCTAAGAAATGATAGGTGGGACTCCTCGAAAGCACCCAGGTCCTAAATCTCCCATGGTTGCATTGCGCTCAGCCATCCTTGGCTCACACTTAAAAGAATTCCACGTGGTAGTGTTCAGGCAGATTTGAGGGCAGCAAAAAAAAAAAAAAACCTGATGATTTGACGTGTTCTTTTTGGTTGGAGGAGTGAACTGGTAAAGCTTTTCAGGTTCCAAGAAGAAACCTGACTCTGATGGATCATGTTACAACTTGAAAAAAAAAAAAAAGAAAAAAACTTGTGAAATGCAGTGCAATCAGATTCGGATCAAAATAACCCCGAACAGTTCAATCCAGAATGATGAATGATGCACAAAATGACTTGTTGCTAACCAAAACAGCTTGACCTTCAGATGTATGTAAAACATTTGAAAAGGAATGCTGTTGCTTGTGCAGTATGAAAGATGACCTGTAGACAAAGTCAATCTAAAAATGTTCTTTATAATGGAAATATTCTATGCGCCCGCACTTATCCAAACATTGTATTCTGATTAATATTGTGATTGTTAAATATGAAGTATTAATATGATATTATTATTAATATGCAGCAATAGTCAAAGGAGTTTATCCATGTCGTGGGCACGGCCATTTTGACACGTGAGTGGTTATCTGGGGCTCAATGACCAAATCACAGCTCAACTGCTTTCTGCATTTAATTGTGTGACATTTACTAGCTGCGTTGCGACTGTTACTTGATTGTTACCTGGTACCTTTTGACATACATTTTGCCCAGTGAAATAACTTAAACCACTGAATTAATTTAAACCACTTGAGCAATAAAGCCGCTATAAATTGTGATATCATTTTCATTTTTTGACATGCTGCTTTGCATGTTTATTTATTGAAACATTTTATCACTGTAAACCCACAGAAATTCGATGAAACATTTTGGTTAAATTTAAACTTGGGTTTCAGTCCACATTAACATCTGTGCTTTTGGATTGTATTGGATTTACATCAATAATTGTTCTATTGCTGAGAGAATGTGAATACTGATGTTTGCCAGCCCCAGATATTTTAGCATGTTTTAGTAATCATGCCAGCATTTAATATGACTGGATGCACTAAAACTAAGTTAGTCTCACAAGTCCAGAATGATATTTAAAATCAAAAGATACCTTATGGCTGCATTGGTAAGTCCCTGACAAAACATAAACAAAGATCCTTGATGATGTCTGACAAGCAAGCCAGTGAATGTGGCTTTTAATCACATACAGTAGATTATTGGTCTTGTCTAAAATGTGTTTTGGCATTAAGTATTTAGGGCACCAGATGACAAAGCTAGCACACTGGATATTGAGGCAAAGTTAATCCTGCTCTGTGCCTTATTTCCTTATTGTGGTGAAACAAAAACAGACACAATAGATTCCAAATATGAAAGAGCCATTCTATTTCTAAGAGCCATCTATTTTTACCGGGTTGTACCGTTTGGTTACGCGTGTTTTCGACGTTGATATTGTGAAAGTGTCAGTTTGGATTGACTTCTCTGTTTGAAAAGACTTTGACATTCCCAATTTAGAGTATGCAATAAATTTAACACGCATGATTCTGCACTGTGGGAGGACCCCCGAGTACTCGGAAAACGATGCAAACTCCACACAGCTCCGAGCAAAGCTTGAGATGCCGAGCTTCTGATGTGAAACATGCAAACGTTTATCAGCCGTGCAGCCCACTTGCAGTGTTGATAATGGTGTTCATTTTGGGTCGGGTGCTGTGTGTGTGTGTCATGGGGGAAAGTGAAGTGTCAGAAGCGCATAAGACTGGTTGGTACCTGGTTGGGGTCGTTGGCTTTGAACACGTGACAGGACATCTCCGCTTCGGGATTGTCGGGGTGGGCCCGCAGCAGGTAGGCAAAGTAGGTGAGGTCATTGCTGTTGTGCATGAAACGGGAGATGTGCTGCGCCTTGTGCTCGAAGATAAACACCGAATAGTTGTTGTTGGAGGATGAGGAAGAAGAAGAGGAGGAGGATGGCACGCAGCGCAGGAAGGGGCTGTGGAGCACCAGCTGCACCTCCCGCGGCTGCATGGCGGGGCCGCAGTCGCCCCGTTCGCTCCTCCGCCGGATCTCGGCCACCAGCCACGGCAGCATGGGCAGCGTGGTGCGGTGGTCCAGTACCGACCAACCGATATAGGTCAACGGGAACCGCTTGTCCGGCATGTGGCTGGCGTCCTTTTCGCCCGCGGGGGTCTCCATGATCGACAGTTGTGACATTTAAAACTTTTTGTCCCCAAAAATAAAAACGTTGCCACTGCCCAACGGCACAAACGTGGCTAATTGTCATGGAATAAAAATGATCACACAAGGACGCATTGATAGCTTCCTGTCTCCCTCGTCTCGTTTTTGTCCGGACCAAGCTTGCAAGCTAGAAAACGTGGCTCAGGAGTGCGCCAATGTAAACACAAGACTGTGCTTACTTTCTCCAGGGGCGCGGCGGACTCATCACAATCCGGCTGCACACGAACCCATCCGTCAGCGGCCACATGTCGATTCTTCTTTAAAAGACAGCCAAATCGTTGTTTCAAAGGGCCGTCTTTCCTCTTGTCTCGCTTTCCTTCCACGCAGCGTCTTGCAGGAGGAAGGCGGAGCGGCCCATGCGCCTCCACGACCCACCCATTCACAGCACATGTGCAAGCTTTAGGGGTGGGGCCTCCGTGTGGAGAAACGTGACAGCGCAGAAACATAACAGTACCTTTCCAGGGAGTGTGTCTCCTTCCGTGTCGGGGTGTCCCACTGGGCGCCTCTCTAGAGACCCCGGATTTTAATTTTGTGAATCAATCACATTTTCCATTGCAGCAGAGGTCATTCCAAAACTGGATGACTAATAGGGCAAACATTTTCGAAAAACAAACATGTAATTTATATTTCATTAGTTTTCAGGGGGGGTACTATACCATCAAGTAATTTCATTTATCAAGCTTGGCTTTCAGAGGCACATTTATTAATTATATTATCGCATGTATGTTGCTGTTTCACCCAGTCATGTTACTGAAAAAGAAAACACACCGGTATTTCAAAATTTGTGAAATGAACCCTTCTCAATTAAATAACCAAGGTTACGTTTTAATACTGACTTCATAGTAGTATTACTGTAATCATTACAAAAGCAGTATTGCAAGGAACAATTTTGTAAACTCATATTAGGTTTTTACTAAAGCATGCATGCTCACTGTTTTCGCTGATATGCTAAACTGGTCAAAAGAGGACAACATTTATATTAATTTTTAGTTTAAAACAAGTTAGAGGGTAGGACTGGTTTTTGAGTGGCACATTCCATTATGGCACAGCATATTGTAAAAATATGGAAAATTCAGATCTTGCTCATCTGGTAGGTAAAGAGCTCATTTGAGGGGCGATTTGGCTCAGTGGTAGTGTGGTCATCTCGCAACTCAAAGGTTGTGGGTTTGATCCCGAGCCATTTTGACCATGTCAAAATATTCATGAACAAGATAAAACACCCCCCTTTTTCCTGATGCTGCCTCACCAGTAAATGAATAGTAAAGTAAGTAAAGGACTTTGAGAGCCTTGTAAATGGGAAAAAGTGTCATATTGGTTAAGACCAATTACAATATAACTGTGGCAGCGTTTTTATTTTCGCAACCTCAATATTCCAGCTCAGGTTATATTTGATATGTACATTGATTGTCAAAAGGCAGGAAGCGGGGAACTGAGCCTGGTTGGCATTTTAAATTACAGGCACTTTTTCTACAGCTAACATGAGGACCACATGTTTCTTTATAAAGTCAATGGATTATTTTGTATTTTATTTTAATTCCAGAAGGGCCCTCTTCAAGCAACTTACATGTTAACTGCATGGGGGGACCTTAGACCCCCACTCCACACCCACTACGTGCTAAGAATCCAAGGCTCTCTAAAAATAGCAGCTGCAACCTTATCAGCGAAGACATGAGAGCACTGGAGCTTACCAAACTGGCTGCTTGCTTTATCCTTCGCAAATATTGCCATAACAAAAGAGCAGGCGTTTTATATGCTTGTACCTTTTAGGTTTGACACAAAGACAGTCAAAACTGTAGACTTCTTATCAGAAAGGATAGCCTTAATGATAGTTTGACCCTAAAAATAAACCACCACAAATTATGATCTCTACGGAGGCCCTGAATTATAAATCACACAAATAAAAACTAAACAAACTAAGGTAATCCAAAACAAAAACACCTTATAAGAGTACGAGAACACAAGAAAAAAGTACTTATATTTTTTATTATATATATATATATATATATATATATATATATATATATATATATATATATATATATATATATATATATATATATATATATATATATATATATATATATACTTAAAAAGGAACACACAAGAAAAAAAATCTATTTTTTTTCCGTTTTAGTTTTTTTTTTTCTATGTTTACAATTTCTTGCTGACAATCAGTAGTTGAGACGCTCTAACACTTAGCTGTGTTATTGATGAACAGATAATTTCGGGCCAAAATGTTCTGCTCATCAACAACTACGTGAAACAAAGTGGCTGCTTCTCAACTACTGGCTTGTCTGCAAGAATTTGTAAACGTTGGAAAAACAAACTAAAACAGAAAAAAATAAATATACCAGCAGTACTTGAACCAATCATGGTGAAGTTCCAGATGCAAGCACACGAGTTGATGCTTAAACCGCAACACCAATTTAGATCATTAACATTATCATGAACAATGATACAACTTAATAAGAAGCAATGGCAGCAACAAAAACGTTTGACTCGCTTGAAGCAATCATTTGCTCCCCCCCCCCCCCCCCCAACCACTTTCATAGGGAAAAATTAGTATGCTCGTTTTTTCTTGCGTGCTTTTTTTCTTGTGTACTTCCACCCCCGAGTGCCACCGTAGATCTGAAATCATTTTACAATGTTAACTTTGAAAGCAAATGGCTTACATTTCTTTGATTTCTAGAAAATGCGCGACTCGGTGAAAGTATGGTGCTAAATTTATTATCGTCACAACCATCGCGGAGTAGGAACCTGTGTAACGTGTCTTCGCAATAAAGTTCCCAACTATAATGTATATGATACGTACATTTATGGTAAACTTAAGATTCTTAAAATTATTACTCCTTAACATGTTGGATGCATTGTGACTCCGTATCATTGCTGCCTCTCACAGGCCAATTTTTTTTTTTTTTTTGGTACAACACAGATCTGCTTTCCATTGTACATTATATCTGACAAATGCAAAAAGTCCTCAAATTACAAGCAATTCCACCCATAAAATGTACCACAGCCATACAAGGACAGAAACGGTGTTATTTTTTAATTTTCTGATCTGCAGACCTTCTTTTAGAGCAGTAGTGAATTACACAAAAAATGACAATAAACTGAAGCATTTTACTTTAAATTGGCATCAAACTATAATAGTCACTCTCCAAATGTAAGTTCAGCACCTTTCCGCACTACTGCTTTCGAGGAAGGGATGCAAAATTCCTCAGATTCCTTTTCAAGGTAAAAGTACAACTTGACTTTACATAGCAGAATGTCCACTCTCCGTCTAGCAAACTCGTGTGATGAACTAAGAAAAGGGAGTCCTTTTCAACATTTTCTGCCTGGTTCAATGTCAATTGGTATGTAAATGTGGGCGAAAGAACACCCTACGTATTTCTGTAGTACTATCAGAGGAATGTGGGAGACTGGCACACTGATGCCGATACTTAGACATAAAACAAAAATTGACAGTAAAAGGTATTAAGAGATGTATTTACATAAGAAATAAAGGGATTTTATATCGTAACCAATCCAGTGAGAAATGTCTTTTCAGTTGTTTGACCTACTAATAATATGTGTTCTCACACAAGGACTGTACTATTTAATCGGCAGGGCTAAAATTCCAATAAAAACACGTTTTCTTTCATTTCAACAAGTATCCTATCTCTATTATCTCACACAAGGACTGTACTATTTAATCGGCAGGGCTAAAATTCCAATAAAAACATGTTTTCTTTCATTTCAACAAGTATCCTATCTCTATTACCCACCCAAACAGGCCACGCCTCTGTTATTTTGGCTGTTTTTAAAAACAGGGGAAAAAAAGGGATAATACATCAAGTGCTGATATCCTTTGACGATGAATGCCATGTTCTGTGCAGAGATATCAAATGACGGCCAATTTGTTATTTCGTAAATACATGCATGGAAATAGGTCATTTTATATAAACTATATGGTACCCAAAGCACTTTAGAAATCCTCATGTTTTCAATGTTCAAACATTTATTCAATCTGACTAATAATAAAGCGAAAAACAAAACTCTTGAATCTTGAAATGTGCATATGTGTTTAAGGAATGCAAGAAATGTGATGTCACTGCAAATAGTGAATGAAGCAGTAAAACATTGTTGAATAATGTGAAAATGGAATTCAACAGTAAAAGCTGGCATGTTCAGTCATATAGTCTCCATGACAGCTGCCAGCTCCTTCATTTGTTTGTGAAAGTTCTGTGAAGAAACAAAACGTGAAGTCATTTTAGCAATAGCATAGCGACATAAAGAATACAGTATTTATTAATCTCAGTGGAAACCTGAAATTGCGGGACAGTCATCTCAAAAGCCTTTTGGCTGATCTGGCCAGACGGCTCAGCAATCTTCAACAAAATGGTCACAAAGGGCGAATTGAGAGAGCGGCAGGTGTCGGAGCTCACCGCCATACCCAGCTTCCACTGTATGTCCACAAGCTTCAAACAGCAATAATGTAAGCATGCAAATTCACAAGTTGGACCTGGTAAAAAGAGCCAGACCACTATATTGTGATGAGATTACCCGGCCGACGCTGAGCAAATCCTGGGCTGTCTGCTGGACTTGCACCGATGCCCCATGTTCACTCCACAAGCTGTGGAGCACCTGAATCAAGGAACAGACAAACAGCTTTATTTCAGAATGAATTATGTAGCATTTGTATCCCCCCAAAATTAGTATTACCATTGTTTTCTGATAAGAGAAGGAAGGCATTTTTCAATTAGTGGAAGCCAATAATTTGGAAATACGCTATTTTTAAGATAGTACTATGCCACTTCTAAATACATCTCATCTAGGTGTGTATGACTGGATTTTTATTTTTTGCTTTGCTTGATCAAGTCTGTCTGATTTATTTTTTTATGCCACAGTGTGATTTATTTATAAAGTGAAATTCATAACCATAGCATGTAAAGTAGTCCATCAATAACACTTGCTGTCCTGACTTTGTAATTAATACAATACTGGCAATGCATTTTTGTTTAAATTTGTCTTGAATTGTATGTTAATCATGGGGTGAGTTGCAGTCAATCTGCAAGCTGATTTCTTATTGCACACATTTTTACGGTCTTTGTGTCCACTTCTGCTAACTAAATTTGATATGTTTTGAGTACATATCTAGCAGTCATCTCAACATTTGATGAAAGGCAACAAACCTGGAGAGAAGCTTTGGACCACTTCTTACTGCCTTCTTCTAGGCTTGACACAAGGTCGTCTGCAGACAATTTGCTTTTCCCAGCAGACCTGTAAATTATAAAATATTATCTTTCTGCTTCTTCACATACACTGTTTATATATCTGTGCCACTACAGGCAATAATACCTGAACGTTAACAAGAGGAATCTGACGATGCCCTGTAGATCTTCATGGTCAAGTGTGACTCCGGCTCTCTGAAATATCTGGACATAGCATAATATAGCACTGTGTGTCACAAATAGACGCCATGCACAGGTTACACTTGGTGTATTTGCTCACATTAGAAATTTCTGCGACGTCAATTCCCTTTGTCAGCCCTTGCAGATAACGCAGGATGTGTTGGCACTGGAATTACAAATAATTTAAGATTTTAAGTACATGTTCTGCTTCAGGTTCGTTAAACTCAGTTATTAACAGCCAGACTTATTTTTTTGTGCCGTCTACTTACATGCTCTGCCAACAAATTTGGAGTGAGTCTGCAGATGTTCTCCACAAATGTGTCTGTACCTTACAAGCATTGACAAAGTGAACATCGGCGTTTACAATAGACTCACATAGTATAGTTACAGCGTTATCCTAGAGTTGTGCTAAGCTAACGCTATTGAAGAAAATGTCACAACCACTCGTATGTAACACAAAGCGATTGCGACTCTCACACTTAGGTTGAATGGCAACTACGATTTCCACACAAATTAAATAATATTTAGTTGACACACCAGCGGAGTGTTCTACCGATGGCATCATCGGAGTCCAGGCTCAGCTTTGCTCATAAATGTTTTTGAAGTGTCGGTGATTATGATGTGACCAAATGCAGAGGCGCAAACCACTTCCGGGTCGTGACGAGGTTCATTTACTGTGGTCACAAACTCGAGGTTTTTATAAAACAAAAAACAACGTAATTCGAAACGTTATATTAGGGAGCGTTGTCAATTCTGAGTGTGCAAAATCATGACGGCATTCTAAAATGCAACATACTTCCAAACCCCAATGTTTACGCAACAATTTTATATCGCGTTACAGACTATCCCTTAATACTTTTTAGACAATGGCGCCCCTGTTTGACGTCTGTACGTAAATGCAACACATTATGAATATTACATGGCTATATGTGTAATAATTTCAAGGCGTTTTTCTACATTCTTTTGATTAAAAAACTGTTTAAATGTTTATTTTTAGTAATATGATTATTACATGTCAATTAATAGCTGCATGGCACGTTATTCAGATGCAAAAGACAATGTGTATCGAAAGTCCGCCTCCATTTCTGGAACGCTTAATTCTGTGGGTGGCAATGAGTGTTTTCAATGTTAGAAAAAGCAAATGAATTTGGTGATGGATAGAAATTATACAACTATTCAACGTTTAAATATTGTACTTAATCAAAGTACTGTATTTTACAAGAGTAGATTTGTAAATATTTATGTAGTTTCATGTACAACAACACGAACTCCCCCCTCAAACACTGTTAAAAGGCAATGACGTTTCCCGACGCGGAAGCGGAGCCCGGCTGTCAAACTCGCTTGGGAAAATCCAGTTTCTGCTTCTTTTTTTGCAAAGAAACTGACATTTAAAGATGAGCACCCCAACCTGGTTGCCCCTGGAGGCTAATCCTGAAGTACGTATTGTTGTTGGTTCTTTCCTTAGATTTTAGACTCATTTGCCTGTCAAGAAAACACAAAACATGTGCAGACTGGCTACTTAGTGCTAGCAATCAGAACAAAAGCTAACAGCCTTATAGTTGTTGTCAGAATATTTACGATTTTTTAGATAATGTTTCTGTTTTTTATTTTGTCGTTTCAGGTAATGACGAAGGTGAGTGTGGCCCTGAATACACTAATTTGTTGACAAACAAGTTGAAAATTGACCCAAATTGTGCATTAAAGCCATACACAGCGAAGTTGCTTTCAATGACTACAATTTTTTTTTCGAATATTTGGCACCCCATGAATGACATCATACGAAGTCAAAGTTAATCGTTGTCTGCCTAGTTTGTCACCTCCCTGGGCATGAAGCAAAGCTGGCAGTTTGTAGACGTGTATGGATTGGATCCAGATATGCTGAGCATGGTGCCAAGACCAGTGTGTGCTGTGTTGCTTCTCTTCCCTATCACAGAAAGGGTACATCCACTTACAGATTTAGACTTGCACAGTGGAGCTGGTGAATTAATCTATTGATAAAACAAGGTAGTTATAATATTTTTTTTCAAATAGTATGAAACATTCAAGCAAGAAGAGGAGGAGAGACTGAAGAGTCAGCAGCAGGAAGTGTCCCCCGACGTCTATTTCATGAAGCAAACGATTGGCAATGCATGCGGGACAATAGGACTAATTCATGCCGTGGCCAACAACATGGAACGCTTGGAATTTGGTAAATTGTCATTGCACTACCTAAACCATAGCAGTTCAACATGAAGACATGAACCTTCTTTAGATAGAAAATGTGAACAGAACCCAAATTACACATCTAATTTCTGCACGCTGTGAACGCCTAGCTGTGAGTCACACATTCCTATTACTCCTCTACCATGTTGACCATACTATATATGTACGTATATGTTTTTAAGAGTCTCACTCATTCCTGAAGAAGTTTGTTGATCGCACCAGTAAATTGAGTCCAAAAGAGAAAGCTGTCTTCCTGGAGAAAGATGAGGTACTCCAGAAAGGAACATTAAGATATGAAACATTAGCATTACAATCTACTAACAAGTACTCCTTCTGTTTATCATCAGAGTATATGTGTCACACATGAATCAAGTGCACAGGAGGGACAGACTGAGGTGTGTTGCTTGTTTTGGTCATGACTTGCATTTGGATGGAAAGCATGCTGTGTTGTTAATATTATTTCTATTTATTTATTATTTTACTTTTGCAGGCACCAAGCTTAGACGAAAAAGTCAACCTTCACTTTATAGCTTTCGTGAACGTGGGAGGGCAGCTGTATGAATTAGGTAAGTTAAATTCGGCATTGAATGCCCCTTAACTTATTAAAAAAACAAATATGTGGCATTTATAAAACACAAAATTGGACTTGAGTGCATTGGCTATCCAAGGCTTTATCTATCTATCTATCTATCTATCTATCTATCTATCTATCTATCTATCTATCTATCTATCTATCTATCTATCTATCTATCTATCTATCTATCTATCTATCTATCTATCTATCTATCTATCTATCTATCTATCTATCTATCTATCTATCTATCTATCTATCTATCTATCTATCTATCTATCTATCTATCTATCTATCTATCTATCTATCTATCTATCTATTTTTATTTTTTTATTTTTTTATTGTATTTTTTGCCATCCGTATTCCAAACAAAGAAGCACCCTCAATAAGTTTTTTGGTTAAGGGCAGAAGAAAAATATATTTTCTAGATACAGTATATTCTATATGAATAGAACTTTTTTTTTTTTTTTTTTTTACATTTTATATAACTTATTTACGCTTAAATAGTCTTGACATGACACTCGCTAAGCTTGTTTTTTTTGAACGACTGAGTCATTGCAGTTACTATCATTAAAGTTCAGTGTAAAAGTCCAACTTTTACAGTTTTTTTTAAAGTTCAGTGTAAAAGTCCAACTTTTACAGTTTTTTTTTTTTTTTTAAGTATAGATAATACGACAGTTTCTTTTTTCATAATTTCCAATGGTAACAATTACTAATGAATCAAATGGTTTTCCCCACACTACTGGCTTGAGTTTTCATCTAATTTCCCTTAATTTTTTTCCCTCACCCAGATGGTCGCAAACTCTTCCCAATTCTTCATGGAAAAACAACGGAAGATACTCTCCTTGAGGTGAGATGGTGCCAAATAAAGGAAAAAATATGGTGGTGTTGTCAAAGCCAAAAGATTTCAAAGCCAAACTTCTCTTCAATCCAGGATGCTTTAGAGGTTTGTAAGACCTTCATGGCCCGTGACCCAGAGGAGGTCCGTTTCAACATCATCGCCCTCTCCAAAGATTCTTACTGAGGTGATCCCATGAGTGGAGGGAACATTTTTACTGCCAAAACATTCTCAAGTGCTGGCTTTATCTGCAACTTCAACATAGCTCAGCTACTGATTCGCGGAAAGCTAATGAACTTTTTTCAATTAAAACATAAAAACACTTCTTCATTTTGCCGTAGAGGGATGAGATTCTTCTCTGGTGACACTTCAAGCGCTTGCTTGTTGTCGCAGTAAAATGTTTACAAAATTGAGCACAGTTTTCACCGTGTTGGAGCCGGTTTTGGTCACCAAAGGTGATATTTTGAAGCGCTGGCGAATCAAACTTGTGTCCTTCAGGGTGCTAAGTCAAGACACAGTGTTTTTGTGAATGGAGCCCACTGTTTTTTGTTATCATCTAACACACTTCTCAATTAAAAGCTAAAATCTACGTCATGTCTTTGTCTTATATTTTTTGTATTGATGAAATTTTTTGATGTTTTTTTTCAACAAGCCTGTAAACAAATTAGCTTAAATGCTGAAGAACTTTTCAACTGATTACAGTAGGAACATAGTAAATTCTCCTTAGGTGTGATTGGTCACATGAATGGTTGTTAGTCCAGATGTGCCCTGCAATTGACAGAAAACCAGTTCAGAGTGCCCCCTGCCTAATGCCCATAGTACGCTTGGATAGGCATCAGCAAGCCTGCGAACCTTGTGAGGATAAGCGACTCTAGAAAATGGATGAATGGATGATTATAGTGGACTCCATTACTCCTTGTCCAGCCATTTTGTATTTTTTTTTTCAACCAATACTTAATTTTAAAAATTAAAATACAATTTGATACTTTTGAGGTGTTTCCACTCCATATCCCCCTTATTTTTTGTTGAAAACGTGTGTGAAACATTGCAACACCCATGCACACCCATGCATGCAGCAAAAACCCAAAGAGATTTCATTACATTTTAATTTGCTGCAGTAGCATTTTGGGCAGCCTGCAAGAGTAGTCATCTCCCAATTTAGAGGCTGTGGATTCAATCCCTGTCCGTTGTCACCATGTCAAAAATTATCCTTTGGCAAGATGCTGAACCCCCACTTGCTTTTGATGGTGTGCCATCAGTTGGCAAATGAGTATTCAGCATGACGTGCTTTTGAGAAATGAAGGTAGATAAGCGCTCTATGAGTGAAAGCCCAATTACCTTTTACCATTTTACCTCCAAACTGTTGAATTACACTTGTTGATTAGCGTAACCACAATAACATGAATCCTACAAGAACAACTTACCCAGATAATTTTAGGGCATTCCTCAGAAACTAAAGCTAGTAGTTATGTAAAATAATGCTAATTTGTGCAACACTGCAGTTCTTTTTACCTTTTGGCTTTGTGACATGAGCTTTGGTTGTTGAATCTAAATGATTCTCTGTGTGTGGTTGGTTGTCTTATTTCTCGAATAGTGGGAAAATATTTATTGAGAAGCACTGTCTTATGCTAAGTAGCTCGAAGGTGTGTTTGTGTTTGGGTTGGGGGGGCAGAACACCTTGCTTTTAGACAACACGTTAAAAAAAAAAAGGTTGTTCAATTGCACACTAAATGGGTTGGAATGTTTGAATGACAACCTGCCAAAATAACGACAAAAATAAAATGAATGAAATGAATAAGTCAATGGAAAAACCTTTAGAGTTTGTGCATGCATTTTAAACAAACCAATTTTAATGAGTCAGTACAGTTATAAAAACTGTCATGCCCATCGTGACTTCCTCTTACTGTGGTTGCTGACAGGTATACCCAGTCAATTTCTGCACTTACGGTATGGACCAAAAGTTCAGACACACCTTGTTTGATGTGTTGTCTTTTTTTGTACGGCTATTTACATTGCAGATTCTAGCTGAAGGTGTCAGAAATATGAATGGTGTTTTATGTGGGTAGGTACTGAACAAAAAGGGTGAAATAATTAAAAACATGTTTTATATACTCTAGGTTATTCAAAACAGCCGCCATTTGCACTGATTATGATTGATTTGCTAATTCTTGTCATTCTGTTTAAGTTTCAAGAGGTAATCATCTGAAATGGGTTTTTACTTCACACATGTACCTTTTCAGAGTTAATACGTGAAATTTCGTGCCTTCTTATGGGGTTGCAAAGGCTAAAATTCATATTGAGAAGAACTAACAGCTAACTAAAGAAAGAAAAAAAAAACGTAGGCTTCATTACTTTACGAAATTAAATGGGAAGGTGCGTCCAAACATTTGGCTTGTCCTCTACATGTCAACAAGGAATTTTTTATTTTAGTTTTCAGTTTTTGAATCTTGTTTTTTTTTTCCTTTTTGTGTCAAATTTGACTTGTATTTATTCAGATTCATATATGTGTTGTGTTTTTAAGCTTAGGCACATTAGAGACCAAACGATTAATATGTAAACATGTATGTAAACAAGTTTTCAAAATACGTTTCTCCTCTGTTAGTCATAACTATTAAAATTACTTGTGTTAGTTTGAAACATATTAATCATGCGCAACTGACGTATGCTGTATTTTATTATTAAGCAAATCCAAAGAACCATTTTTTCCCAGTGTTTTTTCGACGCGCGTTTGCGTTACACGTCAATCTCCACAGAGTGTCGCTGCAGGGTCAAATAGTGTGTGATTCTTTTGGGGAAAAAAAAGTTATAATCTTTTCAAGGGAGGCTCGAATTTTCTCTTTAAAAAATATGCAGACGTATTAGGTGATTCACACGGCTCCCTCCTCTTAGCCACTCCGAGAGAATCATGGGATATGATCTGCGACTATAAAGTGACTACTGCGAGGGGGAACAATTAAAAGGTAATGATAAACAGATTACTTCGTGCACAGTCGACAGGTGTGTCTGGCTCGAGCCGTACGATCATGTGATGCGATGCAAAAGAATGCGTGACTGTTCCACCTTACTCACGCATAACAATAGAATGCGATTACTGTAACTGTTTCGTTTTGTTTTGTTCACAGCGAGGTTAGCAAATAACACCTGGTTGGTCCACTCGGTGTGTTTCCATCGTCGAGAAGAGAAGAGAAGGCAGTACAATGATGTCCACGTCTATGAACGTGTGAACCACTGATTTAATTCAAAGCGTAACTAGACGTTTTGGTGTGATGGAGTGGCGAGAACAGTCCACGGTGAGCTGCCAGGACGCGTACGTGGAGGCTCAGAGGTGGATTGAAGTAAGTGCACCCGTTTTCACCTTGTTTTCTATCAAAGAAGTCAATTACATGCGGTCAGAGATGTTGTCTTTGTCAAGAAATGGAAGATTTTATATTTGGCTGACAAGTTGCAAGTGGAACAATAAACGAGGAGTGCAAGGAGAGCTGTTACTGTAAATGTCACATGCTGATGACTCATTGAAATTCACATTTTATTTAGGCATGTAGTATATAGGGAATCGCTGCAACAGATATGCTTAGTTTTTGATTTTTGATGTAACTATAACTCAGCTTTGTACGTTTAAGTCCATTAACATTTTTTCATCGATATCAAGATACTAAATGAATTGTTTTTATTTGTTACCACCCAAAAATAACTCATACCTTCATATACACTTTTTAACTTATTTATAGTTAGGTAACATTTTTTTTCAAAACATTTTTAATGTTTAAAAAAATAACTTGTGGATGGATTACTACAACTAATTTGTTGCAATATGTTGGTAATCTTGCTGATAAATAGCTTTTGAAACTTCATTTTAGGAAACTTGTTCATGGTTTTTAAAAGCAATTTTGTATTCTGTTCAATGTGACATGTTTTTCACTTTTTTTTTTTTTTGCAATCTCACATGTCCCATGCCAACCATCTTAATAACTTGACACATAACAAATGTGTCAGCTATGGACTGTTCACACGTTAACATGTTGAGTATGTTGTACTTAACACACCGTACTGTATAGGCCACAAAGTATTCTCCTGTGATGGTGTCAGTTTAGTTCTTCTCCTAGTGGTATAACAACTTGTAATGTCGTACAACTGTTTGAAGTGCTGATCTTGGTGGAGAATTATGTTTTGAAATGGCTCCAAAAAACTTCTCCAACTATATCAATCTGCAACTGTCTTTCTTAGATCTTTATTAAGTCATTCACTGCCAACGACGACGATATATATGTCAAAGATCCAGTTTTCCTCGGCTGGCAGTGAATGACTTTTTTCTACTAGCTACTATGTCTCGGAATATATATTCAAGAGAAACATGTATTACTTATATTAAAAACTCACCTGACTGAATTTACCATTTCGTGGAAGAACATTTACCTCATTCACCCTGCCAATGACGGTGACAGACGTCAAAAATCCATTTTTCCTCAACTGGCAGTGAATGAGTTAAGGTCCTTGGACTTTACCTATTCTTCTGAGTATGCATATTTTACATCGTTACAAAAAATCATGTACATATGTCAAAACTATGTGAGAGACAAGACTTGAATGAAAGTGACCTCATCACTACCTGTATACATGGTGTACATGATGGTAGATGGTACAGCATGGCATGCTGTGTGTTCGCGTCACTATTATAGTATTTAGAGGTTGAAAAGATGTTTCCTCATCACACATGTTCTCCTCTCAGCAGGGTGACGCTCTGGTTGTGCACAGCTTGTAACTAAACAAATATTGTTCCCATTTCACGAGGTGGGGTGGATGTGAATGCTTTCAGTGTGACATCAGTGGTGCACACACTGGCCCATTGTAGCTGGGGGGGCACCAAGATCTCATAAGGAAACCCACCAGCTTATGCAGGTAGATGGCAGTGGCCTATGGACAATGGTTGTAGTTTTAACGTGTTAGGTCTGGTAGGTAAAGAGTTTTTATGTTTATTGGTTGCTGAATGATTAACAAGCTGCTCAGCTTCACAGTTTGAAACAGAAGCTTGAATGTTGTTATTAATAATGGTGGCAACAAGGTTAAAATGTTGATTTTAAATGCTCTGCAGCATGTCACATGGACAGATTTCTGCATGAGAGGCCCCCAGCATAGTACCATTACATTTAAAAAAAAAACAAAAAAACAGTAGCAGGGGCACCAAGAATGTTGAAAAATACATTCACGCCATAGTTTTGCCATAATTAGCATTTCGTTTGAGTTTTTTGTTTTAATAATTTGAACAAAGAAGATAACCGTCAAAACAATCGCCTTTTTCAATGACCAATAAAAAACCACTAAAAACAGTGGAAAAATGCATGCCAGGCCTTATGTTGGACCACATCGGTGACTCATCGGTGTTGCTCCTCTTAGCTGCAACTTTTTTTCTGCATTCTTTGCCTGCACTCTAGTTATTTTAGTTTCATTTTTCATCTGCGGTCTTACAAAAAGTGAACTACGTCCAAAATCCTGCCATGTTTCATAGCACTAGAAGATATGTCTGGCGGCTTTGCGTTCCATGTCTAAGATGCACACTTTCCGTCTTCCTATTGTAATTCATTGATTCTTTGGATTTGCATGATTTTACAGTCGACATTGTTTGGAAGACATGTGTCATTTAAATCTGTGAAAATAGACCGTGGGACCGCTCTGGGAATAAAAATTGACAGAACTGTGCCCAAAAAGCTTTTAAAGAGCAACGATTTTTTTTCACACGCATACTTTTTTTTCACATTTTGAGTATCTTTCATCAGGGTTGTCAAATGTGTGGCCCACGGGCCAGATCTGTCTTGCAAAGAGGTTTAATCTAGACCGCAAGATGATTTTGTGAAGCTTTAAAAAAAAAAAAAAAAAAAAAGGAATAGGACCAAATCCATTAGTCTGCTGTCCATAATCAATAGACGAAAATTCATACTGTTACAAGCAATGCCCAGAATAGCACTGCAACCTGCGAGCGGAAGTGACCAGTTGCCATGCGTGTGTTAAATTGCTAGCTGATTGCTTCAGTGACAGAAAGTGAAATACTGCACTAGCGTTCACCTGCTACTGTTTACCCTTTTGGATACATTCAGTCCAACATTATGTTGATTCTATATGGGAAAAACTTTTATTTTATAAAGTTGTATTAAATATTTACATAATTAGCACTTTGACTACCCATAAATATGTCCATGACCAGTTGGAACTGCTCTCACAGTTCATGTCTGAAGAATTACTGTATGTTGTCTATTTATGATAAAAATATTTAAAGATGTTTGGGGGGGCGGGACACTAAACATTCCTCTACAATGGATAATACTGTACTTGCAAGTATGTGTCTGTTGTTGGCAATCCTTTTTTGAACCCAGAAAATGTGCTGCTCCTCACTGAGAATCTTGCATAGCAAGAAAGTTGGATGTAGCATCGCTTGAGATGGTTATCAAAGGCGTCACTCTGTCTGCATAAGTTTCTCACAATACTTTTTGCCGCTTGATAACATTTCGGCTGTCTATGTGTCTGCCATATTGTATGATTTTGTGGTGATTGTTTTGATATCTAAGGCGCAATGTGCCATCAAATGGCCGAACAATCATTTCATAAAACTAAGCAGCCCTATCATCGCCCTCTGTAAGTGTTCCAGTTTTTTTTTTTTTGTACATGGCCTCTGAAGCATGTACTGTAAGTGTAAAAGCACTTAAGTCGGTTGGAGAATGCACTCAAAGCTAGACTGGAAGGATCATTAGGTGCAATTTTTTGGTTGCCCCACCCATGACACGTACTGTATGTGCGTGCCTTCCCTTATATGCATATAGCAGTATATGCCCTTTTGTTAAAGTACTTTGTAAGTAGAAACACAACTGCGCTGTACTGTGCACAATTGACATTTTCTGCCATTTAATTTGTGGAAAAAAAAAAAACCTGCATCCAAATGGGTTTCAGTTTTGTTGGCAAGCTTAAAGGTCTCGAGGAAACTATTTGTGGAGACAACATGCAAACAACCAAACTTGCTGGAAGGGGGCGGGGATGTGACAGCTGGTATTTCTCTCTGATCACTTCGATTCAATGGACTGAACGACCTTTTGATAGTATTGTGAGACGGAAAGATTTCTCAGAATGATGTCAAGAAAATGTAATATTTTTCCTTATGATCACCACAGGAACACTTTAAAGCGCTTGATTTTCATCACAGTAGTTTCACACAGTAGTTTCACTTTGAATTGTCTATGTTAACAGTCTTGATGAAACCAAACACTTCATCCCCATTTCCACTAAACAGGACTTTTCCCATAACAAGTAGGCACAACCTGGCGCTATTTATAAATAGTCATTCATTGGTTGACGAGAACTGTCATTGTGGTTGTAACAAAGACATGCGAACATTAACTTCTTCCATCACCGTGTCCAAGTCTAGGTGCTGCAGTTTTCACTCAATCATCTGTTTTTGGGCAAGTCTTCAGTCTTCCATTTTTTGTTGCTTGTTATTTTGATCCAGTCAAAGAGTCCAATGCCAAACATAATACATCCACATGCCAGTTAACTACTCCTCGGTATTGAATTACAAAATATGTTTTAAATAGAAAATGCTCTTCAATCCTATTTGCCATATAACAAATGCAAAATTTGCTTTCTTCTGGTCACCATTTTTTGTCATCACAGGCATTTTTTCTCCAAACTTATTTGCCAGAGTGCAATGTGAGACTGTTTCTTAAATAAGTTTTAGGTAAGCCCCAAGTTGGCTGAAGGCAAAACCAGTTAAGGTATAATCAGGATACTTTTGATGTGCGCGCCGCCCTCCCACCCCTCCAGTGTTTGTGTTGGGATACCAGAACGGTTGACTTTGACTCACTAGCATCCACTGGAGCAAAGCAGCCAATCAAAGAACATAATTATCTGAGGCTCTCTTTTAAGATTTGAGATTTGAGTTGCTTGGGACATTCCTTGCAACCAATAAAGTTAATATTATGTGGGGCGTGGGGGTGGGGGCACGCTATCTACTGATTTTATTTACCCCATCAAGACAAATAACTAGAATAAAAATATAAAACACAAATAAATTGTATTAGATTTAATTATTTCACTAAAATACTGCATGTGTATGTATGTGTATATATATTAGTGCTGGGCAAAAATATTGATATATTGCTGTACGAAGTGACGAAATACAAGTACAGTGATCCCTCGTTTTTCTCTGTTAATGGGGACTGGAATCCCCCCGCAAAAAGTAAAACCTGCAAAGTAGCGCCTCTACTTTTTTTTTTTTTTAATGGGAAAAGTCTTCATGCAATACATATTATTCAAGAAAAATATTACTGCAGTACACATATTTACTTAAATCTTAGATCATTAAACCTTATACAGTTTACTCTTTCCTTTAAAGTCTCACACAGCTGCAGTCAAGATTGACAGCGGCCCAGATGTTAAATTAAAGTTTAATCTACATGATCAAACATGACAACGTATGAGGTTTAATCATTTAAGATTTGAGTAAATATGTCTACTGCAGTAGTTCCACATCCGAAGAAGGCCCGTGGCAAGTGCATTTATAGTTACCTCGTCTGTCTGGCATGCAAAAAAAACAGTCACAGTTGTCTCCGCAATACAGTAAGCTTTTTTTTTTTTTTTTTCCTAAAAAATCAGGGAAAGACAAAGGGCTCGAAAATCGAAGTAGCAAGGGATCACTGTACTGTATATGTGTATGTGTGTATGTGTGTATGTATGTATGTATATATATATATATATATATATATATATATATATATATATATATATATATATATAAAATATAATAATATATTATTATATATTATATATAATATATATTATATATATATATATATATATATATATATATATATATAATATATATATAATATATATATAATTTGTCTATTTGAATAATTTCTTTCCTTTTTTTTCAGTCAGTATTAATATATATGACATAAGATTTTTTTTTTTTTTTTTTTTTTTTACAGACATTTTATATCAATACGTACCGCAAAACGCTTTTGCTGTATCACAATATATCGCAATACACTTTCAACACCCAGTACGGCTTTTGTAGGGATAGGGAGTTATGATGGGGCAGGCGGTTTCTATCTGCTGTAAATGAGGCCCAAAAGTGTGGGGGGGGAAAAAAAGTATGCCAATTAAGTGGATTGGATTTTCTTTCTGACAGCAGCACTTTGTCACCACAGAATTACACTTATCAATGAATGAAGCAGACCCATGGATGTGGTGCATGCGTTGGAAATTGCAAACTGAAAAATTTGGGGTACTTTATCATACAGTGAGCAGTTCTGAATGTTTCAGTTACCTCATTTGGCCACATAAGAGGAAAAAGGCGGTCCTAATAGTGTGGTCAGTGGGTGTAATTACATACAGTATGTTTTTAAGCGTCTCAGACCAGAAAATTCCACAAACCTAATGGAAAACATCTCAAACTGTGGATGAAAATATGTTTTTTGGCCACCCTTTAATAAGGTTCACCAAAATAAGCTCTCCTTGCCTCTTTGTGATTTGTGGCCCCCAACGAATCGCCCTCGCGTGACCCACGCTGCCTTCTTGTTTGTCCTACGGGCTGGTCATTAGTCGCCTCAATGTGGCGGGCACAACTTGTGGTCCAGAGCAATTAGGCCCATGAGGACTTCACACAAGGATTGTCTCGCTGCTTTTACCGAACACATTGATGCAGTCTTGAATCAACATGTACGCAGAGCCCCGGAATATTGAACTGTATTTGGATAATGCCCTAGTTGGACCCCGATGAACCATGACTCTGTCCTTTTGTAGAACAAAGGATTTTAGGAACATTCGGTGGATGGGAGGTGTGTGGTGTGCAAATACTGATGCGCCTCAGTGGCCTGCATGAATAAACATTAGCTGTGGTCACGGACTCAATTCCTGCGATTATTTGCGCTCAGCCCAGATAACGTTATTGGCTCGTTGACGGAACGCAAGGAGCAGCGTGTTGCATGTACTGACATCTAGTGGATTGAAAAATGTTGTCTTTGAAAAGTCTTCATTGTCTTTGATATGGACACAAGATGGAACCTAACTAGAGTTGCTTTCATGGTGCTTTTCCACTGTACGGTAGCGGCCCGCTTGGATGTGAGGACGGTCGGTTTCTGGGAAGCGCAGGAAACTGGGAATACCGTGCCATATTGAATGCATCACGTATAGCCAGACTCACAAACAACAATGGTGAGCAGACTCTGTTGTAATTTCTCCTCGGTTAGGAAACATTTTATCTAAAAGGAGACTGGGGGCAACTAGAAACGAGCCGTTGGAAGTACAGTGAAGACTGTGGAGTCTGTTAGCACGGTAAGACGTCAAATATTGCAATGTCTTGCTTTCTCCTATGCTGTTGTAGTATTTTCTTTCTAATATTACACCTTCTTTCTTGTCATATTAAAACTTACTATATTTTATTACATTATTCATTTATTGCATCATTGTTATGACTTTATATTCAAGAAATCAAAACTTTTACAAAATGTCAGAACTTCATTCTCTGAAAATCAAAAAGTTTTGTTAGAAATCTTGGTTTTAATTAAATTATTGTTTCCGTCTTATAAGGAGTTGTCACAAAACAGTAACTTTTCTCGTATTAAGATTTTAAAAACATTTTTGTCGCATTATCACCACTTTATTCTTGTAAACTGAAGTTTTTCTCTGAATATACTAACCTTTTTGTGGTAGTTGAGGTTAAAAAAAACATTTTTTCTGACATTTCTCATGATTAACTTTATCGTAAAAAAATAACATTTCATAATAAATACTATTGTCAAATGAAAAGATAATACAGATTGAGGTTAACAAGAATACATGCAGGCACTGAAACTAAGTGATGGGGTTATCTACTGTAGTTTCCAAAGGTTAGACACAATAACTGGGTTTCCATTTGTTCTTTTTTTTTTTGCCTGACAATTCCAAATCTACAGCTGTGCATTTTGTTTATGTTAACCATCAATACTCCAATAAGAGCTGTGATGGAGAACCATTGTGTCGTTACAAATTGTTACTTTAAGACATCCTGCAAACCTCATCTTTAAGATGTAACGGGCATAGTGGGAAGAAAGCCATCACGAGACTCATTCAGCACATTCTTGAGGGGAGTGCAAGCTTTGGAGGTTTGCAGCAAGGATTTTCAAAATCTGCTGCTGCTGCTCTTACTGCCCCTAAATCTCCCCCGTTGAATCAAAGCAGTTGCTGCAGTTGAAGGTTTTATTTCACGCTTTTGACAGGAAAACGCTACAGTTAGTGTTAAATGTCTGGAACAATGTCAAAGTGCAAAGTTAAGTGCTTGGATGAGTCCCCCCAACCACCTCTTGTTTCAGTTCATTTAACCCTTTGCTTCAGAAATCAATGTAGTTCACAAGAGAGGCGAAAATACGGTGCTCGATAGTTGTTCTGGGGTAAAAATTGTATTAACAAACATGAAAATGTTTGGTAAAATAAAAAAAAAGGATGAATTTAGTATAGTGTGTTTTTCTTAATAAACTAGTTTTTTATCTTTTAATTTATCAGTATAACTTCTTTGATCCCCCCCACACACACACGCACACACACACACACACACACGCACACACACTTCCTCCCATACTACCAGCTACCAGTTTATGCTGTCACTTGTTTTCCCGTAATAGTATTTTTGAAAGTATTTTGTAACTTGAAACCTTTGTACTACTGCAATTATTCTTGTAAAATGATCTTTTAAAATGTATTTTTTTTCATTTGTTATTTGTAAATTATTTTATAAATCATTTTAATTATTTCTGTTATTGTTTGGTTATTTATTTATTAATTTTCATTTTTAATTGTTTTATATTAAAATTATTTTTTAAATTATTTCATTATTTTTATTGTTTTTTTAAGGTACATTTTTCGCTATTACTGTACTACCTTTTTTGTAATTACATTTGTTTCTTATTACTCCTATTTTACAATGTTGTCTATTTGCATATTATGTTTTTTTTTCGGTAATACTTGTACTTAAGTGCATTCAGATTTTTTTATATTTTATACCATCTCTTTTAAATATTTTTTACCTGAATGTATGATGCAAATATGATGATACGATATAAATAAATATTTCAGGAGAGAAGATGACTATTATTAATGTAGTATTTCATCTATATTGTTTAAAGTAAACAGTCCAAGTTTTTTTTTTTTGCATACTATGCTTGCTTTATGATTGTTAAATTCCAGTATTTGTGGATTATTACCATGTGCATTAACCATTTTGAAATTTAAGTTAAAAACAAATTCTGCCTTTGCTGACATGGAGCAATAGGGGGCAGGATTTGAAATGGTCACTCACACAGCACCCGAGCACGCAAACACATGCACACACAAACCCAACCAAGTTGACTGTGCTAAAAAAAAAAAAAAAAAAAATCAAGGTTTTTTTTTTTTTTTTTTTTTTTTTAAGGTTTTCAACATTAGCTTTTCTCTTCTTTGTCCATCATACCCTAAATTGCACGGCTTGAAATTATGCTTCTTCCAGTTCAGGTTACAGAGGGTGTATTTGGAGGTGTAGCAACACATTTTTTTTCACTTTGTTTGAAAATCATCACAATGTGGGGAAATCAGATCCCCAGGTAATTAGCTGGCGCTACAAACAAGAAAGACGGTGGACAGGGTGATCATTAAGTTCTTTGTATTCCAGGAGAGGGAAAGCGACACAAAAGCCTTAACAGGAGGAATCATCAAAACCAACCAATGTGGTTAGCGCAACCTGTTCAACTTGTTGAGATTTTGCCACCTGCAATGCTTCTGTGCATTATGTCAATAAGTGTGCTGTATTGTTGACCTCGATCGAAAAAAAACAAAAAACAAAAGTACAGTTTTTATACTGTATGTGCATGGGACTTCCTGGCACTATATAATAAAATTGGAATAGCTTTAAAAAAAAAAAAAAAGAAACAGGCCGGTTATAGCACTTATTATATACCGTCAGGACCAAAAAAAGCAGCCTTCTAAAAATATAATGATTGCAACTGCATTGTCCTTCGTTTACAATCTTGGTTGGATTTGCCTTGACAGTCAAGAGAGGCACTGAAAGATCAAGTGAAAACTTGATCCAGATGCTGTGCTCATTTTACCTCGGGAAAGTGTTGGGTGCACTCACATTCCCAAAAAAAAACTATGGGTCCCAACAGAAATGTTTGTGGTCCCAAAAATTGCACATTAAAAAAAGACAAAATTAAATTAGTAAGTAAATGCAGTTGCAAATTGCAAGACAGAATATAACATTTTATATAAAACATTTACTAAGTTTTGATTTGTAAGGAATATGTCCAAAAAATAATATGTGGACAACTGCCACTCTTTGAACCTAGCTACAAATTATATAGTGTTTATATTATAAAAGAAGATTTAAAAAAATGACAAAGTAGAGCAAGACAAATTGTCCTTTTCCAAAGAAATAGCAGCAGTAAAATGTGAAAAACTATTCCCTAAAAGAAAAATATTAACATTTATGACAAACGAGAGATGGGAATAAACTTTTTCAAGTGAGCAACTAAATTGTATGTGAAAAGGGTGAAGCATGTTCCATTTTTTTTCATTTTTGAGCATATGCTACAACTACAATGTACATTAATTAATAGTACAATATGTATTCTGTTATCTCATGTCGATGAGAGTCTATTTCCCCCTCTGGCACGCAGATGCCCACACAAATAGCCTTGCTTTGTCTGTCAATCTCACAATGTCGCCTGCTTGGTTTAGAAAACCGAAAACCTCGCAGAGAACCGACTCTATTATTTGTTTGGACGGAGATAAAAGTTCAATCGGTATGCCTTCTTCGCGCACACTTTAGCTGCTCGCATCCTACCTTGAATTTACCGTGGTACTGAAACAGACAAACCGGGAAATGAATGTGAGAATATGATTGGTTAAGACATCCAAAGAGTATGAGTCACATAAAGAGCACAAATCAGGAAGCGAAGTTGATTGGCTAAGGCAGCCAAAGAGTATGAGTTGTATCGAAAGGATGCTACCGCTGTAGGCTGCAATTGCCTTGTGTGAAACAATTGTTCACCAACACTCAACACCAACACGTTGCGTCCGGACACACGTTGATTTGAAAGTATGTTTCACACAGCAAAAATTATACGTCGCGGATGCAGGCAAACGAGAGCACTGATGAATATTTTGACCCCACGCTGTGTTTCCTTTTTTACTTTTGGTAGAAAGGGGAGTTTGCGCCATTGTGGGAGGCAACACTTGTTTGCCATCCAATAGAAGTGGCTCCTCTATTTTGTTGCTTTAAAGTCAGTGCGGAGAGGTGCGTGGTCTACATGGCACATTTGCATCAGTTCGGCGAGTGCAAAGTACAAATGCAACATCTCCATTTGCAGATGATGTCAAATTGGCCGCTGTGGAGTGGGTACTTGCAAACTTTACAAGTTGAGGTCTTTGGTTCCAAGTCATTGTCAGGTGGCAGCAAGTGGCAAAATAGCCAACGACCTGAGATGGACAAAACAAAAAGGTGTTTTTTTTTTTTTTTTTTTTTTTAAATCACTGTATTATTCAAAATGCCGTGTTCAGATCAATCTTGGACTTGACCTCCCCTTTTAGGAGGATTAAGTGCACCTCCAGGAGCACCTGAAGCTGCTCCTTTCTGCCTCCATGTAGCAACGCCGGAGGAAATACCTCGGACTTCCTCTCCTACTGTTCTCCACATCCTACCTTTCTTCTCCACCCCCCCCCCCCCCACCCCCCTTTCATGGTCGCATACCAGCACCTCCTCTACTCAGCCTGCACTTGTACACTCCTAACCTGTTTCTCTTCATTTTTTTTTTTCCCAGGCAGTCACCAACAAAACATTTAAGGGCAAAGACTTCCGATCAGCTCTGGAGAATGGAGTTCTTCTGTGCGAGTAAGTACGCAGCTTTTCGTTTCTTCTCTCTTGGTTTTCTGGTGTGACTGATGTTTCCCAGATGGACCCCCCTCCCCACCATCGATTCCCTTCATGTTGCTGGATTCCCATCCAGCAAGCCTCTGCTTCAAGGCTGCAAAACAGAGGATGCACTGTGGCCTTATTCCATGTTGCTGATCTTGTGTGCCACACGTTCACAATAGCCCGCAGCTGAAGGGAGTCATAGGACAGACACTTTTAGTTTTCATATTGTAAGATCATACTATTCATGCAGATTGCACAGACATTTTGCTTGTGGCCCGTGCACATTAGTTGGTCAATTCAATAGGTACACATGTGAGTAGATACTCTTTTTTTATGCTGTAAACTCAGACCACTAACACAAAAAAGTTACTCTAATCTGAATAGTTATTTTATTGCAAGGGAATTTAGCATGTCCTAACATTTTGTAATATTAAGAGAGAACATTTTAAAACTTGTGTTTAAAATTTGTGTTTTATATATTTTGTTTAATCTGAAAAACACATTTTGCACGAGAAAAAATCTGGAAAATGTCACAAAACTATTTTTGTTTAATAATATTTCTCAAAATTAAAAACTTGTGGTGCTGTACCAAATTGTAATATTAATATAATAATGTGACTGTCTAATGAAATCCACATCCCATCTTTTTTTTATCGAATATATATTGAATGATAAGAGAAACAATCCATCAGTGATTTACATTAATATTAGAAAACATCTTTTACAGAATGTTATATGTTTGAGAATTTATTGCATTATTACATAAATAATGTAATGACATTTTAGAAAACAAAACAAAGCAATTTTTTCAAGAAAAAGTAGACTGAAATAGAAAGAAAAATGCAAAAGAAAATTATGTGACGCCCAGTATTTTCCTCCATTCTCACTAAATAATTAATGTATTTAAATATGGAAATTTTGCTATACATCAATTATACTTGTGAAGGTCTAAAATATTTGCAAATTTGGAGGGAATTTTCTCAGTTTTGTTAAAATGTCATGTCATGGTAAATTAGGGTTGTTTAGGTGCATGTTTAGGGAAAAAAGGAATATCATCAAGTGTGCATTTTTAAGATACTGCCACAGAAGGTTACCAGTGACAGCAAAGATAAAAAGCTTTGTGCTAACTATAAAACCAGAGGGCATCATTTAATCTTTGCATATGATAATTTGCTAATGACAATCAACTCTAAAAATAGGGTTAACCCCCAAATCAGGGTCATTTGTTTTTCCAGTCTGTAATTTCTATAAAACAGTTCAAAAGGTCAAATTGAACCCAAATATTGGTTCGGTTCCTTTTGACCCATAACTGCGTTGTTTTCGACTCAACTTTTTTTTTTTTTGTACTATTAAGTGATGCCGATTTAAATAAAATTTGAGCAAGGTTCTACTTTCTTTCATTCTGACTGAAATAACTTATCTTATCTTATTTAGGTCTTATTTAGAGACACGAATGGGACAAAAAAAATCTGAAACAGCTGATGGAATTATGTAGTTTGTACACCTGCCATCGACAACCACAACTATACAACATATTGCAGTCTACTATCAATTTTGGTTCAAAGTATAAGCCATCAAAGACACTCATGTTATGTTTTGTCAGCATAGGGAAAAGGGAGGATGAAGAATCACTTTCACACTCGCAACAACAACGTCATGCTCTGCTTCCATTGTGTGCTGCTAGTTATCGAAGGAAGAAGGCTCGCGAGCACAATTGTTTCCTTCACGGCTTCCAGTTTGTTATCTGATACATTGGCAGCGACTTTCTATTGTATGACAAACCTTTCGCATTCCTTTTGCATTCTTTAACATTCACAATGCTGCCACAAAGTTAGACTAATGTTCTCGGGATCCATTTAATCTGGATGAAGATTGATTTATTTTGTCTGTACCAGAAGCTGTGTGTTGCCTGTGGCAACATCTAGTGGTGAAAATTGCAAAATTCAACCTCAGATTACAACTACTGTGCCATGTGCTCATTTACCAACTAAAGGATCCCCAACAGATACAATGTTTCCATTGAAACAAAGGGTGATACAATGAAGTTAGCCACTGCCAGCTCAGTAAAAATGGATCTTTCAATTTGTTGCCTTCAATGGCAACAAATGATTAACTCTGAAAGTTAGGGCACATTTCACGCAAAATACTTAAGGTGGGGGATGCATTTATTTATTTAATTATTTATTTATTTATTTGTTTTTGAAAAGGAAGCACATTATGGCAGATGCTTGATGTTTCTGACACTAGTCATGTCTGGAGGCTTATCGAAGTTAATGGGGATGAAATGGGATGAGACACAATCCCACAAGACAAAATGTCTCACCAAACTGAGTCCGCATGGACGAATGTCATGTAAAATAATGCCACCTTAAATTTTCCAGTGCCTATCTGGCTGTTTCCCTCCTTCCCTTTACCACATTCCATTCAGTCAGCCCAATCACCACCAGGTGCAACCAATTACCTACCCAGTATTTAAGCCAAGTGCCTGCCAGATCATACAGTAATGTAGTGTCTACTATGTGTGAATTACATAAGTATTAGTCAATAAAATCACGTTTATTAACAACCCTAACACAGTGACTCTATTTTTCTGAATTTGGTGATCATTTGGGTTCATACTATAAGCTCAGCCCCAATTGGTCGTTACGTGGACTTTATGCAAATCTGATGTCATTTTTAGTCAACAGCAAGCAACAAATTGACGGTCCCCTTCGATGCATAAAAACTGATTTTCCAGCCTAATTTATGTTCCGCAAAAACAAGATGAATCAGAAAAGAATACTGCGTTTAGACTAGTGGGGAAGCTTTGAACATATTATTGTAAAGAAAACGTTGGGGTTGACTTTCCCTTTGAAAAGCTACCAATGAATTATTCTGTGAGTCTTTATTCCACTCGTGCTGTGTAGAGGGTCCAGCTTGTTTACGCTGTGTTGCAGCACTGCCACTGACTAAACCGTATCCAGGTGGCCGCCATTAAAGACTGTCGTAAACACAGCAGGGCTTTGCAAAGCTTTTTGTTCATTCACTGTAACTTTGAGCAGACTAACACATGTCTTATGTTTTGCTCTCTTTCCTCAAGAGTGATCAACAAGATCAGGCCTGGCATCATCAAGAGGATCAACAGGCTGCCAACACCAATCGCTGGTCTGGTAAGCCTCTTTAGCTTTCTGTCTTGTCAGAATATGATGGAGGATAGGCCACAGTTAATTAGAGCATGCTAAATGTAAAAAGCAACGTTTTGCTATCTTTATACTCGCCGGTTGTTATGAATGAATGGCAGTGACAAGTACTAGAGGGATGAAGTCAGCCCAATGAGTTTTCTTGCCTTCAGTGGTATAAGTAGTATCAAAGCTGTAATAGAAACACTTTTCACATTACCATTTTTCCAGGTTTTTTTCCCTTGATGGTGTTCTCTATAAAGACACCGATACGGAATGAGGAGGTGAGGTTGGTTCGTCACTTTTTCACCAATGGGCTTAGCGTCATCACTTTTACCGAAGCCCCTTTCATGGTGATCGTACAAGCTGGCACTTTTTTTCTTTTTTTTTCTTTTGACTATTCTACATAAACAGCATTGAAACAGAATAGGTGATAAACTTGCCCTTTGAATTCATCACGTTTGCATTCAGTCGTGAAGGGAAGCCCCTTTCCACTGCCTGTAAAAGATGAAAAATCATTCATTTAGAATAAAAGGACAAACAGTTAACCAAGAAATTTTCCACCTCCAGAGGTTGTATCAGAGCAGTAAGTAAAGCCAATTTCACTCTTCCTGTGACATTTAATGCAGAATAAAAAAAAGAAACAAGATGTTACGATGCCGTAAGTGACTACATCACAAAAATTGAATGGTGGACATACTTAGTTATTAAAGGAATATTTTTCACATTTTGTTTTAACCCATATTGCTGTTTTGCATAACTGAGTCAATCTCTCTATGAGTGGATGTAGTCGACCTGGCCATTTGTCTGCTTTGCTGGTCATACAAAAAAAATACTTTTACTATTGTACCTACTTTTAAAGTGAAAATGCCCTAGTAAATAAGAGGCAGGTAAAATTTTTCTGTTTAAAGCTCAAAATAGAAATTGGTCTTAGACCTCTTGCTGCTAAAAGTCCATGCGTAACAATAATGTTTTTCAACCATCCATCCATTTTTAAACGCAGGGCACAGAGGGATGAACAACCTTTCATGCACCCAATCACATCTAGGGACAGTTCAGAGTGTCCGATACACTTACCACGCATGTTTTTGGAATGTGAAAGGAAGCCGGAGTACCAGGACAGAACTTGAGCAGGCACGGGGAGAACATTTAAACTCCACACAGGTCAGCGCAAGCTGGAATTGAACGTGGGACTTTGAACTGTGAGGCAGATGTGCTAACCACTGCTTCACCGTGCCTCCCACAATATTGTTTTGTCACAAAATTAAGTAAGAGAAATGCTATTATATAGATTCAAAAGGAATACACGACATACAAAACTACAAATAAGCATTTAACATGAGATAACATTGTAAAATGTAATACAGTGAATGTAATACTGCCCATATACAGTAATAATAAAAATTCCGATAATAATAATAATAACTATAATATTTATTATCATAGCAATACAAAAAATAGAACAAAATAAAAATGCTTATTTGCATGAATATTCATTAAATTAACAACTTTCTACAACAATGCAATCATCTAAAATAAAAATATACGGCTATAAATACAAAAAATATCTTGGTATCATAACACATAACATTTTATAATACATTTGTATGATTAAAAGAAATAGTATAACTACATATAATATACTACCGCTATAGGAATTTGTCAAACTAAATGTTCTTTCTGTGATTGTCCTATAGGCCTCTTGAAAGTTTTGTTGTAATCATTCATCCATCCATTTTCGATAGCCACGTATCCTCACAAGGGTCACAGGCTTGCTTGTGCCTATCCCAGCATGTTTTTGGAGTGTGAGAGGAGGTGTTCCCGGAGAGAAAGGACGTGGGCTCGGGGAGAACATGCAAACTCCACACAGGAAGGCCGGAGCAATTTGAACTCTGGTCTTTAACCGTCACGTGGACGTGCATTGGTTATGACGTGCAATGGGTTATCTGTAAACCTGCAAAAATACATAAACACATAGTGGGTGGTAAAACTATAACATATAGCTTTTTTTGACCTAGGGTTGGGTCAGCTGGATGCTATTCTAGACTGATATGCTAAAGGTTCAAGTTTAAGATTTAGAGACGTAACTATCTGAATACAAGCAAATAAAAGTATATTGACCCTGCTCTGCTGCAAATAGTGAAAATGTGCCCTTCCAAAACAGTTTCCCACTGCTAAAAGATGCCACAAGATGGCAATATTGCACCTTTTCGATATTAGACAAGGCAATGACGACACGACAGGTCTCCAGTCACTTCAACACCAACATACTACAAGATGCTGCCAAAACAATATTTTTATACCTAGCCATAAAACAGTGAATAGAAAAGATTCTCCAGATCACCTCAGCATTTCCTCATTTAAGCAGTGTGGAGTTCAAATAAGGCTAAGTTTTAAAAAGCTATTGTTGGGCTGTTTGTCAATATTTTTTCTTAAGTTTTCCTTAAGAGTAAACCTTTCCCCCTCTGACAATGTATCAGTGTAAGCTGCTTTTAGAGAGTAGTTTCGTTGGTGTTTCGGGGAGTGACAAGTTTCAGGGGAATAGAGGCTTGAGAAGTGCCTTAAACCCACTCGTTACAAAGCTCTCTCTTGTGGGAGTAATTGAGTCCAGCTGCTTAGTGGAATTAAAGACACCCCCCCCCCCCCACTCCCCCCCCCCCCCCCCCCCCCACTTGAGCCCAGTCAATCAACATGCTTGCCAGTGGAAGAAACACACTCGATACAAACAGTAAATTAGACCGCAAGTCGTGCAAAATTACTGGCAACTTCAGTAAATTCTGTTGAATTTCAACTCCTTTCAAACCTTTTCTGTGGCTTTGTTTGTGATTCCACCACACAGTGAAGGCAAATACTATCGAACCGTAAGTTCAAGCTGCAAATCTCATGATATTTGAACTCAGTGTGTATCTGAAGGACAGATCTACACAAATGATCCTTTGATTATTTTTTTGGGTCAAACTTCTAGGTGTAATCCACATTAAAAACAACTTTTATACTCAAGTTTTACAAATTAATAAGCACTGACCATTAACGCATCATCAAAGGCTAAGTAATTGTAACTCATTATTTAAGCTTATGACAGAAGATTGTTCAAGTGTAACTGCACCATCATGATTATTTTGACATGAACAAGCATTCCCGCACCTTTCTCACACAGGCTACGCCAGCTAAGGCAAAGTATCCTCCTGGATCCGCTGCGGTATTTTCCGAGGCTTGGATCACAAAACTTTTGAAACCAACCCACTCATAAATTGTGCAGCGAACACACGGGAAAACTCCCGCCTGGACGGCAGCTATCGCTTACCACTAACCGCATGGAGAAAAGACCATCAGCCTTCCAAGCAAACATGAGTCACTTACTCACACTCTGCTGAAAGAATAGCAGAGACTTTTACTATTAAACATATTTATAGTCACCCATATCCCTTATAAGGATTATTGATGGGTGTAGAGTTTGTTTTTAAGTATAATGAATAAGGGCAAGGTACACAAGTGGGGACAAATCAATTCAGTGTTGAAATCTGCATTGCTTGTTATGACCAGCAGAGGGAGACTTGAAAAACAATCCCAAAGTGTTTTACAGTCTGCAAGTTTGTTTGTATAGCTCTCAATCACAAAATAATCTCAAAGGGCTTCATAAACCCGGATTTGACAAATATTAGCGACAGCTCGACCCCTCCCAAGAACTGTTAGTAGTTGTTCATACATATGTTCATAAAATGAATGTTCATAAATAGTTATTCTTTTGTTTTTTTAATGGTAGCTGATTAATTTGCAATAATGAAATGAATAATGATGAAAATGCAAAAAAAAAAAAACAATGCTGTTGGAAAGATCCAAATTGTTTCAAAAATGAAGATGATATAAGAAAAGAATAAAGAAAGAAAAGATGTAGTAGGAATTGCACAGTGTTGCTAAAAAAAAATAAATGTATTCGACCCAATAATTTCCAAAATACAAAAGCAAAATTGTTTGTCTCAAAAAGTAAAAAGATGCTGCATAATACTTTCTAAAATTAAGAATATGCAAAAACAGTTTTTTTTGTAATGTTGTTCATGTTTTAGAAAAAACACATACTTGACATTCTTCACATTTTAAAATTGTTTTTCCTTTTTATACAATAAAAATTTAAAAAAAATATGGGGTGCTTTATAAGCTATATCTTGAATAATAAAAATAATTAAAAAGAAAACAGGGGAAAAACAGCATTGTTGCAAGATAAAAGGCTAAAATTAGAAAGGTGCCTTCATGCATGTTTTGTAAATGTTGACATCCAGATGAAATACAGGGTACAATGTTGGAGGAGCAAAAACCACTAGAAAGGAAAGAGTAAAAAAACAAAAACCAAAAAAAAAAACCAACTTTGCAGAATATTTAGTAACATTGGCTGCAGAGACAAATTCTTTTGGTTTTCTTTTGGGAAATCTTCCCAAGTCAGCGCAGGCCTCTTTCTGTTGTTGTTGCTGTTGAAGAGTCAGCGAGCTGCGGCTTGGGCTGCGCGGCTGTTATGAAGGGGGTCTGTGTTTGGATTTAGGTTGGTGAAGGGATGGACCAGCTCCGCTTGAAAAAGTTTGATTCCCCTCCATCCCGTCCAAAGTATCCACAAGAAAGAAAACTGAACCCTCACTTGGTCCTGATGCTGCGTCATCACTGTGGAAATGAACTGTTTACTTTCCTTTGCAGCCGTGGCAACATTATTAACTGTGGTGCAAAGGAAACACAAGACATTTTATTTTCATATTAATAAAGCCGAACACAGCCCACTCACTGGTTCAATTTGTTTGCAATTTTTCTCAATGGAAATAATCTAAACAGAAGCATGATGCGTTCAGGCCTCTTTGTCTTAACAAAGACGTTTAACCATTATTGAAGCCATTACTTGTGTCAATGACAAACATCTGACCAAAGCTTGAGGGAATTTTTGAACGATGTCAACAATCCGGGCTGCTATTAAAATAGCATTTCAGGCTAGAGTTTACTTAAGGCTAATTGCAGTGCGCGTTCGTCTTGGGCCCAAAACTGCTGCTGCAGAAAAGAGAAAGTTGACCACAATGTGACCAATTGTCATGGATCAGACACAGTCTGACTGCATATTCTGCAGGCCCCTGAAAAAAAGGTCAATTTAAGTTTAGTTTAAGTTTTTTTTAGTTTGTTCTAAGAGGTTTAGGAGGCTGTCAAATCAACACGGCGGATTTGCCTGGATAAAAAGTAGATGTGTGGCAGTAGCATCCCTAAAACAATGTCAATTTCTCAAAGCATGCCTGCAATTTAATTCTATTTCTCGATTGTGTCCTTATCAAAGTGACATTTACTACATTTAAATAGCTACAGTATCTGGCCGTTTTATCATTGCTTTTGCAATTGGAGGGAGGTTTTTGCGGTTTTGAGGTTTCCAAAATTCTCAAAAGATATCTTAAAAAGTATTTTAAAAGTATAATTCCATACAGAACATTCTCTATTGTGTTTGTCCACATTAAGGAATACAGATCTAACCACAAACAATCTAATACTCCGACGTACTTACTCTACAAATATGACTCACACATATTGGTGTAGTTACAATTATTAGATAATAAGTTTGTTGTGAAAATCTTCTTCGTGTGTCTCTGGGTCTGCAATATGCTGCCCCCTGGTGGTAAAGAGGCACACATTTCAAGTAATGCAACGTGGCAGCTGGAACAGATTTATGACATTTTCTTTTTGATTGGTGAAGATGATTTCAAATATAAGAATTTAAGTTATAAAGGTCGTTGAAGTAGTGGTATTGCAGAATTCCATTGATTGTTTATTATTTGCATATTGAAAACGTTTTTCAGAGGTATTCATTCACTAGCTGTTTCACTCTCTTGCAAGGTGTTTTATGCCTAAACAAGTCAACATAAGCTGTGGGAAGTTATTTTTCTGTTATATATGACATACAGCAGATGTTCAGAACAGAGGCACAGAGATTTTTCCATCCCTCTAGCATTAAAATAACAATACGGCATACACTAATACAACATAGCATAAATATTAAAAAGCCTAGGAAATAATCATTAACATAAAATACCAAATAAATGTAGAAATGTAATTTTAAATTACATACCGATTTGTTTTCATTGCTATTGTTTTAATCTTTGATTGCATGGTGATCCTAATCCGACTAAGTGTCATTGGGACTGCTCACTAAATAGTATGGTAAATGCTGTGGTAAATCTCAGTCTTTTTGAACTGCCTTAACGATCCTGGAATCAAAGGTGCGACCAAGTTGTGCTTTGCGCCGTTTGCGCAATCATGTCAGTCACTCGGCCGGGCAACATTCTGAAGATGAGCTGAAGAAGGCGAGGTGGAAAAACATCTTAATTAGTCTGTGTACGTCAACCGGTAGTCAACCTCGCACAGCCCACAATTGCATTTAATATGGCTGTGATTTTTTTTTTAACATCATCATTTTTACACTCACACAGGGCTAGAAACCTCCCTTCCAATCTGGGTCATGTCACCAATGTAACATGGTAATCCAACACTAACCAGTCCTCACCACTTTTGGCTCAAATCCACACTTGGAAGTCAATTGCGCAAACCATCGAACTAAAAGCTCAAGAAGGGAACTCAGTGGCCACTACTCTCTTTGAAAGCTCACAGGTGTGAGGTTTTACTAACCTTCACTTGTGCAGCGCAAGCTGGCACTCATTACACCTGGAAGACTCTAATATTGTCCAGAGCTCAGGTCTGCAGGCTGCCCTTAATTGATTATTTTTCAGAGGAGAAAATTTGGAGGTGCATACTGTAAATTCACTAAAGAAATATTTGCCATCAATTACTGTATATTACTGCTAAATTTCACTGGTGGAACATGTGAGTAGATGGAAAATGCAACTTGCATAGTTCGGGGCAGTCTAAAGCCCTGCCATTGTTGTAAATGTTAGTGTGAATGATTGCTTGCAGGTTGTACCCTACCTCTCGTCCAAAATTCGCAAGGAGGCTCTAGCTCACCCAAGCCTCCTATGAGGAAATGTGCTATAGAAAATGAATGGATGAAAACAAAAATCCCCATATTTATGACAAACTGTTGTAAGATATTTATCCCAATGACATTTGTTTGATCATAAATGTGCTTCTTGGACTAGTGCCAAGCTGAAATGGTGTATACCGTACCGCCCTTGGGTTAAAGGCAAAAGCCGCTGTTGCAGATTCTGTATTTTATTTGTTTCCTTTAATTTTACATATTAATGATTGGCTAGTACAAGTATTACAAAGGCTGAATGGTTGGGGAATTGGCCTGTGGGCAGCCACAGTGGCTTATGGAGCCAGTATGTTTAGGCCTATTTAAATATAGAATCTACCCAGCAATTACACCAGACCATGATGATGTCATCCCACGTCCTCACTTGGAACTCACTTTGGCGTTGTGGGAATTGCATGGTGCTATACTGTACGCTCGCATGTAAAATGATTAGCAAGCCTCTCCTCATGTTAATATTTCATAAGTGTCCATCCCTTTGCATGTCATGTTAACCATCTGCAAAATTGGGCACCACCTCAGATGCTACAGGTGTTGCTGTCCTGAAGCAGGAGTTAAGAACATTTAGTACAACTAAAAATAATATTTAAAGCAAGGGTGTCCTTCTATAACCAGTGGCTCATTTGCAGCCCACCATCTATTCTTAAGCGGCCTGGAGCATTTACGAAAAAAATACACTGTCCGC
This sequence comes from Hippichthys cyanospilos, assembly GCF_059441005.1. Classification (NCBI taxonomy): domain Eukaryota; kingdom Metazoa; phylum Chordata; class Actinopteri; order Syngnathiformes; family Syngnathidae; genus Hippichthys; species Hippichthys cyanospilos. The sequence goes on along the minus strand of NC_142373.1, from coordinate 22,146,711 downwards.
AAGGCAAGTTTAAAAAAACACAACCTATGAAGGCATTACATTAGGGATTCTTTTAAAAATGTTGATGGGATTGATTGTAGCTGGTTTAATACATACGTGTAAAATAATTTTAAAGTGGCGCTTGCGTCCGTTCTCACAAAAAAAATAAAACATCCAGCAAGTAATAGTAACAATAATTGTCCAAAAAGTTGATCGAAATAGTCACTGTGGGATTAGGTGAGTTTCTATAACCTCAGGTCTCCGAGCAACCATCTCCAAAATAGGCCGCTGCCCCTCAGATTCCACAGAAAGGGTGTGAGGAGAAGAAGACCAAACATAAAGCCTGTGGCATCACACTTCCTCATTTTAGCATTTCTAGCCACACCCGAGCCCTGCCCACAGGTTTCGTTGCTGCTGTCAGTCAACTCTTGTCACATGTCACCACCCCTCCCTCCCCTCCACTGTATGTTTGTTATGCACACACACACACATACACACTTGCTCCTCCCTGCTGCCTGCCCGCCTGCCTGTGTGATATGAACTTTGGAAGCAATGAGTCGCTAGCTGAGTCGCTAGTGCTGCCAGAAAATTCTTGAGTGATTACTTTTTTTGTGTGTGTATGTGTGGTGCTGCTAGTGGTGTACAGCACTCATCTGTGCTCTCTTGTTCTCATCCATCCAGGACAACATTAACGTCTTCCTCAAGGCCTGCCTCAAGCTTGGACTCAAGGAGGCGCAGCTCTTTCACCCCGGGGACCTCCAGGACTTGTCGTCAAGAGTCACAGTCAAGTAAGTAGCTTTTTTCAGCTTTTTTGCTATAGAGTATGAATGAGACTTTTTATGTAGTTCCTCACAGTTGCGTTCTCGCAGCACATGTGCATGTTATTCATTACAACTGGCGTCATTGCCCTTTGGCTGTTGGCAGAACAGTCTTAAAAGTACCAATTTCCGCAAAACATCATCACGGCAAGAAGCCATGGACTTTTGCACAGATTCATAAAATGCATTTGTGCCTTGTTTTATTTTCGTTTTTTTGCTGTGCAAATATGCCAAAATTGAGGCAAAAATCGGTGTTGTGCTTTGTTAACAAGATTACAAAAAACAAAACAAAAAACATAACCAATTAATGATGAACCTTTAATGATTATCGAGGAATGGGACAAAAAGCTTGGGAAAATCTTTTGTTTCAAAACTGTATAAGGATGCAGCTCTAGATTGTTTTCTCCGCTGTTTTTAAAATAGCTTTTTTTCACTGCATTTCATATTAAACATTTGATGAAATGTTTTTCTAATTATTCAGTCACTTTTTTAATTTGCAAATTGAAAACAGAACAATTTCATATGAATGTCATTGAGGGTTTGGGAATTGGCTCAGTAAGAAGCCATACATTTAATATTATTATTATTATTATTTTTTACCTTTTTGTTTTCAATTTTATTAATAATCAAGATATACAGTAAGCAGGAGGTGGGTCTAAATTTGACCGAGAACATTGCATTTTGGCCATGATCTTGATGAAGTGCACTCTCACAATGTTTCCTCCATTTTTTCTAACCATGTTTCAACTCTCCTCAATTGTAATAATTTGGTGCCTGACTCAAAAAATACTGTAGAATGTTCCTTGGAGATATATTTACATAATTGTTCTGTACGTGTGAACGTTTGATTTTTTTTATTTTTATTTTTATGAATATTGCATAGAATGTACGCATCCTGAATAACTCCAATAATATCATGATGTAGCTGTGCCAGGATGAATTTTTCAGGCAACAAGTTCTTTTTTTCAACATTTTCCTTGATATCCTGATGATTTTTTTACCTTGATCTGCACTATTCTCTATGCTATAGTATGGGTTCAATAACTCAATAAAATTTATATTTTTCCCCCATGCCTAATGTCACTGAACAATATCAAAACAAATCTCAATATCAAGTTCCAAATGAAAGGTGCATCAATCCTAATGTCAAAAACAGGCGTATACTGCAGGTGTGTCATCTACTGCGTGTATATACACAATTTGATTGCTAATCCAAATTGAGCTTATTTGGTCTTGGCGGAGTGCCGTTCTAGTTTGGCATGTATTTTCATGTTGAAACTATGTGTTTGGTTTTGGTTGGAGGTAACATTCAGTCGAGAGGAATAAAAGTGAGGCTCTTGTTTGGGTTGTAGGTACAGTACATTATTATAGTCAAGTCATGACATTTCAACACCGTTTGTTGTCGTTTCGGTAGTTTGGCCAGCAGAGCGGCATGTCGAACAACCTGTTCACTTTTTGCACCCAGGTGAGCCTGCAATAAGGAGGGAGTCGACTAGGTGAGGCATGCTTTTGAGGGGTGTACAGGACAGGTGCTGCGCAAGCAGTAGGATTTTGGCATTATTGACAGCATGTTGGATAAAACTGTACAGGCTTCTACCTGGTCCATGGTGGTATGGTTGGGGGCGGAGAGACGAATAATGGGCTAAAACCCGCTAATTTGCTTGTATAGCAGCACCTGTTGGTGTCAGCATGTTTTTTCTTCAGCAGTACTGTTGTGTGCAGCTTTTTTAAGCTTTGTGTGGGTGTAAAACTTGTTCTTAAAAATATCTGTGACCTTGTGCCCTTGTGCGTAACGGTGCTCATTCTGTCAGCATCTGTCACTGAACTCTTTGCTACAGGCACTTTCCTATAATCAGTTGGTTTTCCCATGATAAACTCTGGGCTGATTTAACCATGCCTGGTTGATGCAGAAAGTGATGTTGAAAGCACATAAGACACAAAGATCAACTACAGTATATATACGCTGAACAAACAAATCTGCCATGTTATCGTGACACACCCGACGAGGCAACAATGATGCCCTATGATACAATATGATATCAGTGAGTCAAGCATTTTCTTTATGGCGCTTTGGAATGAGTCATAAAACTGACGTTTATCTTTTTGACCACTTCCGCCTTAGCCATTTCATTTCATGTCTTAATTTTTTTGGGCAATATATCACAATACTTCACTGTACATCAAAGGTGCTGTATACAGTGTGCTGGGGTAAGGGGCTTTACTCAGAAGACAATAAAGCTATATTAAGCTCCATATTGTTGGGAGACTTTTCTTACAATATTCTCACTATAAACATAGTGTACTATAGTGTTTCATAATATTTGCACAAATGCTTGTCTACCTGTATTGAACTCATTATCTATAATATGTGATGGTATATACAATTGAATTTTAATGAAACAATAATTGCTCTTGTTATTTTATTCAAAAGACTAAATAGTAGATACACTGCATTTACATCAAAGGACCTCCTCAAATGTGTATGTGCGCTGGAATTGCACTTGTTATGACTTCTCTTTGCCACTATGTAAGAAAAGGGGTGATGAGGTGGAACCTCTGTCCTATTATTAGACTGTCCGGAGGGTCGGTTTGACAAACAAGATTGTCAAGATTGATCGGAATGGTATCGTAACTCTGTAGAGGACCTTTAAATAGCATCCTCGTATCCCCCCACTGCATTCTGCAGTGCATACTGTATGAGTGGGATCTTACGTCTGTGTGTCTTTTGAGTGAACATTTTAATCTGAAAAGAGGTATGAAAAGCATCCGTCTGAATTTGTTGGACAAAGAACTCAAAAGTGTGGGCATAAAATTGTGCTGGCTATGTTTCCCATGGCAGGAATTTATGAGTTGCGAGAGTGTAACTATTAAAACAGTAGGCGGTAACACTTGGGAGTAGATAATGTCAAGTAACTTCATTTCACTTGATCAGAGCGCAGCAAAAGAAAGTGGTCTCCAGCAGCTCTCTTTGCTGTATGTCCTTACTCCTCCACCCCTGTGAAGCCATTGTGACCTACAGTATGCTATTCTCATCCTGAATTTCAGTTTTACAACCGCAAAGTCCCTCTGACGTACTTATGTTGAACACAAGGCCCACGGGCCTTGTGTTCGATACATGTTAGATACATAATTTAAGATATAGTTCTAGAGATTTCACTTTTAAATCTATTTGAATCATTTTTTTAATTGATTATACCCTCAAACAATTATGTAATCCCTCAAATATTTATTTTTATAATCTACTAAGGTTGAACGTGAGTTGATGTGATTGGATGCAATGACTCATTCATTATTCGTTATCTTTTATTCATATGAATTATTAGAGACTAAAAAAATTGTCAATGATAAGCTGTTGGCAATCGTGATTAGCATTTGTGCGCTAGTGAATACATTTAAGGTCATCAAACACTATCTACCATTTTTTTTACACACACATAATGTTATGTATGTCAAACATGTAATAGTTTCCTTTACTTTCCTAGGCTTCAACAATATTCTGTGAGTAAACTTAAGAGTGGAACTGCCTATTTAGACACTATCAGGTCAATAATTTACTCCTTTTCGGTTTTCTTCTCGATGCACTTACTAGGCACCATTTCTGCTACGCTGTTGCCAACTGGTTAAAATTTCAACACCTAAAACCAAGTCACTATAGATTGTAGTGATAGGTCATTCATATTCTCGGATAATATGTTCCTTTATTTTGGGAAGCTTAATGTGCTAATACAGTATTTTCTCTAATGGGCCCCTTACTAGTAAATTGCTAACTGTTTTTAAGCACACAAATTACATCAGCCAATTGGCCTCTAAGTATTGCACCTTTCAAGCAATGGAAGGTCATATGTCAAGAGGGTCTTTGCATACATGTTTTTTCCCCCAAAGTAATGTTGTGGTATTCCTTTTCCACTTTGCAATAATTGAACATTAATTTTGTTACTCCTCTTTTAATTGGAAATCATCCCAAACTTGTGATATCCCCTGTTTTGGGAGGAATCTGTCTGCCTTGCCGCCATTGCAACATTGCAAATGTCTGCAATAAAGGTCTGTGTAAATGACCTTTGTTGACTTACCCAATGGTAACTTTTGGTGGTGACTTTTTCTCCCCACCCCTACATTGGACTCTAAGCCAATTTCAGGAGCAAAAACGTAATATTTTGTTGCGGTCGACTGACAATGACATCACATGTGGTCAAGGCTCAGGTAATGACCAATCATCACTCACTTTTTTTCTGGCTTTGGTCATGTGAGGTTTGCAAGTACAAACTCACATTCATTACTGTACGGGAAGTGGTTCTGTATAACAACTGTTGCAAAGCTCTATACAGTGGTGCCTTAAAATACAAGCCTCCGTTTTTTTTTTTTTTTGCTTTAATTTGGTTTGAACAGACTTCAAATACAAGCCTGACAATGAACTCAGATCAGCACACTTTACATCAAGACCCTGTTGTCCACTTGGCATGACTGTCATAATTTTGGTAAATGTAATATTTTATTCCCAAATCTATGCTACTAATCAGTCCACACGTGAGTGTTATTTTCAGAAATAATTGTTCAAACTGCTTGCTCTCTTTGATGATGGAATGTCATTGATTGAACAAACATGTCGTTGTTGGGGTTTCCTCAAATGTGATGAGTGTGGGGGCATGCGCATTCCACCTGATGTCAGAAACATGTCATGTTTTTCCTTCGATAGTGTTTAATACTCTTCTGAAAATACTTTGATTCAACTTTGAGACATCTTCTCATCTTCAGTTGAATAAATAACCTCCACCGTCAACTATTTCCACAGGAACAAATACAGTGCTATAAAACATATCAAAGCCACAATAGGAAGTTAAAAGCAAGAAGTGTCTAAACCCTCATTGAAAATATCTCAAGAATTTCAATGCTGCCCGACTGGTTTGCCATCGAAACGGGATGTGTTGCCACAGTATGCCAAACAAGCTTACTAGCTTGTATATAGGCTACTTTGAAATATTACAAAATTTCAGACCTTGGTAACAATGTTAACAAATGTTCTGATCAACCTATAATGTGCACTTATGCCTTGCTGCGGCAACCATAAAAGTATTATCAGACTTGTGTGTGCTGACCTTTGAGCTTTGCGATGATTGTATTGCCTCAAGCTTGTGCAAGCTCCCCTCTGATGGAACAGCTATCAGTGATGTACAATACACACAATTTCATAAGTGTCATAAAAACAACAGCGAGCATTGTGGCAGAGATGCCAATGATAGGAAGAGCATTTTATTTTATACCTTAAAAGATCACATTTGACCAGGCCTGATTCATCATGCTAGAGGCTGTGATTCACCCCCATCTTAATGCTGAATCTTTCCTTATTTCTTCTTCTTCTGTCTGGCTGACAGGAAAACTAAAGTCTTCCTGATGAATCATGGAAATTATTTCACCATGGAACTACAGCCTGGAGAAGAGGCTTCAGAAGAGTGTAGTTTCTTCTAGCTAGTAGCTAGTTTTGGGTCATACTGTGTATGAAAACAATAATATAGAGTGCAACCAAACGGCTTTTGAAGGGCAATTTGTAGGGGTGTTATTATATGCGAGAGCAAATTTTATTCCAGATATTGTCCTTGTTAGTTGAGTAGATGTGTCCTGAGTCCTGGCGGATTTTGCTATTCCGAATTGTTTTGTTCTACTTTTACACAGATCCTTTCTAATCCAGTCAACAAGCCCATGTTTGTGAATCACATAGTTGTCATAGCGATTTGTTGGAGGGGGCAAAAGGGCTATCAACTGTTAAAGTCCTTGCTTTTTACGTTCAGATTCACATTTGCATCATACCGGAACTATTCACCTACTTCCATGTCTAAGAATCATGGGATATTTCGTCAAAACCATCATAATCTGCGTCTGTAGTGTCACAATTTACAATGTGGAACAAAGTGTACCAATTGATTTTTAGTTTGATGAACAAGGTTTTAGTATATTGGTACATCACTGGAACTGAGCAAAAAAAAAAAGATGCAGTGACTTGTTTACCACTGTTGAAATGTCAAACATCATAGCATCTAGCTTTAGCGAAATTAATAAATCAACCACTGGTCACCAGATTTGTTTTAAATAGTTCCTGGTGATAATGTATGTATTTACTTATTTTATAGCCACTTTTTAAGTGTCCTGCTTTTTAATTTTGAAAATCTGGTTACCTGTTTAAGTCTTCATGGGGACTGCCATAGTGCAAATGATTGACCAGCAGTATTTACGCATTGCACTGAAGGTTATGAATGAGCAGATACATCAAATCTAATCTGTTTTTTCCGTTTGTTTTGTTTCATTGTTGACTGCAGATTTAAACTGGGAATGTTCCAGAACGATTGCTTTTTATCACAGCCAGCAGTACAGAACACTCTCTAATGCTCCTACGTGAATGCAAATGGACAAGAGCGAGCTGCGTGTGTGCATGCGTGTGTGTCTGTGTTAAGTGTGCCAGACTGCTTTCCTACATGGCATAACCTGGAAGTGTGGCAGCGGCATTGGCGATGATGAACAAACACACCATAACACTAAACCGTGGTATAATTTGTGGTTAAACACCAGACCTCATTTGCGTCACCCCTTCTTTTAACACTTGATGACACGATATGACGCCTGGCACGGATGCCTCCTCTGTTCAAGTGTTGCTTTGTATTGTTTGTGCGCATGCGGTTGTGAGAGCCCATGCTTGTGTGAAAGAACGAATGAAAGAACACTTATTGGTGGTGTTTCAAGTCAAGTCAACTTATGTTTATAAAGTACATTTAAAAAGACCGTAGTCAACCAAAGTCATTAAAAAAAATGTTGACTGTAGCAGTGCAAGTTTTCAGGAATTGTGCATTTATTTTCTTTTTGCATGCTTGACTTTAAGAGTAGGTCAAATAGCTTGTGCAAGCTTTTAGCTTAATAGCCAGCAGCTATCAGTTTAAAGAACCGTGTTGTCATGATAGTCCACTATTCACCAACAAGCTCATTATATGTAATTTTTTGCTCAGAAAAATGAAACAGATTCCTTTTAAATTATATAAATCACTTTTGGTGATATCTGTAAATAAGTAACTGTCGCTATGGACCTTGGTTTTCATTTACAAACTTTAGAGATATTGTAGGCTTTTTATTGAACCATAACAAAAAAGTGTCACAAATATTGTCGTTAACATATCTACAGTACAGTATGTATCATAGCTCTTAATATTGCAATGGTCAATGTAGTGAGTATGGCATACATTATCATTAGGACCAGTATTGTACAAATGCTATCATTTTGCTGATATGTGAGCCCTGTCCTTGCGTCATGTGTGTGTTTGAACGAGCAGTTTGCATAAGTGAAGGGATGAGCGTGTGTGGTGCTGCAGGGCTTCCCGTGGGAGCTGTCATTAAGAAGGCTTTGCAAACATTTGCTTTCACTTGTAAAACATTTTTTCCCATAATGACTTAGAATAGAATAGAATAGAATAGAATAGAATAGAATAGAATAGGTATCAACTGAACCATATTGCTGGGTCACACAAGCTATCAGCTGATTCTAAAACAGCAATACCCTCAGGCTATGGACCCACTGAAATAGTCTCTTTATTTTTAGTCTTGCCCATTGGAAAGTTACTGTACTACCACCAAGCTTGTTAGAAGAAGCAGTATACAGAATTTCAGAATTAAGTATTTTATGGTTGCATGTATTTGTAAAATTAGCATACTAAAAATAATTTTGGGTTTAGGCAGATAGTCACATAACAGAAATCCCAACAAGCTTATGATTTTCTATGATGTATAAAAGTTAAAAATGTATTATCATTACTTGTAGTTATACTTTCATGTCAAAATTCTGCTTTAGACCAGTGGTTCTCAATTGTTGTCATCTTAGGACCCACGTTTTCTTCTCGTCAAAAACAAAACAATAAATAAAAACTAACTTTGTATTAAGGATGGCTTAATACTGATACCAATTATCTGTACCGGGCTGTTAACATGACCTTATATTAAGACGTCAGCACTCACACGATGGCAGTCAATACTAATATCGTAAGCTTTTTGGAGCATTTTTACACTCACAAACTATAAATTACAAATTAGAAGAATAGAAAATTGCCATTAATTTAATCATATTTTAAGGGTAATGTTATTTTGAAATATGTAGATCTCTCTTTAAAATGATCTATCAGTGTTTTTCAAGAGGGAATTTGTGTATAACACTTCTCGCGTTATCGGTATTTGGTATCAGTATCAATGACTACTGAAGCCTGGAGTACACATACTGCTATCTGTTTGGGGAAAAAAATGTATCAAACAACCCCTTGAAAATATGCATGTCATATTTCAAATGTATGCATGAACACTAATAAAGTTACAACTACATTAAATACTGGGTTAGGTTAATGATGCATTCAAACACACAACAATTGAGTACAAAAAAATTTCTGTATAACTTCTTTTTCACTTGTGAAGCCCTTTGAGATGGCGTTGATTCAGGGCAATACAAATAAATTTGACTTGATTAAATCACCTCATACAGTACCTACCACTACAATAGTATATGTCCATGTGTGAACCCCACATAGCTGTGCCGGGAAGTGATTTGGAAAAAAAAAAAAAGAAGGATAAACTTTATGATGCGTTCAATGAATTGATTTCTACAATTATCTAGAAAGTTTGATACATGCTTTTGTCGTAGTTTTTAATTCATACAATGGTCTCTACCACCATTTGCAGTGGTGCTGGCTGAAACAGAGGAAGAAGTTAATTTTTGGATTCTCATTTATTTTTTGTAACACATTACCTGAAGTACGGAAGTAGCGAGTAGGATGTGGTAAAATGACAACATGGAACAAACAAAGCAGATAAAAGTGATGCCGTAAACATGCAATGTAAATTACTGCATTTTAAGAGCACAATAAGACTACAGTAATATTTAAAGTTGTCCAGATGTGTCGAAAATGCTGTTAAATGATTCAGGATCACACCCTTTGTTTTATTTTTGGACTGGGCTTAATTAACATGGAGCAAAAATTATTTGAAGAAATTCACTTATTGTAGCCTGGCCCTATTCCTATCTCATCTTCACTCAACTTACATAACATCTCAAAGACGTCAACCATTAAGAGCAAGTGCAGTTCCATCAACCCACTTTTATGCTTGTTAATTCATCATAGAGACAAAGCCTGCTAACACGTTTTCCGGATTGGCTCAAGTGATGCACGGCATAGAGTGGATTAACAATTAATGACGTGGAGAAAAATCATCTGAATGTCATGAATATTCCATTTGAAATTTTATGATGCATCTACATTCTTTCAAAGTATATTTCAAAGTATAATATCAGTAAAAATGAGCCTGTATCTTCTAGTACCTGCCTGACAAAAAAAATATTGGACTATCGCACATTATCACTTACCACTTGAATTTACACAGTTGAGCCCAAGGTTATTGCCAGGAATTTGCGTAACACAGGCAAGGAATGTGTGTCGTTCCAACTGCAGCATTCATTATCAAACTAATTCAAGTCATTTTTACTGTTTAATCAACCGACTGTCCTTGTTTACGCCCCTCCCACGCCCTAGCAGGTGTATCGGCGAGGTTGTATGGAAGGAAGGCGTGAAAGAAAGGAGGGCATGTGTGACTATTGCGTTCCTGCGTGACTGCACAAATGTATGAGTTTACATTCAAAGTGTCTCACCACTGATGTACTGTGTGGGCCATTATCACTGTTTATGGGCCTTTCTGAAAAGAGGCGGCACACAGGCGACACAATGTTCTCACAGAAAGTACTTGTTTTCACTCAGATTGACACTATCATCTTTGTTAGGTGGCGTGGATGATATTCAACCCTGTTTTTGTTTGTTTGTTTTTCTAGTTGCTCCGTAATAAAGTAGCCTGAGCAAAGAAAAATATGACATTGGCACAAAGGTATAGTTTGACAACTACAGATGAAATGTAAAATATACAAACATAAATCTCATTCTACCTTGTAATCACTTCGTACACGAATATTGCAGGTGGTAACTCATAGCTAGCTTGAAGCTAGCATAGCAGTCTCCATCTTTGCTCAGTGCTGCTCTGGCTTAGACTCCTATCAAGTCAATGGGAATAAGATCAAAGACAGGAAGCAGAAACCTGTTTCTCTAGTGACAAACATGTTATCAACCAGTTTTGTATAGCTAGAAGCTAAACTAACAGTCTGCATCTCCACGCTGTGCTTCTTTCTGACGAATAGTGCGGGGACAGGAAGTGAAAACCTGTTTCACAAGCATGACAAGCATATGTTAGCTAGCCAGTCGGCGGCTATCACAAGAAGCTAAATGTCCACTCTTCCTTTCTGTCAAACAGCACAAAGGCAAGCTGTACAAGCCAGTTTCACAAGTAATAAACATCTGAAAGCTAGTCGATTAGCAGCTAGCTAGCTAGTAGCAAATGTGGTAAGCTAATGTAACAGGTTCCTTCTTGATCAATACTGTGCATTGTCAGCACAGACAGCTGCACTCAAATGTAGCACAACAGTCACAGAAGAATACGTTTATCTTTTGTTCACAAAAATAATGCTAATTTGTTAGCCTGTTAGTTGCAACCGAGCAGGGAATCTGACATTTAGTTTAGGCTTAAATTTATATTTGTTTTGTCCAAGTTATTTGATTAATTTTGTAGGTCCTTTAAAATAAATAAGCAGGGCCCCCAAAAAATAAATCAACGCTTCTCAATGAAATGCAGATTTTTGGTATTTTTAAGTATGTGTGTGTGTGGGTGTGCACCTGAATGTGTGATGTCTTTGCAGCATTGTGTGTTGACCTGTGAAGAGCAGCCAGTGTGATATAGCCTGTGCTCTCATTTTCTAGCTGTTTCAGTGTTCCTCTTTTATTGTCTCTCACTACCACCCACCCACACACACGCACACACACACACACACACACACACACACACACGCTCGTATACATGCACACACAGTGACCGATCTTTTCTCCCTTTTTCATTCTTGCAGGGACGAAGAGTCCGAAAGGAGACTTAGAAATGTAAGTTGTGATATGATACTGACAACCCCGTCTAGGGTCATCTAAAAATGTTTTTTCTTTCATTTATATCAGGGGTTTGTTTTTAGACATGCTAAAAACAATATACTAAGTCATTATTTAAAAGCCCACATAGCAAGTATTTTAAAAATGCAATTAGTATTTGTGAAATATCTTAATACATGACACTGGTCATTACAAGAAGATTCCTGGGCTGCAAATGGCCCCTGTGCTAGACTTTGGCCACCCCTGTTGTGTATATTTATTATATCAACTTTTCAAAAAATCATCTAGCCAGCCAGTGAACTGTTCATTAGTAAATCAGTAATTTATCTTTTTTTTTCTTTTTTGCAAAACCTCAGCTATTTCATGTATGTTTTTTTTTGTTTGTTTGTTTGTTTATTTGCTACAGGTGTTGATCACACTTTACTGGCTTGGTCGAAGAGCTCAGGGCGAGCATTCTTATGATGGACCTTACCTAAATTTCAAGGCATTTGAGGGATTACTTGGCACAGCACTTCACAAGGTAACACTCCACGTCAGTATATTAAAACAAGCGCTTATGACTGTATGAGTATTATGGCAATCCCCTTTTACAGCCACTGCACATTGCATTCCTTGCTCCCTTGGAATGTGCAGGATAACATGGTACACATGCCGCATGGGGAAGTCCAAGCTAAAGGTGTACCTGTGTCAAGTCATATATGACCCCATGGCTTCACGAGGATATTTAAGTCTTGTTTACCGCCTGACTTGCACTCCTCAACATGTGACTTAACTGGTTTGGGCACATTTTGTGCATGCGACAGTAATACTGTAATGATCCTCTAATGGGGATTGGCTGCATTGACATTCTAATTGTGCAATGCCTGTTTGACTGTAAATTGACCTATTTAACAGTGTTTAAGAGTGGCAGTCATTTTAAATTTCTTTTGAGTGGTCACCAATGTTTTTAAACTACTACTATGAGCTACTTCTTGAGTAGTGATTAAGTAAAGGGCTTCAGGTTTGATAACGATCTCTAAAATAAAAAAATAAATAAAGTTTTCAAATTACTTTTAACTATGTTATCATTGTAATTATAACTGATTATTATTAGAATGATATAACCTATGTGAAGACACGGGTACTAATACCTCACAATAATCGGGAAGCGTTGTTATTTATATTTTTTATGATCACTTCTATAACATCCCTAGTAAATTACAATGCCATGTCGCTATTGGGCTATTTTTAGAACAGGCCTGTGATCCTTGCAGGTTACCTAGTGACTGGTACCGGTGTGTATTAACTTGGTGACTCCTAGTGGTGTAGCTAGTGAGTTTTTGTGTTAGTCAACCAACTAGACGCCATGTTTATATATTCATTAGTTCATTCGGCAAGTTATTTTGCTGCTTTATTTGCCAGATATTTTGTTCACTTGCTCACTAGTCAGATTATTATTCAGCAGTTTATTCATTCATTAGGTTGCACTAAAGCTATCAGTCGCTTAGTTGTTTCTGTTCATCATTGCATAGCATTTTTGATAGTTACTCAGATAATTAGCAAGTTAGGTAGATAGTCAGTCAGATGGGCAAATTATTTTGTAATGATGAAGGATGAGCCATCTTGTTTGTTTGCAAGATAGTTTATTATTGCCCAATCATTTTTTGTTTTGTTTTTTGAGTCAATTTCACATTTTCAAAGCAAACAGTCTGCCAGTTTGGGTGGAATGTGGGTGAATTAGTTCGGTACCATACCACTGATGGGGGTACCCCAATGGTACAATGGCCGAAAATTGTACAAATACAGTTATTTGTTCCTTCCCATAAAATATACTGAACAAATTGAAGTGAACCTAACTGTACTTGATGCTAACTTTTTGTTTAACTGCAAAAGCAAGAAACCCATGACCAGGCGGGGCCATGCTCCACATGGGAGTGCTCTCTTACGCACCCACACATACTGGAAATAAATATTATAACTGCTTGTAATAATGTTTTTCTTTCCTTCTCAATCTGCATCTGTTTTTGAAAGGCTCTACAAGAATTATCTGGTCAGAAAAGTGACAGCATCCAAGATAGTGACTTGGGTGATAACTGGTATTCAGAGAAAGAGGAGCATCATCAATTGAAAGGAAAAGGAGGAGGACACAGGAGAGACGACTCCTTGGACAGTTTGGACTCTTTGGGATCCCAAACGCTTAGCATTTCATCAGACCCCACACTCAAAGGCAGCAGCGAGGGTAGGACATGTTCTTTGACTCCCTTTCTCTCTTATTCCAAGTCTAACTTAAATATTTAACATCATCTTTCTGGATTGTCAAATATTTGTGGTGTGGCGAGCTGCAAAAAGTTAACTGTTAAAACAAACAGCTGCTGCCCTCTAGTGGTTTGTTTCAGCAAGGCAATGTTTTGTTAGAAGTTCACTGGCCATCATAGACATGCTTGCATTAAAAAGGAGAGTACTGTAGTCACATTATGCTTTATCCACCCCACTAAATTCGGAGCAGTGAGACATTCCACAGTGCTCCACACTGACTTGTAAATGAACTGGCTTCCAAAAAAGGGGAGGGGAAAAATGGCTTTGCACCCTTGCCAGAACACACAGTTTCCCCCCTTCTATTCTCACCTCCCGTCTTGTTTTCTCCAGGCAATGCCTGTAACTGTATTTGCCTCTTTGTGTCTACCAAACACAAATGTTATACTATACTATATACTTTTTACGGGCCATTTTAGCTGTTAATCTTCCAGAAATCCGGCCATATAGGAAGACATATGTTTTACATCGCCAGAAGAATGTTCTATGTTGAACCTAAACTAACAACCAGCGCTTTATTGGGACGAATGTACTGATCTTTCTATATTGTCATAGTAAGGGGGGTATTTTTACTGTACTTTTACTCATACTCTCTGTTTGGAATAAAAACTATAATACAAATACATTAATTAAAGAGAAGTCCTGGGTAATGATAATAATGGGTTGATTCTGAGAGGTAGAAATTAAACATTTGCCACATATGCTTGTTTATGGTACGGCTACTCACTCAAACTACTTAACGTAATTGAAAGACAAGACTGCGGACAGGGGACGGGTGATTACCGATTGATATTTGGCCAATACATGACCTTATTTTAAAGTATCAACACTCATAATGGCTGATGATAAAAGGATCGATGGCTCTTGGAGCAGTTTTACATTCACAAACTAGAAAAGACTAGTTAGAAGAATAGAAATAACTATTTCATGGGTTAGGGGGTACTGTACACTCATCATTAAAATAATAATAATTTTCCAAATATAAGATGCACCTGTGCATATAAATCAAATTTTAGGGTCAAATTCTGGTGTTTTGTATGTTACCTTGTATAGGATGCACAGACTGTTTGGTAACATTCAAGTGATCGATCAAGTGAGGTTGTCTCCGTGCAGCAGAAGGAACATTTGAAGGATTTTCACAGAGTACTTTTGAAACGCTACCTCCTCGTTATGCTGTTTGGTCGGCTACGTGCTCCACTCTAGGTCAACATGCGAGGGCTGTTGGTCAGTGCAAACCTTGTGGCAGCCAACTGACTGTGTCTAGCTTGTTCTGTTATCATAATTTCCATAATTAAGAATACGTCGGATATTTATTTACATCATAATTTGGCTTATGTGGCTGATGGATGCAATATCCCTCAAATGTTGTCGAAAAGAAAAATCTGATCTTAAGTCACCGTCGATAGGATGCACCCATACTTTTGGCCTTAATTTTGGGGGAAAAAAGCGCATTCTATATTTGGGCATTGTCTTTATTGTCTTTTTACACCTCTCCAACTTGTTTAAAAGAAAAGGACATGCAGTAAATAAAATCTAAAGACCTCTAAAATGTTGGTGGTGCTTAGACTTTAGAGGGGCTTCAGCATCCCACAAATTAGGATAGGTACACCTATGGCACACAGCTAGGTACTACAGTACTTCTAGTCTGGTCAGCCAAGGTACCATATCTGTGACTACTGCTGCTGTCTCCGTGATAACGTAGATTTAGGAGTTATTATAACATTTGTGAATACACATTTAGGAAGGGAAACTATAAACACGACCATTAACTTTAGCTTACCATTTTAGTGCCTTAGAGAGGGGCTGCATTTGTTGCAGTTTCCATTGTGCTGTCATCCTGCTGCCCCGAGTCTTCTTTTGTCCTACTGAATGAAATGTGTATCTTTACCAAGAAGAAAAGACATAAGAACTGTGTTGTCCTCTATCAGACTACTGTTTCCACTTTCCAGTAGAACAAGTTCAAACATTCATTGTTTTTCCTCCTCCGCCCTCCAGGTTGTTGCAGCGACGCCGAGGCCGACGCGGCGTTCAAGATGGCCGACCACAAGGAGTCTCTTTCTTACCGCCGCTCTGTCACCCTCACGCCGAAGGTCACCACACAGTTCAACCAGTTCCTGCCTACTAAAGACAAGGCCTCGGGATATGTCCCCGCTCCCCTGAGGAAGAAACGGGCTGAGCGAAATGATGACAGCCGACGCAGCTGGGCCAACCCTGATTACGCGGAGGAAGATGACGCTCCAATTACCAGGTACTGTACTCACCCTGAACCAGTTACTAAAGTTTTGGCTGTGTTTGGAATCACTCCCTATTTACAGTATTTAGGGGTGTCAAACTTTTTGCGGGCCACAGATAGTTTTGGTTTCCCTGAGGACCGTAATGACTGAAACAACATTTAATGATGATAAAATGTAATTAACTACATATAGAAGAAATTTATAAATAAAACCGTTTTGAAATGAGAAGTGAAGGAAATTTTGCAATTATGTTTTAATAACACAGTGAGCTTACCTGGTTGTGTCTCTGTGATTGCAAGCGAAAACTTTGACTTGGTTTTGCCATTTCAAAGGCAACAGCAATTTTCATATATTGTCATGTATTTTTACAGATAACATAGAAGGTGTACACGGCCCTATTGGCACCTCTGCGTGAAATATGTTTTCTAACTTCTAATTTGTTTTTATTCCCTAAAATAATATGGGACCAAAATTTTAAAAGAGGAAAATCCAATCATTATTCAAGCGCAAAATACATTAAGAAATCATTCCTTTACATCCAATCATATGTGCCGCAATTATTAGCACTGTCCAAACCCCTTTTGCTAACCGTAACCCAGCACCTCATCTTCTCCTATTTCAACGGAATTGAGTTCTGAGGACTGAGTTGACTATCGGAGGAGCCTAAATTCTACGATTCTCAGTTTTGCTATTCAATGTGTCTTTTACGACACAGAATACAAATTTTGACTCGCAAACTGTTAATCATTGAATATTTTTAATTTAAGTTGGACCAGTTGGCGTTGATCCGGTATTTTGTCATTTTGTGACAGTATTAATGTTGACACTAAAGTGGGGTTTGAAAATAGTATTTTCCTCTCTTTGGCCGAGTCCAGTGTATTGTCAACCATGTAAAACTTCCTGATTATGGAGTATGGAATGAATGAATGAATCCAAACACAGTCGTGTCCACGTCTTTGCATTTTGCCTAGTTTTCCTCGGATGCCGCTGATGTTTGTGTGTGGTCCGATGGTCCATGTTGGTACCGGTGTTGTGTTTCCCTCCCGTTTCCTGGTATGGCACCCTCCGTGACGCCAGGTCGCCCCCAGACAAAAGTCCGACATCCCCCAATGCTCAGCAACAGTGGGCCTTTCAGTACAAAAGCGGCAGCGACTCCGACTCAGACCGCCCGGACCCCGATGTCGTTATGGATGACCTGGCCAGTCGACGCTTTCACAGTCCCTCGCCGGCGCCCCCAGCCAACTTCTCCGTACCCATCAGCCTGCCGGTTTTGGGTGGGGCGCCCGGGGGGCGATGGCCGAGGGTGCTTGTGAGCCCCAGTGTTGCTCGCAGGTCAGAGAAGCAGTGGTGTGACTGTTGTGGCGAAAGCACAAACATGGATGCTTCTTTTTTGCATTCAGTTCATCTGTTGTAACATCGGGCAATATTTTGGACGTACTCATGCTCACAGCGCCGTTTGCTGATTTGTTGTTGTTGTTTCCTGTTTTGAGCTGTGATGGGTTTCAGCTGCACGACTTGATTTGCCTTGCTTGTGCATTTTGGACTGAATTTTGGTTTCAAGCTTGCGTTGAGCTGATGAGGATCATGCCGCCCCCATCTTTTATCATTTGGTGTGCCGTGATTGCCTAACAAATCAAATCATTTGACTGGCGTGATTTCGCCATCTCTCCCGAAGCAGCGGCAACGGTGAGGAACAAAGGGCTGAGCGCCGCCTCCCAGTGTCCACTGACAGCATTTTCAGTGATCTATACACCAACTCTGAAGACGAGGATGACGAGGTGGGCTACGCTGACCCCGTGCAAGACGACCTTTACGCCCGCAAGGTGGGAGCCAGACCCTTGGTGGCAGGCGACGCCTCGTACCACAAGTTCTTGCCCAAGTTGTGGACGCCAGAGAAGGACGTTCAAGTCCACAAGATCAAGCTGGGCACTCAGAGGAAATCGTGGTACAGAAAGATGCAAGGGTTCAGGTGTGTGAGGAGCATAGGAATGCACATCGACTTAGGGCCTGATTTACCAAAATCTCAAACAGATTTGTCAATTTGCGGTTTCAATCAATAGGTCTTGTTATCCGATTGCAACGGGAGTGTCTTAATTCCGTTGGGTGCCCGGCGACTTGGCTGCACTCTAAACACGCCTTTTCTGCACATTTTGTTTTTGTCTGCAAAAGAGCTATTCAAAGCTTGTACAGTACATAACTTGATAAAATGCCACATTTAAGTAGTTAGTAACAAATACAAACATTTAAGCTACCCAACTAGGATTCTGCCATCTCAATTTCATGATTTTGCTCATTTTCAAATCATCAATTCTTAAAATGAGAAATTAATTTTACATTTATATATCAAAGATTTTTTTGTAATGTGGTATGTAATTTCTATTGGTGTTGCTCACATCTATCGCGATACATATTGATTTTGAAATATCGCCCAGCCCTAACATTCGCAAAGTATTAGTAAACAGGCCCTAGTCAGAGGAAACATGAGACTCTTCATAAGGTATACATCCAACATTTAACGGGATCTAATACACAAGCTGCATCAAAGTATCTGCTTTGACGAATGTATTTTTTGTATGCACAATTGTAAATTAAATAGTCATCCGCAGAGCCCGTTTGAACTTTGTTGGTGACCCAAACAACATCTTTTGAAACATGCACGCAGTCTCGGATGAAATGCCATGTGGAGACTAAGCATATAGTAATTGTATTCTCTGCGGGATATTGAACATGATCTTTGGTATGTGGAGATAGTGTGTT
Organism: Hippichthys cyanospilos; assembly: GCF_059441005.1. Classification (NCBI taxonomy): domain Eukaryota; kingdom Metazoa; phylum Chordata; class Actinopteri; order Syngnathiformes; family Syngnathidae; genus Hippichthys; species Hippichthys cyanospilos. The sequence continues at coordinate 22,127,637 of NC_142373.1, read as the reverse complement.
TGACAGTGACTATTCGGTCACATGTGACCGCTCCACAATGTTGTGTGTCCATGACTGAGTTCTGCTCAGTCAGCCTTGGTTCTTGCTGTTTCGCTTCACGTTTACAGGAGAATTTTTCTTTATTATTTATTTTGCTGTAAAGTCCCAATATGATACTTAATCTACTGTTAAATATGTGATGTGAAGACATTCCATAAGTGTTATGCCTCAACCCAACCCTAGTTAAATAAATGAAAAGAATATAATAATGTGTAATTCAGAATTATATAATATAACTAGAATTGCAATGCAATACACCTTGTTAAATGAATATATCAATTGCAGTACAAATTCAAAGGCAGAATGTGTGATGCAGCGTTTGTATCAAATCCCATTAGGTTATGCATGTGTACCTAATGAAATTTCCAGTTTCCTCCTGCTTGCCAAACTCTCCACCTTTTCTTCAAGCATGTCATTTTCCTGAACATTTATGCATGATTCTTTGCATTTCCATTTCATTTTCCTCCCTCACTAATGTTTCTTTCTTTCTCCCTGTCGCTGTCCCGCATCTTCTTTGTCCCTCCCCCTTCCCTGTCTTTCCTCCCACTCCTCGACCTCAGCCATGAGAAGTCGGGTTCCTCGTCGGACGATTCCGAGCCTGACGTCGCTCCTCCGCTCCTTTCCGGCCCCTCCTCCCCTCACCCCGCCATGGCTCATAACGCCCCCGTTGGGGGAAAAAGGTTCATACAGTTGCAACACATCCAGATGTTCCAGACAATATTGGTCTTATCTTTTATACAACAAAAAAATCCTCATCACACAACATTTTACAATACACAATGTAGACAAAAGTTTTTGGACGTGTCGTTCCGCACTACAGGAGGTCAAATTTCGAGAAAAAGTACATCTGTAACTGTTTTCCCATTCTTGGCCAGACTTTTGACACGTTAAATCTGAGAGAAGGCCCAATGGCTCATTGCATCGTTCTTGTTCATTCTTTATGCTGAATGTCCAAACATACTTTATGTTCTGCAAAAAAAAAAAAAAAAAAAAACACCTTATGAACCGTTCAAACAAACTTGGTAGTGTAATACTTACGCTAAATGAATAATTAAGATTAAGAGGTCCAGCCATTGGGTGACCAAGTATGCCCACTAACAATTATATTCTCAAGAATCCATCCAGCTTTATTACAATTGCCCACAGTATGAGTTTGTTGCATTAATTTAGTTTTTACCTAGATCTGGTTAACTACAGTTCATTCTCAGTATTTCTTTCGGCGTAGCTGAATTAAAAATGAGACTTCTTGATATGATCAAAATAATCTTTTAATTTTTTTTTCACATTTTTGGTTTAACAATTGTATTTTTCCACCTCATCAACGATTAACCCGGGCCAGTGGTTCTATTGAAGAATAATTTGCATTATGCAACTTCGTCCAACTACTTTTGTCCATACAGTATATTGCATCACCACTATGTCCCTCCTTTTCCTTATCTTTAGTCCAGTTCACTTGCATGCACTCATTAGCTTTCTGTCCTTTTCTCTTGTGCCCGCCCCTCCTTCTGCTGTCCTACGCATGCTCACAGCCCCCCACACTTACCCAAGACCACCCTATTAAAGACCCCACCTGTGGTGTTCGCCCCAGTGGATCCCACCTCCGGTCCCAGACTGGTCAAATGTCAACGGTGGCCCCTATTAGGGCGCCAAGACCCCCGGGAGCCTCCAGATCCTATTGATTATGATAGCATCATCCCTGACTTGGAGAATGATGACATGTTTGCAAGGCGGACCCTCGCCTTCCAGTCCAACAGCGAGCTGGCCATAGTGAAGACCCCGCTGTCTGCAAAGCGCTGCCTTTGTACATCCGAGGAACAGATCAATATCGTGACGCAGCTTCATCAGGAGGAAGAGGAGGAATTTCCTGACATTGAGCAGGACGATGTAGTCCAACGTAGGGAGAAGATCCTGCAACAAGAACGCCCTCTCTCAGGCGCTCCTGACAACTTTTCCCCAATGGCCATCCCTGAGCCCTGGGACCTCCCCCCAGAACTCAAGACCAGGCTCCTGTGCCCACCGTGCCCCCTCAGCCAAAAATCATCGGCAAACAAATCCAATCTTGTCGGAATGGAGCCGCGTCCCGAAACGGACGACATGCTGGTCCGAAAGCTTACCGCGCAGCAGAACCCGGTTCCAGCCAATCAGGCGAGCCCCTCTGTGCCAACTTCATGTAGTAAGGGGGACCTGCAGAGGTGGCAGTCCATCAGGGAAGCTAGTCAGCTGAGATACAAGAAGAGGCTCATGGTCGAGTTGCTAACCACTCTTAAGTTGGAGTGATACGTTAAATATTTACTTGCTCAACTTGCTAGGGTTTTGTTTTTGAAAGCTCCGTTTGGGTCTGCTGCTAAACCGCTGGGAGATTTTTCGTGTTTACTATTTACTATAGAGATGTTTATTTTATTTTTTCAAATGATTTTCATGCTGTTTCCTATTGATTGGGTAATTGATGTATAAACAATATGCAAAGGAACTGTTGCACGTTAGGTTATTTTTGAAGTGAGTTTTATCAACAAATTTTATGAACACAATTTTTCCTCATTTAGTGGCCTTTGGACTAAGACTGTTACCACTGCCTTTTGTCTTTTATCTTCTCAAAATAATGAGAAACAGCAACATTACCACAGAGTGAGTGGGGAAATTTTGAAAGACAAAAAGTGAGGGAAAGGAATACCTTCACCAAACAAATGCCATAATGTGAGGACAATGGAGAACAATTTGCTGGCTTAGATTCTCATGCTGTATAAAAATAAAATGGGCCAACTGTTTTCAAAATTATTGTAAAGTTTTTCAACTTTTTTCCCCACATTTTACCCTGATTTTTACTGATTAGCTGTAGTATGACTGTCATAAGAGGAGCTGACTCCTTGACACCAACATGACAACTTGTTTGTGCATTCACAATTGAGGCTGTCTGCAGCTCCTAATTGCTCAGTACTGTCAATGTCTGTAAACAGAAAGCTTGCATAGTAGGAATCGAGAAGATTAGTTCTGCCTTTTCTCTTAACCTTGTAACGATTAAGATTAGGGTTTGGTGTTTGTTTATTTTTTCAAAACTTGTAACTATTCCATCTTAGTGATTTATTACATATGTTCAATCCATCGGTCGAGGTAAACTGGTCGATCGCAAAAGTTGTATTGGTAGATGGCACCGCATGTGCGACATGCACAAAACACACACACGCACAGGCTCACAAAACAAGGTTAAAATACACTGGTAATTTGGCCAAAGATGTTGTAAATATTAGGATTAAGGATATGATTTTCCTTGTTCTGTACCTGTGCATTTATGACATGAGGGGCTATCTGCCTGGGCCGTTCTCACTCCTGATGTGCTTGAGCTAAGATGTTAATGTTGTCCTCCTTATGTTCAATTATTACAGCAGAAAAAGAACTTAGTTACAGCAGATGGGACGTGCAATGTTGATTAAGCCATCGTAAAGATATCTTGCTTTGTTTTAATCTTGTGTCATAATCTCTAGATGACATTTTGGAGATGCTGTCCCGTCAAGGACAAAGCTAAGATAATACTGTATTGCCAAAGCCAAAAAGCGTGCATTGTACTTACTTGTGGTGCTGAGCTGTGGGGACCATAAAAAAAAAAAAGAAGGCAGCTGGATGGAGGTGGGCTGCAGGAAAAGCAGATAGTGTGGCATAAAACTTTGGCACCGCTGCATTACATAGTAAGTTTTGTAGTCTTTATTTGGTCCCTGTCTTATCACAGCAAAATCGAAAAGTAAAATTTATACTTGGAAGGGATTTCAAGTAAATCATGAGTAGCTAAAAATCTTCACGTGACAGAGAAAATCAGGCCAGCCTTGGATTTTGATGCTCAAAAATTACTGATAGTTAGAAACAGCTGTCAGATCCAACTCAACTAGAATTTTGTTCTCCAGTGTAATATATCAATGCTGTCCAATTCTATTTTTAGTTTATTCAACAAATCATTAGCTATATTCATTACAATATGATAAAGTACATGCCTGGTACTCACTGCAATAAAGTGAATGCACACACCTTGCCTTTATGTAAAAATTCTTCAAATGTGCAAAAAAAAAAAAAAAAAGCCTCTCCCAAATTGATGGCGCAATTTGCAATCAAGCAGAGAAAAGCTCCTAGCCCCTGTGTGTGGATATAGGATATAAAATTGTGTTTGTAAAAAATAAAACCCACCCTTAATAGATGCCTGTATCTCTCTGGAGTTGAGTCAATGTACTAGTAACTAGACCGATGTGTGAACTTGAAATGGATGGTTTTCTCATTATATCATTTGTGGGATTGAAAAGAAATTTGCTGTATTTTATTAATAAAACACTAAAAACGCTATCTACTGTATATTTCTATCTCACGATCCATGCAGTTTCTGTGCGAGTCTTGAAACCCACTGAGCACACTAAGGTCTTGCCACTGGTCACCGAAGCCTTTGGAAATTCCTCATAGTGCTGATGGAGTTTGCAACTTGCTTGATCTCTGTGGCAACCACTGCATCAATCTCCACATACACACCACATACATGCCTCACCACGTGGGTGTACAGTACTTGACTGTTATCTGTTATAAGGTTCCAGAGGGAGTCTTGTAAAAGCAAAATGATGATGTCATCCACGTGCACACATTCACGCACCCTAGCTTAAAACTTTCGGGATGCTCACAAGTGGACAGTCTGGTCCCGCGTGGCGATATATGACACTCATGTCTGTCGCTCCTCCTTCCTTCTTTGGTTTCCTAGACAACAGCAGTCACCAGACAGTTACGACGGGTGAGTTGACACGGGCTGCCAGGAATGTGGCACATTTCGCTCGTTTCACGCTTTTGTGGCTGCTGCTGCTAAATGCTTAACACTTGTCAGTGTGGCGGCCATGGTGGGTGCTGCTGAGCTCTCCCAAAAGGTCCCCCAAGAGCTATTGTCAAGAGATTTATGCCTTATAACAATAGGTAACAAGAAAGCACTTTAATTCTTCTCACATAAATACAAAATGTTTATTTTATTTATTCCCCCCTCCCCAGGTGAGTTTGTGTGTGTTCAGCTTCTGTTTTGCATTGTGGGCTGGGGCTATTCACTAACCAACTGAGCTTATTGCGCCCCAGAGTGGTCTTCTAGTGTACGTGTGCAATCTAACGTGTGGCTGCAGGACAAACGTGTTAACCTTTTGGATGGGTGATACATTGTTTTGTTCTGTTTTTTTAATTATGGGCTGCCAATTGTCAACAGGTTATATTGCCATAGAAGTATATTACATTCAATATCAAAAATTGAATTATTAGGTTATCAAAATTCTATATGTCTACGCAAGAACTCTATTGTATCGCATTGACAGAAATATTATTGTTAAAACATTTCTAAAGAACATATAGTGGGAGTGTAATAAACATAACTGTACTGCAACATTTCTTATTTTGGCTTTTAAAATACATTTCTTTCCCCAATTCTTTTTTTCCCCAGGAGCAAATCAACAAGCGACATCACTGAAGAACCGCCGTTGGTCAGACGGCTGTCTCGATATGAAGCTCTTGAACAATACCGCGAGCAGATCAAGCAAAGTGACGATAAGTGGCAGGATGTGAGTGGAACACCCAAATAGAATGAGACAGGAGTTTGAATATGTATGAGCAAAACTCCAATCAGATTATAAATGCTGTAGCCACATACTTTTTTACATCTTCACCATTTTTTTTAAATGTCAACCCTTCGTAAAATAGTCTGCATATTAGAGGCCTTTTGGAGAAATCCTTGTGGGTAATCGACTCATTTAATCCCAAAAACAAACAGTATCTATTCATTTTAAATATATACAAATATGTATACATAATATATATTCATATTTGCAAATATTTGGCCATAGGAGGGTCAAAAAATGGCTGGTACTAATGGAATTAAGAACTAAATTAATAATTTACTTTTGATAAATAATTATTAAATTACTTTGTTTTTAATTCAAGTAATTGTTTACACTAGTACTTAATCGATTTTTGATCAATAAAGTGCCAAAGTAAATTAAGTGATTAAGCGATCAAATAATAAATTAATTTTGGACTCTTGTTTAGCCCAGCATGTGGAAAAAAAAGACATCCAGGAGCCATATTTACCAGACTCGCAGTGATTCCTTTATATAATATTTTGATACTAATTGAAATCATTATAAATTGATCAAATAAAATCCACAAACGGTATTGTGCCAAGGCTGAGGCAGCATCGCACAATGTACTGTCTATACAGTCAGATTGGTGCCTAGAGAAATAATGAAGCCTTTACGCAGCATATGGGTCATACGGCCCCCAATCCACAGGGGTGGCGAGCCAGGCGGGTGGAGCTAAATCATACAAATAGAACATTGTTCACTCGCGTGAACGTCAACGGCTGTTAAGGTGGATCGTTTGAACTCGCCTTCTTTTTGCAGGACCTAAGCAAATGGAAGAACCGGCGTAAGAGCGTCAACTCTGATATTGTTAAAAAGAAGGAAGAGAGGGAGAAGGTCGAGCAGCTCACATTTTCCGGCAGCACCAGAAGGTCCAAGACGTACAAGGAGATGGAGGATGAGAGGTATGAAAGCAATGCATAGTCTGACCTCCATTTTAAACTTTAAAAATAGTTGTGTTAAAAAAAAAGGTTAAAAAAGGGACCAACTCAACATTTTGAGTTACATCACTACCTAAGACAACAGCCAATATTGATGTCTATCTATATTACACACACACAAATGTGTGTGCGTGTGTGTGTGTGTGTAATATATACAGTATACACTAAATTTAAACCAAAACAAAAGGTTAATCATCTGACATGCATCCAATCTCGGATGGATGCATGGCTTGTTGGTGCATATCAAGGCGGGGAACACCCTGAACTGATTGCCAGCTAATTGCAGAGCACACTGAGGCAAACAAGCATTCACACACAACCACCCGGTAGGGCAATTTGGAATGTCCAATACATCAATCATGCATGTTTTTGAAATGTTGGCGGAGAGAGAACAGGAAGGCCAGGGCGAGCTGGAATTGAACTTGGGACTCTGAACTGTGAGGCAGATGTGCTAATCACTCTTCCACCGAGCCACCCTAGTCATTTCACATACCTTTTAAATTAAATGAATAAATCAGTAAGAAATCAATAAATTGAAGGTCTCTTTTCCACTACCACATTTTCCGCACTATAAGGCGCACCTAAAAGCCTTACATTTTTTTAAAAGCTGATCATGTGCTTTATTATCCGGTGCATTTTATATATCGATCAATCATGCGATGACTACATAAATTGATGACTTCTCTGATCAGTTGACATTCCCTTGAGCGCAGCGCCATCTAGTGGATACATAACAGAATGCAGATGCAGCCCCAACCACCACTGTAGTTTTGATTGCATGCGTCTTATAATCTGGTGCACCTTATTTACGATTTTTTTATTTTTATTTTTTTTAATGTGCCGTTCATTGAAGGTGCGCCTTATAATCTGGTGCGCCTTATAGTGCAGAAAATATGGTAATTTATTTATTTTTACCTTTTTTAAAGTGTAAGTACATAAATAAATTACTGTGCTGGTAGATAGTGTTAAAATTGAAATTGGCACATTCCTTACTGCTCCTTATCCTGTGGGTCAACAGGGAAAAGAGGCGAAGCAGCAGCATTGGCAGCCGCATCGGGTCGCTCAGCTTTGACAACGACAACGACGTATTTGAAAAACCAAAACCCCGTACCCGAGACGGCATGACCAGGAGCTACACCATTGACACTTACTATCAGTCCTCCGGCGCATCAGAGCCTGCTCAGAAAGAGGACAAGCCCACAGATGTCCCGCTCAGGTCCACGAAACAGGAGGCTGGTGCAGTTGACGCTCCTGGCAGGACCACCACTCGCAGTTCGTTCCACAGACCCAAACCTTCCGAAACCACGTCCTCCTTCAGGAGTTCACTCTTTGAAAACACGGCCAAAACAGAAGAGATCTCGCTACCTCCGAAAGCTACCCAAAAGGCTCCAGAGCCAAGGAGCCCGGTCAAGGTCCAGCCCCCATCTTCTAGTTCCATATACAAACCATCGCTGCCTAGCAAGACAGAATCCAACACTGCGGCAGTTTCTCGGATATCCGCCTCTTTGCCTAGGAGCTACCAGAGATCGGATAGCGCGCGACTATCGTCTGTCGTCACACCGAGACCTTTTGGGAGCCAGCCGTCCCGTGTAGGCTCGCTTACCCGGAGCATCACAGTAAGTGTGAGATCCTTCCTGCAATTTCCTGTCAAAATGTTGTCACAGATTGTGTCTTTGCCCTCCAGTCGGACGACTCCAAGAGTCGCCTAAACGGCAACACTGCCGTTTCCAAGATCCAATCCGTGCCGAGCCGCTATCGACAGTTCATGACCGATGACGAGATCCAGTCGCAGTTGAGCCCCCCTCACAGCAGCGAGGATGATGATGATGATGATGATGCCCAAGAGGAGACAGCAAATAAGACTGTCAGCTCCACGTCAAGCAACTCATCCCACCTCATTCAGGTCAAGAGTGAAGTTCCGGCCAAGGAACTCAGCAAGGTATCGCCGCTCTTTCCCCTTTTTAGATTTTTTTAGTCCTGCTTTGAAATTTGGAAATGGCTACTAGACCATTTATCATAACTACACAAACAGTTTTTAATTTAACATTTCATTGAGTCCTGAGATTAAATGCTATGTGGTTTCCTCCAGGGCTCTGTTCCCATCATAATTAGTATGCATTAAGTGACAATGTGTTGAATTTAGCGCCATCTAACGGTGAACTACGACAAGGTAACAATTTTGACAAATATTGGTGTCTCAGAGTCCAAACTTTGCAAGCCTACTACCGCTGCACTACGTTTGCAAAGTTCTTCTCCTTCAGGCATCCGTAGCACAAAATAACTGTGAAACATGTCAGTTTCCTGTTAGACAAGAGACATGAGCTATGTAATATGATTATTGATAGCTAGACCTACGGTTACATTAAAAAAAAATTATGCTGATGTGATCAAACATATTTTTTGTAGCTATCTAGCTATTGCTAACTCTTACACACTGCTCCTTTAACTACAGTTAATAACATCAATCATTAAATGAATCCACAACTATTTTAATAAATGAGTAAACGTAGAGCCCTTGTTTAACGTAACTTCATCCAATCACCTAGTTATTTTTTTAAGCCCCGTAGTACTTGTTGTCTGAATGACAGAAGATTCATAGGTTTTGATAAAAATAAGGCATTGCAAACAAACAGCCATCCCTCTCATGTGATTAATCGATAAATAATACTAAATAAAAATCATTGTAATACAATTTAACACAAAACAATTTTATTTGATCACTTGAATAATTAATAGAATCTTCTATTTTGAATCAATAGTGACATTACAGCATTAACAAATGTGAAATCACGTATTTTGAATCTGGTTTGGGCGTTCCAGGAAAGTTCTTGCGAGATGCGGATCAGCCTCAACCAGAAGCCCAACAGCAGTCGAGACTTTGGCTTTGATGTTTCGTGGGACTCTAGCGGGGCTCACGTCAAGTCCATCCAACCAGGTATTGGCAGAACCTTTGAAGGCCCCCAGCCCTTTGCACAAAAGTAGTGGGGATATCCCGATTTAGAATTTGAGGATCATGTGCAGTGGAAAAGGTTACTTTTGGCGGATGTCTATCAGCATGTTTACTAGTCCAACTGCCGTTAAGACCTATCTATGTAGGGCAGCATCTTTCTGGGACAGCTCTCTCGGGCTTGAGCCTCCCTTTTATTCTAAGACTGCCTCATCTCAACAATGCACTTTAATTTAGCTTCATACATGAGTTTTAAGTTCAAATTTCAGCCTTTTTTTTTGTCGGCTCCCACACAGGGAGCCCCGCTGAAATGTTCCAGTTGCAGACTGGGGACGAAGTACTGACAGTAAACGGCCACCGGGTGGCGAACATGGGCTTCCTGGACTGGAAGGACAGCATGGACCGAGCTCTGCAAGATGGCAGTTTGGTGATGGACATCAGGCGTTATGGCAAGAGCAGTGAGTCATCCACACAGTGTGTGTGTGTGCCTGTGTGCCTACCAGATTTAGACCTTTAATCGATGCATAAACCGTGAGGACAAAACTATTGGGACACTACAAGAAAATGGAAGAATTTACTGACTACACTTGCAGCTCTAACAGCTGCCACTCTTTGTTTAAAAAAAATGTATTAGAGGTTTGAACCATAAACAAAATGTTTTAGATTCATAGTCCCATTTCCAAGCATAGCTGTAATTACCACTTTGCATATCAAAAAGGCCGGTTTGCCTACCTTACCGGGGCCAATCGTACGTGTGCGCGAATGAGTGCGTGTCAGTTAATGAGAAACATTAAGGTGACCGCATTCCCGCACTGACATTGTTGCTTGCGCTCCTTATGTTGCTAAATGATTGTGACACTCTAAATTGGCCCATAAAGTGTTTGTTGAATCATGCGTGAATGATCCCATGACAGCCCTGTGGGAGGAGGCACCTCACGCCTCCACTCATGTGACTATGACTGTTACTGTGTTGACCATTCAATGGTTTTCATTTCTACTTTTGTTTCCTCTCTGGAGATTTTCTTGCATTCTTCCACTTGGTAATATCCTTATTTTTGTGCTCCTTTTTCAGGCTTACCAGCATTCACACCTCATTATTTTCCTTGTGGTGGTAGCAACTCAAATGGTGTTTTTTCCCACTGCAGGCTAACTAGTAGGCTATGTCACATGAGGTGTTTGAATAGCTGAAAGTGAAACGAGTGTGGCCCTAGAGGGCCGACCTCAACTATTGTTGAACTGATAAAGTAAAATTAACTCACCACATAATGGTGTGTATACTTTTTAAATATTGAAATTATCATTCACTATAACAATAATGAGAAAACTGATTAAATGGCCTTTGATGCGTTTGATAAACAACGAGCCTCTCAATAAAGTATCATAACCTGCAAAAACACACCTAACCTAACCAGTATCAACGCTGTAAAAACAAAAAACAGTTGTTGAAAGTTGATTTACATTGCTTTTTTTTCTTTTGTCAGTGTTAAAACAGATAGTTTGAGTTATGCAATACTTATGCATTATAGATAATAATCTTAATTATTTATTATCACTTACCATTATTTAAAATCACCGCGTTAGTCAGTGGGCTACTTCCTGGTTCACGAGATTGACAAAAGATAAGAGGAACAAAGCATTTTTAACACTGGCATGTAAGGAATGCTTTCACCTTGTTCAAACAAAAAGAAAGCAAAATATATGCTATTTGTCTCCTGAATGACCTGTTTCAAACTCTTTGTGGGTAAATAAGAGCTGTTGTAGTTTTCATGGCTGAGGAAGGTGGTTTCTCTGTCCTTTCTATGACCCTCATCCTTTGAGAATTCCTCGGCTTTTGGCTTCCTAGTTGCCACTGAAACACATTCCCAACTGAACAAAAAGGCACAAAAGACATGTTGCTACTGTACATTGTCTGCATGCAGACTGGGACAGAGATCCGCCTTCCCCGCCATTCAAAGGCCATAAGACCATCAATCTGACCAGTATGGATCATCCCACACTTATAGGTTTCCCTGATGCAAGTGCCGGCAACACACTGGACTTCACTTCACTCACTGAGGCATCCACCAAATCCGCTACCCACTCGGTGGTGGTAAGTGTACCGCCGAATCCTCCTGGCTGTTTGTCCACCAGATGATTACTAAAGGAGTATTTTTGTGCAGGATGTGGCTTCCAATGGCGTTGATGGTGGTTACCCCAAAGTGTCAATGACGATTAAAGGTAAGACCGTGGCCATAATGAAATAACGGCGGTATGTGTTTCATCTTCTTTTTCCTCTGATTAAACCTTATTTCTCCCATCTCCTGTATAGAATCAGAGCCCATTTCTATGATAAACTTAAAACGGAGGTCAGAGTTTTTTGAGAAAGGTAACAAAAACATATTTTAAAAGAAGTCTGGGGCTTTTTATGACTTTATCTCACGCAAAAAGAGAATTCTCAGTCTTGCTTTGCACGCTTTATGGTCAAATTTAATCTGAGTTCAAATGGAGTCTAACTGGGGTGTACTTTGGGCCCTCCTTTTTTCCTTGTCCTTGTCTGGTTTCAGTGGGCTTTCTTTCCTTCTTCAGGCTTCTCAAAGTCAAGGGTCAATGCACTGGTCTTCCTCTGTGGTAAGCAGAGCCTTGACCACAGCACCATTCCATTAAAACCATACTGTTCATGCCTTGGAAGGACACAAGTCCCTCATGTGAGCCTAACCTTCAAAAAGGATTTTACCTTCAATGCTGCGAACATTTATTGAAAACTTTCTTTCCTTTTAAATGGTTTAAAACAGGTAGACTTTTATTACATTGAAGGTTATTTTGTTTCTAAAAATAGATTTATGCAATTTGTATTCAGTGTAAAAAGGTATTATTCTTAAGGTTTTGATTAAAAAAAAAAGGATGATAATGATAATTTGTCAAAAATGACATCCGATAAATCATTCAGTCCCAAAGACATATTTTTACAGTCTAAGCATTCAGTCCTAGGTGATTTGTGTTCAGGCTGGGGAGACCTTTAACTGGTTGCCAGCCAATCGCAAGGCACACACAGATGCACAACCATTTATGCACCCAATCATACCTCAGGACAATTTAGAGGGTCCAATACACCTGCCATGCATTTTTTTTTGGGGGGGGGTGCACAGAGAGAACCCATTCAGGCTCGGGGAGAACATGCAAACTCCACACAGGAAAGCCGGCGCAAGGTGGGCTTGAACTCAGGACTCTAAACTGTGAGGTGGACATGCTAAAAATAAACAAAAAAAATATGTCTTTGTGATTGAATGAGGTAAACTAAATAATTGATGGAAAATAATGGGAGAACATTCAAATCTTTTAAATAAATGGTTGTATTTTCAACTTGTATTTTAAACCGAGAAAAAAGTAGATAAACTTTGTTCATTGCAACATTTTCCGTCTAGAATATAATGTAAGCTTTCATTTTTTAAGCAACACTTTACAATTTGGCTGCCATACATGAACAGTATGTCAGACCCGAAAGCAATCCTTTTTAGTCATGTGTTTTATTCCATCTGTTTTTATTTACCATATATATAAAATGCACGCCTCTTTAAACTTTGCTATGCACATAAAAAGCACATTCCAGCCACGCTCTCAGCATGTTCTCAGCACCTTTACTTTCTGTTCTGTAGCTGATGGTGTGCTTCTGCAACTTGATCACGCACCTCTCACTTTTCCCCATTGCTACCAATGGACCTCTGATGTCCATCAACATTTGATTTTTATTGACTGTTGAGTAAAGAGAATCAATAAGTCTGATGGGAATGAACTTGACATTTGTTTGTTTCTATGGCTTGTTGTTCTCGTTGTCACTTTTTATGATCACTTGGTGCTTGGCTGAGCAATAAAAAAAGTAAATAAACCTGTCAGCAGCCTGTTAATGTGGTAGATGGCCTACAGGGTGTCTTGAATTAATCTTCCATGCTGCATGACAAAAATATTGACTGGATGGTGCTGTCTTTTTTTCAAGGAGCAGCAGACTCTGTCATGCCAGATGTAAGTTACGCTCAGTATAATAACATTATTAACATGGCATTTCATTCATTTTTATTCCAAAGAGTGTTTTGGCCTGGAAAAAAAAACAGAATGAGGTTATTGTATTGTTTGCTTTAAATCCTTTGTTGTTGAACAGTGGGTCCTTTATACATGCATTGAAATTTCATATTAAAATTGAAATTTGTTTGAAAGACATTTGACACATATGAACATTTTGTCCCGGTTAGACTGTGTGTTATCGTATATGCCCCCCTTTCTTAGCTGTGCAAGAAGTATCAAAATTTTCGTAACAGTTTGTTCAATACAGACCTTGAATTAGACCTCTCACATGTGCATACCTAATTTGGTAAAAAAAAATAATATTATAATTAGTGGTTGAGATATTAAAAAAAGAGAGATTAATTAATTGAGGAAAATAAAAGTGCCACGCGCCCTTCTACTTTCACAACACCTTTCTGCTCCTGAACCCCAACCAACAACAGGAGCCCATCAGGTTATGCCAAACAAATATAAACAAATATAGCTTATTGTCTACTTTGGGGTTGGAAAACAGAGAGCAATCACGCCCTGAACAACTCTAGCACAAGAAGCCCGATGCATAAAATCAGATCTAGTCATCATTCATCAAGTGAAGATTAAAAATGAGATTATGTCATTACAAAAAGCGCTTAAACTACGACTGTTATTAATTGATCGTAATTAATTTGTTATTTCCTTAATTATAATGTTGATCTTTAAAGAGCTTTATCCTCCACATCCTCAGATTCCCGTTCCTCCAATCACGGCGTCTTCGACTCGCTGGTCTTGGGATCCAGATGAAGAGCGCAGAAGACAAGAGAAGTGGCAGAAGGAGCAGGAGCGCCAATTACAGGTCACTCTAGAAACAGAAGACAAATAAATGAATAATAAAGGTGTAATGGTTAAATAAGGTGTCAAAGAAGTAGAAATGTTTTAGTTGTGTTATCATTTTGTCATGCAGGAGAAATATAAGCGTGATCAAGAAAAACTCCAAGAGGAATGGACAAAGGCCCAGCAGGAGATCTCCAGCAGTGTTGCACAACTTGAGGTACCGCTTCATATACAGCTAGACGAAATTATAAGTAAACTTATACAAGTAATCGTTATTGTTTTGCCATTCAATCTTATGATTCTTTTAGAGGCTATTTTGATAGGAAAAAAAATGGATATTAAGTGAAAGGGTTTTTGTTCAAGCAAAACCCGGCGGTCAGTGAACAAGAAAATGTTATAATAAAACTGGTTGAATACTTCACAATTACAACACGAGCACATCATCTACTCGTAATTTTCTTATCACAGGAAATAAAGGGGTTCTTTATTGTGGTTACACTTCCATTTCTCGGGGAGATAACGCCAGAATGTTTTCAATGATCTGTGTCTCCTGCAGCCCGCAGGCCCATCCCTTGCCTACCGGGAGCTGGAGCAGGAGCGAGAGAGGGTGGCGCAAGAGAGGAGGAGGAGGGAGGAAGAGGAGGAAAAGGAGCGTGTGAAACTGGAGATGGAGAAGAAGTGGAGAGAAGAGGAGCTGGAGCGCCAAAGGCAGGAGATGAGGAGGCGGGAGGAAGAGGAGGAACATGAGCGCATGAAGCTGGAGATGGAGAGGAAGTGGAGAGAAGAGGAGTTTGAGCGCCAAAGGCAGGAGATGAGGAGGCGGGAGGAGGAACTGGAGCGAGAGAGACAGGAAGTAGAGAGAAAGCGGAGGGAGCAGGAGCAGGAACTGGAGCGCCAAAGGGAGGAGATGAGGAGGAGGGAAGAGGAGCTGGAGCGCCAGAGGCAGCAGGAGGAAGAGAGGAAACGGAGGGAGGAGGAGCTGGAACGCCTAAAGCTAGAGGAAGAGAGGAGGAAGAGGGAACAGGAGGAGGAGGAGCGCCAAAGGCAGTTGGAAGAGGATAGGAGGAGGAGCAGGGAGAAGGAGGAGGAGGAGAGGAGGCAGAGGGAAGAGGAGGAGCTGCTGTGGCAGAGGAGGAGAGAGGCAGAGAAGGAAGAGCTGAGGAAGAGGCTGGCGGCTGCAGAGGAGCAACAGCGACGAGAGAGGGAGCGCGCCATCGAGGAGCAACGGTCATTATTTTTGCTATTACGATAAAGCAGTAATAATAATACAACGGATAATAATAGCTGTGGACACCGCTGCTAAATTCCTTTTTTTTTTTTTTTTAACGTTATGCTCACAAAAACATTACTTCAAAATGTTACACAAAAGAGATAAAGGTCAAAAACTTGTTGAACAAAATGGAGTTAAAAGTGTTAGTAAAAGGTGACTAATACAGGAAATGATATACATAAAGCAAATGATATACATATACCCAAAAAATCAACTACAGTTTTTTTAAAAAAGACAAATAAAAGTTTTCATGTCACTGAAATTCAAATGTATAAAATAAAAGCGTGGAATTGACATTTTGAAAAATTCTGAAACAAATCAAACGTAACAAACGCATCGCGTTGTAAATTACATTTACAAGTAAAATGTTGCAAATGCCCAAAAGTGAAATGAAGTTTAAAAAAAAACAAAAAATAATATTTGTATGTTTGCAAGCGAGTAAGCTACAAACAAATCTTTCTAAAGGTCTTTATAATAAATACAGAAAAAAATGAGGGAAATCACAGACTGACTGAAAAGCACACTGACTTTAAATGTATCCAACATTGTTGTCCAAAATTTTAATTTTGTGATTGTTTTTATTTTTTAACAGGGCTAAATCATTTGAAAATGAAGAACGACTTCCAAGCAGAGGTCAGTGATTTAGTATTGAAATCCACTTATCAATTCCATCTGACACTGGGAACTTTTTAACGGCGTCCGCGCAACCACTTGAGGCACATGGAAGCATCACTTGTGCGTCACCGCTGTAGGTGCGTACATGCATGGTGGCGCCATGGCCAGCTGGCTGCTGGAGGAGCAGGCCAAGAGCACACGTGACAAAGTGGCCCGTGGTCAAAAGGCCGCGAGCGAACTGGAAAAGGAGAGGAGGAACATCCTCAATGCCATGAGATACAGGGAGCCCGAGAGAGGTCGTCTCACGCCCCCGCAGTCATTGGCTCTCAATCAAAACTTTCTAATCAGCATGCTAATCAATCTGCATCGGAATTGATGGACTTGATCAAATCTGACTGATGAATCGCTATCAACTATGCATAGCTATGTTTAAATATTTTACAATGGTCTGAAACCACATAAGAGACACGTGAACCCTCAACTTCAATTTGGTTTGGGTTCAAGACATGTTCAGTTGGAACGGGGTGAGAGACAAATCCCTTCAGGCAGGATGCGTCACGAGATTGAGTCCAAAAGAACAAGATGAGATGAGATTTTTGCAAAATTTGTAACAAAAAAAATGCATGATACATTTTCCGGTTTTCATTTTTCAGCAAATGACAAAGTAGCATCTAGCATGCCAGTGTAAGCATAAAAGGAGACAAAACTGTATTATCTTGAAGAATTGACAGTATTGAATCCTTGAGTGCTGTTAGCTAGCGGCTAATTTATGCTAGATGTGCCAAACACTAATAACAGGTGTCATATAATATACCGGCAATGTAATTTAGTGTTTTTTAGCGCTTGGAATTGACGATTGAACTTAATTTCAGAACAACTTAGGGTTGTTTATATCGGGAGTCGCAACTCACTCCGCGAGCACCAGCCGGTGACTCAAATTAGCTGCTGTGGCGACACTCTTTCCATGAACTACTTCGCAATAAAGTGAATGCAGTGTGATCTTGCCAATGACAAAAAAAAAAAGACAAAAATACTCAGCTCATACAATTCACCTTGGGAACAATTCTTAAATTGCCACATCTTACCATTACACTACCCACAAAAAACCCTATTTACTCCCAATGACCCTATCAATGAAATAGATTCACGTTATCCTCATTGGAAATTGAAAACATAATTTGACATTTTCCCTAAATGAAGTTCGATTCATTATATTAATCGATATAATCGACATATAATCGATTATATTAAGTACTGAAGTAACCAATTACTTTAGCTATTTAAGTACTTAAGTAAGCTCAGCTAATCAATTACTTCAGCTGATAAACTAGCCGAATCAATTATTTTCGGCACTAAAGCATTTAATTGACGTAATCAATGACTTTGGGTACAAAAATCATTGATAACTTTAGTACTTTACTACCTAAGTAATTGGTTACTTAATTCATTTAGTTTTAGCCATTTTAGACCCTTCATGAGCAAATACTCAACACTATAAAAAAAGAATGTATCATTATCTTTAAATTTCTTTCGTATCATTATCTTTAAATGTCATTCTATAAATTTTGAAATCAGCCTTGACATGCAATTCCTCCAGAAATTTAAAATGTCTCTTTATATCTTCGTGTCTGTGATTCTGGAATGATGACCGGGTAGGTTGAGCAGCCCCGTTTAGGGGTTCATCTTCATTGATCATGTGTTGTCTACTTGTGTGTGACCGCAGTGATGGGCAGTGATGTGGTTGACGCAAAAGGTCCGCAGCCGCTATCGCAGGCGGAGCTTCAACGCCAGCAACTCCTCAGCGACATGAAGAAGAAAACTAACTTGCTGACGGACAGCAGTTGGATCCGGCAGCGCTCTGCCACCACACCTGGCCGCGAAGACCCGCCCTCAACGCGCCGGTATGTAAGCCAGGGAAACTGGTGCTGGTGCTGGTGCTGGTACTGGTGCTGGTGGTTGTTTACTCACACCCAAGTGCGCAGCTTGCGGGTTTCGGTGCTGGGGCTAACCGGCAAAGTTGGGCGCGGGCTTGGCTTTGCAGGGGCAGGGGCGGCTCCTTTGACCACCTGGATAACCCCCCCAACTCCTGGCGTTCCTCCTGGACACCCAAGAGTGACTCCTGCATTCCGAATTACTCCCGGCCTCACTCCGCCCTCTCCGCAAGCGCTCCCTTTTATGGCGGCGGGCCGCCGAGGGAGCGGTCCGGCTCGAGCACCCTGCCTCCCTCCTTCCGGGGCCCGGCAGCGGGAACGACCCCCGCGTCTCGGCAGTCGTTGTCCTCCTCTCCGTCCTCTCTGTCTCCCACCACCTCTCCAGAACCAGGTTCTGATGGAGGTGGTCGGCAGCAGCGCAGCAGGTAAACTGGGCTTCGCTGGTGTCTTGGGTCTCAACAGGGATGGTGACGCAGCTCTAATAGGGCTGCTGGCTAAAGCTTTGGTGTTTTGTTCACAATTATTTTTGGTTTACTTGAATTTGTTTACAAAACATGGTATTTTTTTCATGATATGTTGTATCTGTTTTTCACATACATCAACAAACTAACTGATTTTTACTAGCAAAATACTCTTTTGCAGAGGTGGGCATTTTACGCCAATTTTTCTGTTTATTAGACAATGTTTACACTTCAATGCGCCCAAGCATATGGCAGTTAACATTCTTAGAAATTTGGAATTTGTGTTGGTGTTGATGAATGCAATGACAAATAACAGATGAAATCTAGTGTTCCTTCAGTATTAATTTGTTGTTTTTACGATGTTTTCATCATTTGGTAATCAAAACCTCTGCTTTTTTTGTCAATTATAGCCCCTTGTTTTTTTTTTTTGGCAGGCAATTGACAGCCTTCAAATGTTTTGTTTTTTTTAAAGATAAAAGTATCACAGAGTGAAGATTGTCCATTCGTGCATTTAAAAGGCACATGCCCTCAAGTTTGTTAAGTTGAAATATGTGCCACACAGCCGTGCTTTGTTGTCAGTGTGTGTGCTTCCGTGTGTCCAAGCTGTACCTTGTGTGATACAGGTCAGTGTGCGGTAAGAAAGTGTGTACGTTGTGTGACACGGCGCTGGGAAAAGGAGCCGCCATGATCATCGAGTCCCTCGGGCTCTGTTACCATTTGACATGTTTCAAGGTGAGCGCTTCATAACGTCTGACTATTTCACACTTCTGAAAAATCCAAGTTAAAGTCAATGTTAACCTTAGTCTGGATTGCCCTTTCCACTTTATCAATGCCGATGCGCAGCATTAATGCCACTTGTCATTTGTGTTGTTGTTCTGCTGTCTTAGGTTGTTACTCTTCCTGTTTTTCAGAGATGGGGAAACCTAGGTCCAGAGTGTAAAAAACCCTGGCACATTTTGGCTTTAGCCTCAGGCGCTGCTACTCAACGTGCAGTCAAATGAGGTTGTTAAACTACCAGTTAAATGGAAGCATGTATGGCAAAAGCCAAACTGTGGCAGGGTTTTGAACTTTATGACCTGATTTTCCCAGATCTGTTGCTTTTACTTTTGCTAAAATAATGTTGTTCTAATGTGCCATGTGATGGCTGTTAGCCCAAACCGAGTGGCAGCCTCACAGTCTCTAACCTGCTCCGCTACAAAAATGGCTTTGTTCTTGTAAGCAACTGTAATATTCCTGTGAGTGAACAAGGATGAACTCAGACGCTGGTTCAGTCTGTGCGCTTATTTTACTAACAATTTTCCAGTAGTTGCAGCTAACAAGCTACTTTTGTTAGCCGAGGTTGTTCACCCTTGCTGCCTCAGCCAACAGACTTTCTTGGCTTATGTATTTGAATTTATGTGCCTCATGGATACAATCATCCTCAAATGTTGTGTGATACTTTTGGCCTTCAATTTTGGAAGAAAAAAATAAATAAAAAGTATGTCCTATATTTATCGAATTACTTCAGTTAAATTGTTAGTTGGGTAAGATCTGGTTAGCTAACTGAGCAGTTCATTTGAGAGCTAATCAATTAGTCACTTATTCAGCCAACCGGTTGAGTGTTTAGTGATCACTTGATCGGATAATTAGTCGGGTGTCAGCAACATTAATTAGGTGTTAAGTTAATTGATTATTAAATTAGTCAGACAGTCAGTCAGTCGCTTTGTCAATTAACTAATTAATTGACCTGGGCGCTAGTTAGCACTTAGCAGGTTATTCGCTTAACTGGTTGGCCAGGTAAAGTTGTTAGCTAACTGATCAGTAAATTTGAAAGCTAATAGGTAAGTCATTTGGTCAGTTTATAAATTCCTAAATTAGGTTTTTACGTAGCCGTATGGCTGGTTAGTTGGTCAATCATTCAGATGGTGAGCTAATTAGTCTGTTGTCAGCTACGTTAGCTGGTGAGCTAATCGGATATTAAATTAATCGGACAGTCAGTTACAGTTAGTTAGTTAGTTATTAGGATTATGACAAATCTAAATAACCTATTTCTTTGTGAACTGTAACAATGTTAGAAAAATAAACTTTGTGTTCGTTTACAGTGCATCGATTGCAAATCGGCCCTGGGAGGATCAGAAGCTGGGGCTGAAGTCCGAATCCGAAACAAACAGCTCTACTGTAACTCTTGCTTCATGCGATTCAAAAGTAAGGCAAGGTCCTACCTCTCATCATCTCATTTTCTTTTAGTTTTGTAGTTTTAGTTATGCTCCTATAGATAAGTCAGCTCAATTATCTTGCCTAATCCACTGTCCATTTATCAATTTTATAGTTAATACAGAATGGAATTATTTAATGAGGTAGTTAGCATGCTGGTTCGTTAGTGAGCGAGTTAATGTGATCTTAGTCCGCCAGTTTGTTGTTTAGTCGGGGTATCTATAAGGCTGCCAGTCAGTCCGTCAGCTCGTTAGGTATAGTCTGTCACTAAATTGGATTATACAAAGGACACAATCGTTACTGAGTTGTTACAAGGATCAGAATGAGCTTTCATTCAGCTCTATGAAATCTGATAAGCATTCTGTCTATGGATAGTTTTGTAATGTGTCTCTTGCAGCTAGTCAGCCCACCTCCATGTGACTTGATGTTCTTCCAGAAGATCGACAAGAAGACCACGAGTGACAACTCCCGATGTCCTGGCCTACCCCTAGCTCCAAATGGCTAACTTCGTTTTTATCATTCCTGAGATTTGAATCATTTGTGCTGTTTGTTTTTTTTTTTCTTTTAAGTGGGTAAGACTGGTGTTTGTTTTATGCGCAAGATTTGAAGTATTACATCGTATAAAGGGTTCTTCTTCTGCACACAAACATTTGGTTACTAGAGCAGAGGTGGGGAAACCTAAGGCCTATGGTTTCATGTGCAGCCAAGGTGAACGGTAATCTTAATCATATTAAATATCATATTGTTCATAAATCTAATATGAGCCTAGGAGGAAAAATTCTCACTCCTCCCGTTCTCGTATCTTACTACCACAGCTTCCCCTTGTCATTATTTTTTTTATGAAAAATAGCGCTTCCCCCTTGTGGTGTTCATTGTTCATCCACCTACTTATGTGCCTTTATGTCTGCAACAGGGACAAGTAATTAAGATTACTATTATCATTATCCAGATGTATTTAATGAGATGGAATATTACACACATTGTGAAGAATATATATGTGATGATGGCACAGAGATTTGTAAATAAAGACTTTAACGCTGATCTTGGATCGTGTAATTGTGGTGTATGATCCAGGTGTCTGGGTGGAATTTCAATGAGGCAATTTGTCACGCCCATTTGATTCAGCAAGTGGCATTCCATGACACTTTTGATAAGCCATCTACGCGAATCGTAATAATCCCGCCACCGGAGCTGTTACATGAGATCCAATTTGCTATGAGCGTTTATTGAATATTCATACCCTTGCCTCTCTTGCTTCCGCCACAGAAAGCTAGGAAATTGTCCTTGTCGTTCTGTAATTGAGAATATACTGGAAAGGAAATTATTCTGTGGGGGGGGGTGACTCCTTTTGGTCTCACTGTGGAGACTTCTCAAATTTCTTCATCCTCCACTTTGGATTTTTCTTGGCGCCCTGCAGCAGTAGAGGTTTTAAATCCATTTGCTTGGAAAACAAACTCAACCTCAATGTTGTCCTGGATGAGGAATATGAAGCCAGACAGGACTATTTTTCCCCTCAAATTTTACTGTACATCAGAATGTTAAATTGATTTTTACCAACTTTTGGCAAAATGTGGTTCCTCTTAAATACTTATTCTGTTTCCATCCATTATCTTGATGGTTTATCCGGACGCGCTGGAGCCTATCCCAGCTGTCATTGTGTAGTAGGTAGGGTAGACCCTGAACTGGTTGCTTAAGGGCAATTTAGAGTCTACACCTATCACGCAAGTTTTGGGAATTCAGAAGAAAACCCAAGCAGGCACAGATGGAACATGTAACTCCACGCATGGAGGCCAGAACCCACGACATCTGCCCTGTGAGGCAGATGTGCTAACCACGCCACCCGACACTGTATCATCCAACCATCGGTTTTCTATAGCCGCTTATCTTCACAAGGGTCACAGCCTTTCTGGTGCCCACCAGCAAGTTTCATGTGGATAAGCAGCTATAGAAAATGGATGAATGGAAAATACATCCAGTATATTGTCAAGAAATACCGTTCAATAATGAATCGTAATTATTCAGTGAACACGTCACAGTGGTAAGAGGAGGGTTTTGTTGCTGTAGCTTAAACTCACCAATAGAGGGTACTGGAGTCTCAAGTCTAAAAACGACAGACTAGTAAAGGACACAAATTTCCAACGTGTCAGGAGAGTGTTTTCCTGCAACCTTTTTATTAATACAGATTTTTTTTTTTCAATGAAGCGGCTTCACTAATTGTCATATCACACTTGTTAGCTGTATCGCTTTTTTTGCTTGAGACTTTTTTTTATAGTGAATGGGGTTTTTTTTAGATAGGGAAGGTTTATTTTTTTTTTTTACTTTGGACTTTCAAACGTTCTTGGTGGACCACATGCATAAAGAACATTGACTGAAAGGGTGTAAAAATAGAAAATGACTTAAACAAGTGTGAAATCATATTTGCGCGACACGTTTGTGATGTTACTCTGAATACTGTTAAACATATGACTTCATGATAGCCCCAAACCACTTGATGCGTTGATAATTAGTCATGTGACCTGTTACCATGCTAGTCGCCCATCATAAAGTCAATGGACCGTACAAAATTTTAAAGGGAAAATAAAGACCACCTGAGGTCAAATTGTAAATGCCACCCTCTCTGGAGAACCATAGAATTTTTATAGCTGTTCCGGAGAAAACATGCATCCATCTATTTTTATTTTTTAAGTGCCTGTTCTAGGAATAAACTTGGTGCCTTTCAATCTTATTCCTCCGCAGGAAAGACTAAATAGCTGTGAAAATATGCCGTGGACAAGAATGGCCCTTATCCTTTAATGTGTCACAAGATGTGAAGATGGAGAAATAGGCATCTTGGACCTAATCATTTACACAATCTTTTAAAATCATCCATCGACCTTTGTCCTCTCCTCTGTGCTCTTCTTTAGCCCCCTCCACAGGTTTTCAATGGGGTTGAGGTCTGAGATGACCAGGGGGGTTTGGTGAACTATTTCTGCAATTTGAGTGTATGCTACTGTGTAAAAACCTGAATTTATTATACAGCTTTTTAACAAGCTTTCCTGTTTGGAACTTGGATGTTCTCCCTGTGCCTGTGTCGGATTTCCTCCAGGCACTCCAGCTTCCTCCCACGATCTAAAAAAATTTTGTGTGCCATGCAAATGGCTAGCACCCAGTTCAGGGTATCCCATGCTTATTGCCCAATGGCAGCTTGGATAGGCACCAGCATGCCAGCACTGTGCAAAATGGATAGATATCCTACAAAATATTCAAAGGAAATATTGAATAGTCAGATAAGTTTTGTTTTTTAATGTTTTTTTGCTTGGTGATTATATAACTTTAAATACACTAGAACAAATAGCACATCTCCACTTAATTATGAAGGACTATCTTTCATACATTTTTGAAGATTTTGACTTTTTCTGTTTGTTTTTTACTTAAATCTAAACTGCATTTACCTGCGTCTTATTCTCCTTCTCCTCCATAATCCTCCTCATAAATTTGGTCTTTGAGATGAATTTTCTAGCTGAAGAGGCACATCTGAGTCAGCATTGAAATGTGATCAGGAGGAACAGCAACTGTTAGCATCAGTGTGGAGAGTCATTTGCGTCTTTCACACCAGCCTGTATGAAGCACACTTGAACACTGCTAGCTTGGGCTAATTTATGCTATTTAAAGCTATAATTGCACCCAAGCCAGTAAACACTTGCAACAGGTGCTATATGTCAATGTCAGCATAAATAAACTGGTGGTTAAAGCTCTGAATTGGCGATTGAACCTGATTTCGGAACAACGTCATGTTGGGTCTATCAGGAATTGGGACCAACAGTTGCAGTAGAACGACTAGTCAAGCAGTCACGCCAAAACATGCTGCCAGGAATAGCTTCAAAATAAAAGCATGTCCATATATTATTTGGTAAACTAAGATTTGTTTTTTTTAAGTTGCCTTCTCACCTTGTGAGAAGTGTGTTTTACTGTCATGAAGAGGATTAACAATTGCTATGTTTGGCTTGACATTTTTTTGACGTGTAAACTAATACACGGGTATGCACGGAAAAAAAGAACGCCTTAAAGTACTCAAATTACTCGAACTTGTTTCACTCCTAATCTTAGCCAGGGTTGCTTAAAATTATGGAAGAGACTATATATGCCTGTGTATGTTATGATATCATCTGTCTACATGTGCTACTCCATTGTTTGTGTTCACATATCCATTGCTTTAAGGGTGGAAACACCATCATGTGGAAGCTATTAGGTAGCCAATTCTTGGTGTTCCCCTTGATGTAATAGCATTAAGCCATAGACCTTTGAGCCAAAGGTACGTGGTAGATTTAAATCATGAGTAATTTAATAGTTTGACAGAATGTTTTATTCGACAGTGAAGCCCAACCTGGAGTGGTTAATAAAAGCCCTTTTTTGAAGAATTATCCATTATCTGCCAAATTGTTGTTTGTGAACCATGTTGAATTCACTGTTGCCATGTGGCCTCAAATTTATGTTTATATGCCTTGTTTTTTATTTTTTGCTGTTAGACCTTGAAGGTTTGCTCAAACTTAGCTGAGCAAAGAATAAGGTTATCCCTCTTTGCTAATTTGACCATGGCTACCTTGAGCTCTAGTCATAAGATGTCTTTTAAAATCAATTGTTATGTCCGTTTGACACCCATGAAGTTGGTACAATCAATGGCATTTGCAAAAGATGAATCAATGAAAAGGGACAACTTGTCATTTGATCTCTGAACGAAATGCTGTGCACATCAACACGGATGCAATTTAAAATTAATAGAAGTATTTCTTCCACTATTAACCATTATGAACCATTTGAAGCTGCAGCTAGTGCTTTGCCACCAACTTGTGGCATCTATATCTCAATTAGCAATATTAATTGCAGCTCTGCTTACCTTTTGGCCTTTTTTCAGTGGGATGGCCATAGTGACACAACACAGAACTTGGAGGTGGACATAATTGTATGCCACACCATTTTAGACATTTTTTGGTAACATCCTCTGAAGCTGAAAAGTTATTGTCTCACCGTCCAGTCAAGGTTTTACGAAATAAACTGAACAGCTTTGGAATCCGTTAGGAAGAAAACCACACAAGCACAGGAAGAACAAACAAACTGACACAGAATGGCTAAAATCGAGACAAAATCCCTGAACCTCAGAGCTCTGGGGCAGACATACCAACCAAACCAGTGGTGTTTATCATATTTAATTATTTTTTTTATTTTAAAGGTGTCTCTCAGACGTTTCTAAAATATTGCCAATCGATAGATAATCACTCCCCTCTTGAGATATTGATTTGTGACCTTTTGCTGATCAGCACAGATCCGAGCAGTCATGAACCAAAGCCCCTCACGCTAATCCTCAGCGCACTAAAGGGCAACGCTACAAATGAGGCAAGGACGCCGTGTGACGCCCGCAGGCTGCGGAGCACTTAAGGAGGAAATAATAAAAGAGCTCCTCCTGGAGACAATCCGTCTTCGGTTCTGTTCTGCCTCACACGCTTTTTGACAGAGGAGAACATGTTTGTTATCGGAAACAAAACGGGCCTCCCGCGGGCGCTACCCCAGAAATAGGATGCTAAGCAGGAGCTTTGTTTTAGTTTGAGCCCTTCGGATGTGAGACGCTGCCTCTCTTTTGCTTCGTGAACTCAAAAACTCCCATCTGCTGGTGGAAGTGGAGATAACCAATGTTTCAGTCGGTGGAAAATTTAAAACAAGGAAAAGAGAGAAAAAAATTATTATAAAACTGATGTATTTATTTTGCCTTTCCATTGAATTGAATTGAATTCTTGTTATATATTTCAAGCTTCCCTATAATCTGCAATAAAACATAAAGATCACTAATGTACACTAAATATTCCTCAATACTCTTTAAAGGCAAAAAAATAAAAGGCTTTAACACAAAAACTGCTTGATTAGAAGAAATATTTTGATACACATGATGCAACACTCTTCATAGTTTTTGAGATTTTAGATTTATTTTAAAACTTAAAATCATTTTATATTTTAAGATTTCTTTTATTTTATTGATAAAAGCACAATATATCGATTAAATTATAATTATAAATTATATCGATACAGGTTTTCGAAACATCCAGAGAGATCTTAACATTGTATTTAGATATCAAGACGGTTGGAAATGTCAAATGTGCACTAATTTATGTATCTTTTAATCTGAGGAAAAGTAGTCATTGTGTCTAAAATGTTCCCCTGACTGCCAATTGATTATGTCATCTTGACAGTGGAGAAGCACCCACCTGGGGCAAAGAAATAAAGATGGCAGCCCATACAGCTTTATTGTGTCGACCTTGGGATATTTCCCCGGGAGCACATAAAGCCTGGGGTCCACTCTTTTGTGCATGCTCCATTCAGCATCATTATCACCCTTGCAGTGCTGTAATTACAGTAGTGCCGTGCGAGTAGCCTCCAGTGGCCCATTATTTGCTGTATTGTCAAGCACCTCGTTTTGTTTGCACGGACGCGGGAGCATTCGGCTAACGTCGATTTATGGATATGAAGTTTTCTTACGTCGCCATCTCGGTGGAGGATCGATGGTGTCACTGGGCTGGAGTGAAAACCTGCATCAATATGTACAAATGGAACATTTCTGAGACATGTTCAAGAGGAGGGATGGCCATTTACTACTTTTCCTTGTTGGACAATACAAAACGAAATAACTATCTGTTAAAGGGTAAATTTTGTTGGATGGAGGAAGGGAGGATGGTGATTGATAGATAGCTGGATGGATGGATGGATGGATGATGGATGGATGGATGGATGGATGGATGGATGGACGGACGGACAGACGGACAGACAGACAGACAGACAGACAGACAGACAGACAGACAGACAGACAGACAGACAGACAGATAGATAGATAGATAGATAGATAGATAGATAGATAGATAGATAGAAAGATAAGCTAGCTATGATAGATAGATAAGCTAGCTATGATATATAGTTAGATAAGCTAGCTAGCTAGCAAGCTAGCTATGATAGATAGATAGATAGATAGATAGATAGATAGATAGATAGATAGATAGATAGATAGATAGATAGATAGATAGATAGATAGATAGATAGATAGATAGATAGATAGATACTGTTTGATGTTGTTTTAATCTATTATTTCATACATGAATGTTTCAAACTGTTCAATGCAAGTGTCGTGTTAAGGTGTTCCAGTTCATCTTGACTTATAGCTGATGTCATGTTGTCCAGTTTGTTTCTGACGTTTTCTTTAGAAAACAGGCAGCATCGTAGGCTAGCAGTTTGCACGCGTGCTTCACAATTTTTAAATTCTGGTTGATAATCTCAGCTGTGGCCTTCATGTGATTTCCAACTACTGTACTTTTCAGAACATTCGTGATCATTTCATTACAGGCCATAATTTGACCATTGGTGTGAGGGTAAGTGGGCTTTAATGAATATATTTTATTCATAGATGCTTTTCAGGCTAGTCCAAGGTTACCTTACAACAGATATAGAGAATAATGAGCATACAACGTGTGATTGAGAGACAGTTACAGGAATGCCAATGCTGTTAAGTGTGATGGATAGAAAAGGGTAGTGGATATTGAGTAAAAAGTATGTGGACCGTGTAATGCTATTATGTGCCTCGAAAGATAATGTGCTGTCCAAGATGTTGCTCTCTGTGTCCTGGGATTTGATGGCAACCATACAGGTTGTATTCTTCTCTCTCTTAAAGTCTGCTAAACAGGCTTCAGCTCTGCTGTGACCATATTGCAAATAATCATCTTTGTCTTGATCGTAATTGAAGACTGAATTTGGTGTGAATGTGAGTCATGAGTACAAACCATCTAGCTAACGGATGGATAGACTGTCAATCTTTCATTCGGCTTATGTGCCTTTTGGAATGACTTTCTTCAGACCTGTAATAGGCTAAGATAGCATCGTAGTAAAGGAATTCCATGTTCGGAGGCTCCATATTGTATTTATCAGGGTGACTTCTTCCTCCAAAGTCCCAGGAGAACATGAGCCATCTGCTGTCTTCTTCCAGAGGGAACTAGCTGGCGAGCCCTCGAGGGTTCTTCCACATTTCTGGATCCTGGGTGACTGCTTGTTTTGCTTGAATGACCTTCTTTCCAATTCACACATCCAAGGCTCTTGAGGGAGACAAGAAATGGAATTCCCATAGTTTTTCTTCGCGTGTCCTTGGTAATCCAATATTAAAACATAACAGTATCTGAGTCGGATCACGATTTTGATAAAATCTAATAAAGAAGATGACTGCCATTCGTTTATCATAGAAAATAATATTATTCAAGTCTTACATTACCCTTAAAATAAAAACATACTTCAATTTCATTTTGTTATAAGCAGCTGAAATCTTGTGTTGTATTAAAATTTGAGTTTCAAGTGAACCTCATATGTGATAAATAAAAAAATAAGTGGTTAAAATACTCTAATGCGGTGCCTTTAAACCTTACAACACACCTGAATCAAATAATCAGGATTGTTATCAGGTTTCCACAGATCTTACTGACCATTTGAATGAGGTGTGATAGGAGATGGACACATGAAAACAGGCAGGAAACGGCTCTCAAAGAACTGGAGTTCCCATCCTTAAAGATTAAGGGCTTTCTCATTTACCACAGTACTTTAACAGTGTTTCTCAAACGCCGGGGGGCGCGGATGACCCCAGGGAAAAGGCTTTGTTTTCGTCTTGTGAAGTGTAATTGCATTAAAATAATTCCTTTATTTTTTAGTTTCACACTTTGATGCACTTGGCTATTTTGTATCTGTTTTAGACTAAGCTGTAACCTGAATAAACACTGTAAAAAAAATGATTAAATTACTGAAAGTTCATTTGTATTGCTTTTTTCTTTTGTTAATGTTAAAAAGGATACAGGTTTAGGTATGCTTTTATACGATACAATTTTTAGAGATAATAATCATGTTTATAGTCTGTTCATTGCATGTGTGTGTGTGTGTGTGTGGGGGGGGGGGGGGGGGGGGACCTTTCTCTTTCCTAGGGAGGGCTTGGCAAAATATAATTGCGACGCACTGCATTGTGTAAGATTTAGACAGCTTTTCATTAAAAAAGAATACATCAAATTATTGTAAATCAAAAATTTGCAAGTGCATGCGTTTTTAATGACCAACAGTATGTTTTAAATATAATCATAGGTCTAGTTAGGTCTCCGGAGGTGGCCATGTTTGTTACAGCTATGGACAATGCTAAATGCAGCACTTGTAATGAAAAACGGTCCGTAATGAAAAACGGTCTAAATCTTACACATTGTTGCTTTAAGACAAGGCACAGGTGGCGGTGATTGCCGAGACTGACGTCCGTCAGCATCACCCCTTAAGATTTCATCTCAAAGTACTGTGCTGCCACCTATTAGGCAAAGAGTATTTATTACAAATACACGATTGGTCTACAATTCACTGCTCTCACAGCCTACAATGGCATTACATTGAGAAAAAAAAAATGAAATTGAATAAGGCACACCTGACTGGCACAGTGGTTGAAAAACACTACTCTAATGCCCCTGCATGTCGGCAAGGAGAGCCACAGTCGCTGGAGCACATTCAGTAGACTAAAACAACCAAGCAAACCCCACTCTAGACCTTGATGTCACCCACTAGGCCACGCCCATCATCCATCACGAATACTACAGTGCTCACAATAATTGCAGCGGTGCCTCGAGTTGTGTTACCATGCTCGTAACTCCAAACACTCATAACCAAAATCTTCTTTTCCAATTGACTTAATTCATTATTCAATGATGACGATGGTTCAATGTTTTAAAGGAATTAGTTTAATCATTACAACATATATTACATGTCAGCACTTGAATTTTTTTTTTCTTTTTTTCACCAACTGTTTTATGTAGGAGAGGCAGGGGTATTTTACCAATAATTATGTTTGAAAATGTTTCAATTTCCCCGAAATAATTCATTTTTCAAGGCATTTTAACGATTGCTAATTTTATACAGATTTTTACTTTTCATGATGCTAACGCAAATTAGCATTAGATGGACGCTAGCAGGGCTCTCTTTGATGCAGGTGATTGGCTGTTTTAAATACAAGGCATAGTCATTTTTCTATGTTTAATCTGTCAACATTTGAACCGGGAGTCAAATGAAACGTCTTGAAATCTTGTTTGAACCACTTTTTGGGGGATTAGGGTTTATCTCGAGTCAAATTCCAGCCGGGCTCACATCACCTAGCATCCCCTTAATGCACTTAGGAAGACGAAAATGGAGCACAAATATCCCAGTAATGAAACCCCCACCCGTCCACCCTCGTCCAGCCATTCTCCATGTTCTGCATTAAACCCATCAGCGCCTACGGAGTGGTAAGCAAAACGAATAAAAGGGACGCCTCAAGCTAATTAGACTGTTTGCCTTGTTAACTCGCTGATGTTTGCTTCACTTTATCACATCACTGGCTTCCATTTGTCTCCAAACTTAATTTCACGCTCTGGCGGGCCGGTATTTTGTGTCCTCAGGGGGATGCGACATATGACACTAATGCCAAACAGTGAGAGGTGAGCTTCGCCGTCAGAATGTTTCAAATACCCCTCAGAAGCCATAGATGCTCAAAAAAAAGTTGGGAGTGATTTTGGAGAAGCCCCCCCCTCCTCCTCTCCACTGAAAATCATTTAGCGGTTGATACTGCTAATATGTTAAACCATCTGACCTTTCTTGGCCTCAGGATGGTGGAGGGGGGTGGATGTCAGCCTTGTAAAGAGCTGGCGGGAGGCCAGGAGGAAAACCGGTAGATCCTAAAGCTGGATGTCAAGAGACCAGTAGGAAGCGCAACAGGGCGCGCTCAATATGATTATCAGTCAAAGTGATAACACCGGGAGCTTTAAATCAATACGCCACAAGATTATTTTTCAAGAGGCGAGCTACAAAATCCCACAAGCTCTCTTTTGTTAATAATCATATGGTTTAGTCATCGTTTTTAAATTGTACTGACCTTAGATTAGGCAGGCAAAGCCAAACGCTAACAGGTAGCGAACATTTCAATCTACAGTATTGGGACAATACAAAATTATTTCGACAGTTAAATGTCCTACAAAACTGTATTAAAGCACACTCTTAGAACACAAAAGAAGCATATTTCAAAAATCAGAAATAAAATATGTAAAATAAAATGTATAGAAAACACTATAATGTGCTACTGTCATAGTTTTAGATCTGTGACGTTATGAAGCTTTTTAAGCAATGAGCAACACATTTAGACAGACAATTTAACACAGAAGCAAATTGTTTTTTTTCTGTTTTTTTTTTGTTTGTTTTTTTTAATGATTGAGCTTACCGGAGTTAGTTGTGAAACTTCTCTTCATGTAGCGCTCTCTATTTTACCGCCCCCAGGAGGCCAAAGAGATACACAGCAAAAGGAGCAGTACATTGTCCACTGAACTGACCCAAAAGTATGGCCTAAAAAAAAACATGTTTCATTCATTACATAACTGTCTGCTTTTATGGAGTGCTATATGTGCTATAAGTGTACATATTTTTGGGAAGCTGGACAAAAAGTAGATTAATAACTTTCTCATTTTTTAAAACGAAAAAAGATTATTTGAGTTGGGTTGAGTTATTTGAGGAACAAATTTAACTTGTATCTCAAGACGGAAGGCACCGGTGTTTTGATATATTATTTAACTTATAATACCATTTAATCAATTTCCCAAGATGTCTGTGTTTTGCTATTTTAGTTAAAGCAAAGCAAGAATCTTATATTGTTTTATTCAGGGATGTCATTTTTAGCTTACATGTCGCATAGAGGAAAATCCATTCCCAAGTGGGCCGGTCCAATAAAACCATGGTACATATTTATATAACTTCAAAACAACAACTTCAGATTTAATATTAATTTTAATTCTGTCCAAAATAGTACAAGCACAACATCCCTATTGATCTTAAAACATTTACATTACTGTTTTTCATAAAACATTTCAAGTTTTTCTTTTATTAATTCATTTATCGTTTTTATACTTTAAATGACCACATCATCTCATGGCCCAGAATAAACCTGTGCGCAAGCCAGAATGGTCCCACTGACCGTATGTTTGACACCCCTGTTTTAATTCATTGGGGCTTGTAGTTGCATCAAGGCTAAGGCAGCCTACTTGCTGTATGCCCATTCATTGATGGTGATTATTTGAAGTAATCTATTTCAGACCTTTCAGGATTGTTGCTTTTTATTGAAACAAGAATCTCAATGTTTTCAATGGCGGTCAGACAGCGGGTGATGAAGTAGCCAAAGCCAAATGTCCATGGGAAGATGCTCCTTTTCAACTCTCAACCTTGAGGGATTGATTTTCTTTACTGAAGCAATAATCCCATTGATTTTGAGAGAATAGAAAATTACCAGGGTTGACCCCTTACGCCTATCTATTTTCACATGAATTTTTAATTTTTCTGCAATGAGGTATTAATTCTTTTAATTGCTAGTGTCTTGATTTGGCCAACCAAATTTGACTGTGCTTTCTACAAAAGTTAAATTGTTGCACTTTAAACCAGAGGTAGTCAGAGAAAAAACTTTTGCGTATGTACAGTATCAGTATGTTACATCACACGGCAGGAATTCAAAGTGCTTAAACTCTCTCAGAGGAATTGAGAGTGAGAGCAGCTTTTGGTAATGAAGTCACCGTGATGAAACACTTGCATTTCAAGGAGTGAGAATGATCACGAATCAGTATTTCACAGTAGAACTCATACGACACTTTCAACAGCTGAAAGGATATCCTGTTCTGTAAGAGACACCACGAAAAGGAAAGGAAATGTCGAGTCCTTCGAAAATGGTATGTGCGACATCACCGAAAGAAAAAAAAAGATGAATCATATGAGGAAGCGGAGGCCGGTAATCCGCTCCCTGCAAATCCAATTGACTTCATGGCCAATGCAAACCAGCATTCATTTTAAGGCTTAGCTGCAAAATGTAAGGTTCGGTCGACAGGAAATGGATTTTCATTTTGGGTCAAGCGTTTTAAAAAAAAAAAAATCCATGGATAAAGAAACGTAAGCATATGAAAAAAAAATGTAATTATTTAAACTAGTGGGTAAAATCGATGTAGTAATATATAACTGTTGATCAATTTAATTTAAGAAAAAATGCTTGGATCAAAACCAAATAAAGATATATTTTTCTTTTTTTTTCAAAAACAATCTTCACATACTTTATTACGTATTTTATGTACATACTTTATTACGACATATGTTTTAGTTGCATTATTCAACTTTTTAAACTAATAAAATCCCAAAACATTTTGAATGGCACAGCATTAAACAAGAGATTCAATAGCAGTTAGTCTCATTCCGGAGTGGTTAACAGGGCAGTGTTAGCTCAACTGGGAGACTTGAGTCTGTTGGCGGAGGAGCAGGGTTTGATTCGCAACTTAGCCATCTTTTTTTTTTTTTTCCACTTTATATGATTCAATGAAAACACCGCTACTGAGCAAAATGTTTCATTTTCTTCTTTGAGTGGCCTGGATGAGTGCTGGTGCTGCATCTGTACATAGTGATATTGAGTAAGACTTTTTTAAAATTTGGTTCCAAAGGATACCACATCATACACATACTCACTTTCAACGTCGGCATTCAGAAATTGAACAAGTTATCATTATTAGAATTTCAATAAGTAACATTTTTTTGGGGGGTTGTGTTAGATTGATATAGAGTATATTGTGGAATTTTACCTGTGTATATGTTTGAAGAGGGAGGGGTGGTTGACTTTGGGCCGAGATGTGTTGCATGTGTTGTTTTGTTGTGGTTGTTTGTGTTTTTTATGTTGGAACCCCTCTAAAACGAAATGGTTCATCCCAAGGGGTCAATCCAAACAAATGAATCCGCATGTCTACAATGATGAAACAGAGAACTTTAAACCCAGGTTTCTGGGTGGAACCTTTTCAGAAAGTCCTGGGTATTGTATTGGTATTGACAAAAAGGAACGAGCCAAAGAACCTTATATGGTTCTATCCAGCCCCTTTCATTCAACGAGTGTGTCACAGATGTTGAAGTCATTGTTTTTAGAGCTGTTTTACACTATACTTACGATGATGTCCTCTCTTTTGGGAAAGGAGAGCCACAGTCGTTTTATCTCCATAGGTTAGAGGACATAACTATTTGCTGACAAGCCACATGACGCCACTGGCGCCAGGACACAGACGGCACCTCATGCTGTGGACGGACTTCACATGCAGTCGGGTTCCGCACAAACAACAAAAGCGGTTATCTGGTTAGAGAGCTCTTGTCACTGGCGGCTACACGCAAATATGCACTAGCATGCACACACAATCTCCTTGAGAGGCAGTGTGAGAACACATTGAGCGTAGGGTTGAAACGGTTTTCGTTTTGTTTTGGTTTTTTTCAAATTCAACAATTGAATGACAGTGAGCCACAAAGAAGTGGTGGAGTCCATTTCGCAATAAACAAGGAGACGCAGCTGGTGTGCAGCCACACACAGCGGGGGTGTCAAAGCAGAAGGACACTTGAGGGCAGCAGCACCTGCTACACCCGTGATGCTTTTACTGATAAGACCAGTATATACCAGTAAGATGACATCATGTGTTCTTAAGTTATATTGTCTTTAGTGAAGAAAACAAAAACAAACCAAAAAAACAGGAGGGGGGGACTATTCATTTTCAATGAAGGTATTAATTAGTTATTAGCTCTAGAGTTATCTAGAGCAGTGGTTCTTAATCTTTTTTCAGAGATGTACACCCTGTGAAATATAGTTTTAGCCAACTTTAGCCAATCTTAAAACATGCCATCAGTGTCTGATTTATTAAACTATAGACCCTGTCAAACTTCATTTGTACTGGTCCACAATCAACCTAAAGTGTCAGACCAGCTCTCTCTCTCTCTCTCTCTCTCTCTCTCTCTCTCTCTCTCTCTCTCTCTCTCTCTCTCTCTCGCTCTCTCAAAAAATAAATAAATAAATACATAAATAAATAAATTATATAGGTATATATATATATATATATATATATATATATATATATATATATATATATATATATATATATATATATATATATATATATTGAAGGAAATTCATATTTTTCAAATTCAATATATCAATAAAATAGTGTGTACATGGAACTGTATTATTCTAATAAAGATTGAGACGATGTAATGTCAGTATAAAGCAGATATGGTCCTGGCCCAGGGGAAGTGGGGACAAGTCGGCACCTCCAAAAGGAACAGATGGCATCCCCCGACCAACTTTACACCAGGAACAAAAGGCTAGGTGTGGCCTTCAAGAGAAGATATCAGTCAGGGTTTTATGGTGCTCAGACTTCCTCCCGCTTCAAAGAATGGCCGGCAGAACAAAGACTTCTGAAGACACCATCCCCACTTAAACAGACACGCACGCACGTGCACACACACGCACACACTGACAGGCACGCACGCACGTGCACGCACACACACACACCGACAGGCACGCACGCACGTGCACACACACACACACACACACACACACCGACAGGCACGCACGCACGTGCACGCACACACACACACACACACCGACAGGCACGCACGCACGGGCACGCACACACACACACACTTGCAATCCACAGTGGGACTAGATGACCCGGAAGGGTATAAGAACTGAATGTTGAATGTGAAACGTTGCCATTTTCTGCTCCGACCCGCGGCAGGACTGGCCCGCGGCCTCGTGTACTTTCCCACTCTGTCTGGATTAAATCGATTGTTTCACTATGTTGTGGTATGGGCGATCTTTCAACAAAAACGAACACGCTAGGAACTAGTTTAAGGCAGGAAGCTTTTTCTAGATTCCTTCAATATATATATATATATATATATATATATATATATATATATATATATATATATATATATATATATATATATATATATATATATATATATATATATATATATATATATATATGATGAAGTAATTCTTACTATCTACTAAAATGACTAAAAGAGCATACAGTGCAAGAACAAGATTTTGACAACATGGTTTGAAGAAAAAAACCTTTGAAAGACCATAATTAACGAAGTGAATAAATAGGCTTTTATTGTTTTAATAGTTTGAGTGTGTTCACTTAGTTTTGAATGACATGTAGTTGAGAATTTTGAAATTTTAACATTTACAGTTGTACTGCCGTTTGAAACAAACTGCAACACAGGTTCATCGGGAAAAGTTAAATAGTACCTTGAAATTGAGTTCAATGCGGAATAAAATCAACTTTACTGTTCAGCCTGGTCATTAACGAGCAATTCCGAGAGCAGTACAGAGTGCAGTATTAGGCTTTTATCGAAAACTATAACAGCTATGGAAAGATCAAGTTTGTTAAGTGGGAGGTTTAATGGCCTTTGCGAGTGCGTTCTGATGCATTCTGAGGTGAAGTGAGTGTACAAGTCTTGACATGATGGTGCTTTTAAAAACAGGCCACAGTTATAAAAGCTTTGTTAAATAACTCTGCAAGTGTGTTTGACAGATCACGTGATTGTGAAAATGTATGGTGGAATCTCAGAAGTTGTGTACAGCCAGTTCCCAAAGGAACATTTCTTTTTTCTTTGGCTTTTTTATACAATTTACCAATGGTTACCTTATTTTACCTTCATGCGTCCATCTATCCATTACATGTTCTTGATTTCACTTATACACCAAATTATAGTCGTACAGTAATGAGTGTGGGGGGGGGGGGGGTCTGTATTCTGGTTAAGATTTTGTTTGTGTGTGTATGTAGAAAGCAGCAAAACCCTAAGCCTAACCCATCTCAGAGTGCGGCCATTTTGTCACTTGATGTCAACTGAAAATGACATCCCAATTGATCAAGTCTCATTGTTGTAACCAGTCACAACTCACCTGTTTCATGAATGTGGTCACGTGACGTTTACAAGCTGAGCCATGACTGGTCGATCTCTGAGCCCTGGGCAATTGTCCTGTCCTTTTCAGCAAATGGTAAAATGGCTACCCACTGAAATGAATAAAACCGGGTAGATTTTGTTGCATAATTCATATTTCACAAATGCAATATCAATCAGAGTAGATTGGTTGGACTGACGGGGCAGTAGAGAAAATACAGTTCTATTGTAAAAGTTTTGGTTTGGTTTCCCCTTTAAATTGCCACTTACAGAATGTCGATTGAAAAAAAAATGGCAGCTTATAGCAAGGTGTTTAAAAACATCCCAAACAAATGTTACTATTTTGATTCAATTTTGCAATAGATAGGAAACTGGGTGACATCATCACTAGAAAAGGGAAAACGTTTCGCGCCCCCCCCACCCCAGTTGATGCACTGAATATAAATAAGATTATTATTGATGAAAATGGTTTAAGTATACCTACACATGTATCCTTTTGAATATTAACAACAGAAAAACGCAATAGAAAAATCAACTTTCAACAACTGTTAATTATTTTTATCGCGTTTATACGGGTTATAGCTTAGTCTCAAACGAAAAAAAAAAAAGCAATGCACCAAAGTGCCTGCAAATGATGAAAATTATATCTTTACTGCAATTACATTCAACATGACAAAAACAAAGCCTTTTTCCTGGGATCATCCGCGCCCCCCCTGGCATCACCTTGCGTCCCCCCCAGGGGGGCCCGCCCCACTATTTGAGAAGCACTGGACTAGACAGAGTTCTGGAAGTACTACGGATGGCCTAAAAAAATGTCCTATAACTGCAGAACAATAGCAGCACAAACAAAAAGGATTACGGCACAAACCAGCACTAATGAAACAAAAAACCAACCGGTTATTTTTGCGTGGGGTGGGAGACTTGCTTCAGACAGAGCAAAAACTGGCTGGATTTTCTTCTGCCATGTTGTTTTTCTAAATGTTTGCTTTAGCCTATTTTTAGCATGATGCATGAAGTCAAACAACACATAATAGAACTAGAACAAGCAAGCTTGGGGATTTTTGTGGCCTTGCAGTTATGCGTATTGCGCCCTCCAAATATATGTTGGGAAAGGTTTCCTCTGGTCTAGCATCAAAATAGCTCCATTGATGTTTGCCAGATCATGCAAGAGAGCTAAGCTTTGCCTGCGGGTGATTGGATGCTGCCCTTCTTCTCTGCTCTTACACTGCAACTCTGAATTGTATGGCTTTTTATTAAAGTGCAGCTATTTTAAATAAAGATGTGTTCATTTGGTATGAATATAGAAAATACACCAGGTGTCCTGTGAGAAAATTAAAAGAAGCCCTTCTTTTTGACCCAGTTATGCATTCGTGCTTTAACCTGTAAACAAGCAGAGGAGACAGACATCTGTTAGAGAAAGAGAGGAGCAGATGTCGATGCGTTTTCATATCATGGGCCATTTCAGTTCCTCTGAGGACGTCTTCGATTAGAATCAAAGATGAGTCTTATATCAGAGACTTATATCAGTCTTATACATTACACAAATTTTAGCTATTGAAGAGTGAATTTAAAAATAGTACTGTATAAATATCATACTACTACTTCTACGAATAAGAATGATAACAATAATCATGATTCGAGTTATGCAATTTGGAATTTGGGGGCCGATCACAACGGTCAACCATCAAAAATAAATATCGACAATCGAAAACAAAAATAATCATAACAAAAATGGATCATTGATTCAATCGCCGGATGGGTCAGCATGTCTGTTTAAATAACTTGTTTAATTCCTACCTGAGTATATTTGTATAGTGTTTACATAGTATCAACAAGAATAGTTACATCCAGCGGTGGCCAGTTCATCAGTTCTGTCGGCCTAGGTTGTCGGAACAAAATTTTGCCACCGAATGACGAAAACCTCTTAAAAACACCCAACTGAGACCAACCAAACAGTAGATTTGATCTATCATTTCAAGCTGTCATTATAATCATCACCTGTGCCACCTGTGTCACCTGTTGCTGCTGGCAACGGTTTGTAACGTCACCCAGTTAGACCGTCCACATTCCCAAGAAATGTTTAGACGCCTATATACTGGGTAAATATAGTCTAAATAAGCAGCTGAGCTTACATACTTGCACCCAGGAATAACAGGCTGAATACTAGAGCATTAGTATGGTGCATTCACTGTGAAGAGAGAAAGTGTCTTTAATATATCGCAAACACTTTCCCCTCATTGAAAATAACCAGCATTGGCTGTGATTTGAAAATATAATATGCCCCTATTTGGTTATAACTTTATCAAATAAAGCATTTTTGACATGGCTAAATGGGTCAGCTATCTTTGCTTTGCTAAATAATATAAGAGATGCACACGTAAAAAAAAATAATTGATGACCTCCAGAAGGCATTTAAGAACTGGCCTGACTTACAGCGAAAGTTCAGTCTACTCAAATAAAAAAACAACTTGAGATGGAAATAATGGATACCACAACTTAATGTAATTAAATTACTGTATTGGAAATTCATACTTTTACAGCATCAAGTGAATTTTGAGCTGACAATACAGCAAACATTCTTATAAATAGGAAAAGAACAATCACTGTAGCACAGATAAAAGAAGTAAAAACATTCATCCAACATATACCGGTAATTTGCAGAACCAATAAATGGTGCCATTGATCTCTTGGATTTATATGACGTTAAAACTGACACCAATTTGGCATAAAAGGTCATGTATCATTTGGTCACAAACAATCTGATCAAACCAATGTAAAGTGGAATAATAATAATATTATCATAACCATCATAATAATATAATCATAACCCTTATTTTTCAAAATAAAACATCATAAAATTAAAGTATATATATATATATATATATATATATATATATATATATATATATATATATATATATATATATATATATATATATATATATATATATATATATATATATATATATATATATATATATATACACTATTATTACAAATATGTATTACAAATGCAGCTTGTATTACTGTAATCTGGATCTAGATCAAATGTTCTCTGGGAACTTATGCTTTATGTGCTGTGGGTAAAGAAGTGCATGTGAGTAAAACATGCATTTAAATTAACTTTTTCTTTAAAGTTTTAATTCCTCTGCAGCCTATGTTTTTTTTTTTTTTTTTTTTTTTGGTTTTTGGTTCCTCTCTAATGATAAAACCCTTCTCTCTGTTGAGAATGTTGCTCCTTACAGAGAACTGTTGATGCTAAAAGAGGCACAGCGGAACCTGCAGTGTGTCCCAGTTGACATTTATTGATATACTGCAGTGCGTTGCGTAATAACTGCAGGGGCTTCCATACAGTTCTCAAGCCTTTATTGAAATGTCCAATGCTCATGATTGTATAAAACCACTTGCGCAGTATGTTTTTATTCCATTCGGGTTGATCCTGACAGCAAAGATGTGATGTCACCATTCTCCTTACACAGCTGAACCTCCACAGCCAAACAATTTAGAGTTCAAGCAAAGTGTGATGGAAGTCAAACAAAATCTGAACCCATCCTGCATTGCATCAAGACTGTTAGTTCAGCTAGAATCAGATTTGTCCATATGTGTGTTTTGCTTTTC
Source organism: Hippichthys cyanospilos (assembly GCF_059441005.1). Lineage (NCBI taxonomy): Eukaryota > Metazoa > Chordata > Actinopteri > Syngnathiformes > Syngnathidae > Hippichthys > Hippichthys cyanospilos. Next base: position 22,086,347 of record NC_142373.1, on the reverse strand, counting down.
TTTTTGTTTTTGTAATAGATCCACAGGATGGTTCCAAATTCCAATGATGACCATTCTTAGAATCAGAAATGGAAGTTATTGTAACGTAGCAAAGTTGGTCCAACTACTGTGTCACACAGAAAAAAAAAACCACCATACATTTGAATTATATAATTAGTTTGTTTGCATTCAGGGTGTAATTGCTATAATTTTGATGTGCATTTTGGAATAAATAACAAATTGTAGGTAGTGGTAAGTAGAGTTGGGCAACTTACTTTTTTTTTCTCGTGCGACATTTGTCAGAGCCCCGCCCCCTTTCCATCATTGTCGGTCCATCATTTTTTCAAGCCAGCAAAATTTTAATCATTGGTTCATCAGTCCATCAATGTATTTTTGCCCAACCTTCTGCCACCAGTAGAGGGGGGACGTTTGATTTTTTTTTTTTTCTGGTCCGTCATTCGTCAGGCATAGGTCTACCTCTGTCATTAATCATACTAATTCTTTTTTGTGTTTTATAATATACTCTTAACATTAACACCATGTGTAGAGTTACGCTGCAATTGAAACATAACACAATAATATAAGTAACACAAAAACAAAGCCAAGGGGTTTACTAGGCTGTACACCATGTTTATTTACAACAATCATGTTTAATTCAGGGGATCATTGTGCAATTAACAATCATGTCAACTGGATGGCATTATCATGCTTTACATGATTCTGAAATGGTAAACCCCGGTTCTCATTTATAAATGCCTGCTTTACAAATAAGGAAGACGGTTTCATTCAAATTTGTCTAAATTTCATCTGTCACATACACAACGAGTGAAACAAAGCATTGCCTTGGTTGTATTTGCTTAAAAAACAAACAAAAAAAAACATCTTTAATTAGGGAATTATAAATTGTCTATCTTGCATTTCCTGGCCAAGAGCCAATCAGAGAAAAAAAATGCAAATTTGGTCTGCATTCATTGGTTACTTGAAACGCATGGCTGCTCTAGAAGCCATATCATCCTTCTCACTATGTATGTAATAGATGTAATATCAACAGCGGCCAGAGGCGGCGCCAAAGGTTTGCAATGTCGTAATCTCGCAGTGGCCGAGACCGGGCTAAATATTGTGCTGACAATGCTGCGCTATTGTTAGCTTAACACAGTAACTACATCCCGTCGCCGGACGTGCATTCAGTCAAGCGAACTCCATTGACTACAATACAAAACTCTCCGCTTTTTCTTCTCGTTCGCGTTCGGTGTGCGCGTACCATTAAACTAAAATCATCTCCAAAACAGTATTTCAGGTGCAGCCCCCCCGGTACCAGTTGATTCACGGACCGGCACCGGTCCGCGGACCGGGGCTTGGGAACCACTGGGTGTAAAGATCCCAGCAGATTTTTGTAGTTTATGGCGACTTAAGCGTAGTAATTTTCCTGAGACTGTCCTAATTGGACAACCCCGGGGAGGTTCAATTGAGAGGTTTCACTTCTAAACTGGGATTTGAGCCTTACGTGTGGTTGTTGGCATGTACTATTTTGCACCCTGCAATTGTGACTTGTACAAAAACTCCCCTCCCAAAACCAAATGCCAGAGCAATGCCTGCTTTGAAATTCATCCGGAAACCACGCTGCACTCATCAAACGCGGGCATCTTGATTTGGTTTTGTCCTCAAAAATAGACTTCCAAGGAGGCGTGATCATAATGAAATGTCAAGTACACTGTTGATATCGCAAAGATTTTGGATTTGATCCTGAATATAATATCTTGAGATATAGTTCAATCCTTTCCTAGCCCAAATCCCATACTAACCTTAACCCTAAGAATCCTTTTCATACTGCTTTGAAATTGAAAACCTGCTTGAACGTCAAGTAGAAATTCAAGTCTTCCTAATACCGTATTTTGAGATATCCTCACATTGAGAGGTTGTGTGTGTGACTCTCGGTTCAATTAGAATAATCATGAGGCATTTGCTTCGGAGTTACCGTTGTGATGTGCAAATGAAAGCTGCTTTGATCTAAAATAAGTTAGGAAGCCGGGGAGTATCCTGAGTCCATATGAGGGAGTCAAATAGCTGCTGTGTGCTGAGCCATTGACGCACAATATGTTTGCAGCAATGGCTAGTAATAATTGTCCTTCTTTTTGTGCTCTGATTTTTTTTAAGCTGTTTTTTAGGTAATTAGAAATGGCTGTCCGCCTCCCCTATGTCAACTGTACAGGAGAGAATCAATTTTCTTCATGAAGATAATTTGCATGTTTTGTTAAGACTGATTTTATTTATTTATTTATTTATTTGTTTCTATTTATTTGATCTGCTGAGCTGCCTCTGGTTAAAAACATATCAAATGTAAGTTACTAACTTTGCTGGCCATAGTTTAGGTAACAGCAGCGTAGTATGGATGTTTTTGTGAAATATTTTGAACTGGTACTAAGAAGTGGATCCGGTGGGCTAATTCCCCACTGGAGAAGCAGGTATCAAATAGAAGGCCCACCACTGCATTTTAACAGTTGTTTTCTCAGTTGTCACCTAAGGTAGCTACTGTATAATAATGCAAAGTAAAAAAAAAAATCATCCATCCATTTTCTATCGCTTATATTTTTAAGAAGGAAATCATTTTGAATCATTTTGAATGCGTCATTGGGCTGCATTTGACCTCAGCAGCCATTTGCTCTTCATTAGCTTCGGTGAGCTTGCCAAGCTATGGTTGTGTTTCATCGAATAATCAATTTCCTAAATTTATGCGATAAACACACTCAGCTGATACCAGTGTTGAAAACATCTATTTTGTAGGATTATTTACAGAGCCATCATAAGGTTTGTGTTTTATTTCTGTTTGGTCCAGTTGGTGAAAACCAGTTGGTTGATAACCTTAAAAATAGTGATTTTTTTGCTCAACAAAAAAAGAAATTAAGATTAGCCTGAGCTGACCCAGATACTTCAAGCAACTTTGAGACGGAGAGTTTGATGCTCATGCTCAGCATAAATGCTGCGTAGCTGATGGATAACTTTTGCGCAAAGGTGGGATAGATCAAACGTTGGGTTAGGTGTGATGATTTCACAGTTTGTATCAATTATGAATGAAATATGACGTGTTTGTTTAGATGCCGACCTTGTGCAAGTGTTGGACGTGGTTGAGCTTGCATAAGGTTTAGATTAGTGAATCTCGACCTGGGTTCGATCATATTCTAAGGGTTCGGTGAGTCGGTCTCAGGGTTTGGCGGAGCCTCGGATGTGTGATATTTATTTATAATATTTTATCCATCCATTTTCTATTGCCACATCCTCGCAAGGGTGGCAGGTTTGCTGAAACCTACCCCAGCTGGCTTGGGGCAGTATGCGGGGGACATCTTGCACCAGTTGCCAGCCAATCACAGGGCACGCCTGGACGAACAACCATCCACCCACCCAATCACACCTAAGGACAATTTAGTGTGTCTGATACACTTGCCAGGCATGTTATGAAACTGCTAAAGGTGGAATCAAACTTTCTGCCGCCAAATTGTCACTCAATTGCAAGACGCTCTTTCTGCTGTGGCGGACCAGCAAACTTGGTGGTAAATTGTCAATCGCACGGTGAGTCTTGCACAAATACGGAAATCAGGATTTTCCGCCATTTACACTCTACAGTAGATGTGATGTTGATGAAAATAGAGCCATGAGTCCAAATCAATAGTGTTGTTGTTCCTGCGGACGCCTCAACAGATTTGACGGTTATCACATGTGCTGATGCATTTTTATGTAAAATAATTGATTTCTTATTTGGACTAGTCAAGCTTGAGAAGAGTACACATGATAACAAGAAGGTTTAATTTGATCACTTTATCCCACTTATGAGCTAAAAGCTATTTGAATAAAAATCCCTTCCAGAAAATTACCGTGTCATGTCATCATCTTATTTACATGTTACATTTTGAAGAATATACTTGTTTGTGTAATGGCGGAGTAATGATGCTCATTAGATTGAATGGAGTCAGCTGTGTTAATGCCATGTTAACCTTTAATGAATTGGTCACCTGACAGTGGGCAGGAGATGCAGGAGGCGTGCTTTCTCCAGTGCACTGATTTGAAGATAAGGCTCTATCAGATGTACTGCATGTTAGTCAGTTCCAGTCAATGTTTTTTGGCTGGCTTGCCACAAAACAGGACTACACATGTGCACTAACCCACAATACTTCTGTGATATACGTAGGGATGACAAAAAAATCGAATTATAATCAATTCATTAGAATAATACCTAAAGTATGATATTTTTAAATCACGTTAACCTCATTTTTGAAATCTAAGTTTGTGTGCTGATCAGAACCATCAAGCGTCAAGGCTTCTTATGCTTCACTTGTTGGCGGTTGGAAGACAAAGGTCAATCACATCCTGAACACAGATTGGCTATTATTGTGTTAGGTATCACCTGATAGGCTGCTGTTGTGTGGGAAGGAGGAAGACATGAAAATGGAGGAGCAAGTGAGTAAAGAACGGCCTGACCGCATCTTTGATAAAGGTAGAGTGATACGTGTTCTTTGTAAGGAGCTTGCTGCTCAAGTTTAGCCTACCACATAAATGCAAAGCACCCAGCTGTGATTGCAGCCACAGCTAACGATAGCAACAAAGACGCCAAAATAGAACGCCAGAGCTAAGCTCATTGCCAAACTAAATTCGAGAATACCCCATATTTGAGGAAGTTTGTGACAACGTGATGTACAATGTTTCATTTTAATGTTATTTTCCAAGTATTTGGCAATTAACAAAAAAAAAAACAGGACAATGGTGCATAACCAAAGGTTGTAATCAACACTTTGCACTAGTTTTGGTAAATAGTTATAACTCTGTCTATTACAAGAAAGACAAAAGAAAGAAGAAAAAAAACTCTGGATGGGGGTTTTTCTCAAAAATTTTGAGGTGAGAATATTAATAGATCAATCGCAGAGTGCAATGAACTCACCTCAATTTTTAAAATCTCCTGACAGCAATATATATAATCGTGACGTTACAAAAATTATAGTGATGATCGACGCACATATGTATTACAGAACTTAAACATGGCAGCATTGTTAAGAAGAATCCACAAAAGTTGGGTTGTAGAATTCTGATATAAATTGGAATTGTTTCTGTTGTGGCTGCTCCTCAATTCCAACCCATAACGTTAATGAAGACAAACAAATGGAGGGCTGAATGGGTGATTACAACCACTAAGCTGACAAAACAAGAAAGCGTACAAATTTAACAAAGTTAAATTTCAAGGTGATACCTCAGGGATCTGTCCTAAATCCCCTGCTGGGGTTATCTCTATCTTACGTTTTTTTTATCATAATTTTTTTATAATCCTGCAGTATTTTCTCAATGCAAATGAATGAGCAAAGTGGTTCAAATATGCATGTCTCTCATATTAGCGTGCAGCTGGACCCTTTCACACTTGCAACAGACAATGACAGCATGTTTGTACAGCTGCACCATTTGCATGTTACGTATCTCGATTCATGTGAAACCCTCCTCCTTCTTCACAATATTTACTGTTGCCTGAGCTGTTTAATCGCCACGTGACTCGTCTGGGTTCTGATGAGGTCCAGTGCAGTTTCTTTTTGGAGCCGCCTCTTTTGATTGCCTGCTGTTTAGAAAGGTCAGCGGACGATAGGAGGCGGAGGCGGGGCTGGCACAAGGTGGGAGAAAATCAGTTGATTATGGTAATGCCATTGGTACGGAAATACTTTGTTGCTAGTAAGGTTGACAGAAAACAAACTCTACACACAATGTAAAGTAAGTATTAGGAGTTTATTCATACACAAAATAGCCATTTACTCTGTGAGTTACATGGTGCCTTGCTGCTATGATGCTACAATATTAGCTGAAGCAGCTATTCACATCCCACTCACTAAAAATGTTTGACTTTTTTTGCATTCTTCTTTTTGATCAGAAGAAAACCACTCCGAAAAAAAACACTGTTTTTTTGTTTGTGTTGTTTTTTTGTTTTTATTTTTTGTATTGTTTTGTTTTATGTATTGGACAAGGAAGATATGCAAAAAAGAATAAAGAATTATTTTATATACAGTGAGGAGCATGCCTGATCTGGCAGCCACATTTTATTATTTAATATCATTTTATTATCTTTTTAGTAATGATCAATTTAATAATAGCAGTGAGTAATCAGTTGAAAAACAGATGCTGGTATGTTATCTTAAAAACATTTCCCACCTCTAGATTGGATTTTTATCACCACAGACATTTCCTTCACAACAGATGAGCACAAAATCAGCAGATAGGTAAGTTTTTTTGTTTAGTTTTGTTTTTTTAGGGTGAGTTTCGAAAATGGATTGCCGGTTCACGGTGTATAGTTTGTTTTTGTTTGGTGCCGCGCTAATGTCGCTCAATAAAAGTGGCAAAACACTGGTCTACGGCCATGCAGTTCTGCGTTTTTGCAGAGGTGCATTCTAATCTCCACATCGTACATGGTCATATGCGATTAATATTCCAAGGACATAGTGGAATAAAGGGGCTTATTTGATTCCATTTAAAAAAATGTGCCCTGCATGGCTACTGTTCTCGACAGAAGACATATTCGGTGTAACTTGTCCAGATTTTGTCCTCGCCGGGGTCGTTGCTGGTGTAGGCGCAGGTGCCCGTGGAGCTGCATGCCACCATGTGGAAGCCCACCTCGGTGAGCTTGTCAAAGGCCTGCTCCAAGAAATTATATTTGAGGTAGTAGCGGGACGTGTACCTCTCCGGCGGGCGGTCGGGATCTCGGCTCTCGTTGAGCGTGTCTCCAAACACCTCTTTGGCCAGGGACGTCTTCCCGCACACGGTGATGCGCGCCACCCTGCGGAACTTGGCGTCGGTCTGGATGTCCCGGCCGATGGTGTACGAGCCCCGGTATCCAACGGTGATGTAACCCGACTTTCGGGAGTCCACCGACGGGGAGCGCGCGGCCGAGCTGGTGCGCAACGCCGCCTCGGCGCCCCCGACTGACGCGCAAGGCGGCTGGCCGCCTTGGAGCGAGTTGTCCTCGGTGTCGCTGTGGCTGATCTCCTCGCTGATGGAGTTGTCCTTGCTCACCTGCGGACAGAGCCGCTTGGCCAGCTCCCGAAGCTGGAAGAAGTCCGCCTCCCGCCGCAGTCGGCTCCTCTCCGGGAAGTAGTCCGGCAGCACCAAGGTCAGGTCGCGGAGGTAGTCGAGGACGTATCGGAACAAGAAGCCGTCTCGGTCCAAGAAGAATCGACCCTTGGTGTCCCTGGCCAGCTCTTTGGGGGTCCGGCGGCTGAACATGTGCCACAGGAGCGAGTCCGGCACCGCCACGAGAGTTTGGAGCCGAGTGACGTACACCTGGCCCCCGACGTTCAGCTCGACTATTTCTGGGAAGCGGGAGTCGTCGCGTTGCTTGGACGCCTCGGCCAAAGCCATCGTGTCCGTGTGCGTGTCGGCTCCGACCGTGGCTTCGTTACTGAGCCTCAAGGGGCTGCACGCGGTTTATGAAGCGCGGGACCGGAGGAGGAACGGAGCGGAGGGGGCTGCTGTGCTCTTTACGATTAAATGAATTAATGGCCTGTAAATGCGTGATGATGACAAAAGGAGCAGGAAAAAAAAGTCTACAAAAACGGCAATGTGGAATAATTTTTAACCGTCGGGAAGTTCAAATGAACATGTGACACACGCGCTTGGAAATGTGGTGAGACTGACACCCATCGGTGCGATGATGGAAATGCTGCATCAACGAACCGGACACTTGAGCTCAACAGTCGAGCTGCTAGCTCTTGACAATGTGCACTTGTGAACTCAAAACCGTTCCTGCTCATGAGTACCATTCACACCACATAAAGCTGACTGAGAAGATAAAAACGTGCACAAAAATATGATACTGTACATATTTTGTTTGGATTGAAACAATTCAATCAGTTGTTCGTAATATGTACAAATCAGGAAATTGTGAAAGAATTACAGGATGTTTGCCCACTTTTGACTGGTACTGTAAGTTGTTTTCATCAAACAAAGGGTAGCACTTTTCAAAGAGGACTCACATAATGCTGAATATAGTCATCCATCCATTTTATACATCTGCTTATCCTCTCAAGGGTCGCAGGCTTGCTAGTGCCTATCCCAGCTGACTTCGGGCAGTAGGTGGCCGACACACTAAACTGGCGGCCTGCCAGTTGCAGGGCACACAGGGACAAACAACCACTCACGCACCCAATCACACCTAAGGTCAATTTAGTCTGTCCGATACACCTGCCATGTTTGATTTTTAGAGTGTAGGAGGAAGCTGGAGTGCCTGGAGAGAACCCACACGGGCTCGGGGAGAACATGCAATCTCCACACAGGAAGGCCAGCGCGAGCTAGATTTGAACTCGGGTCCAAGAACTGTGAGGCAGAACGGCTCACCACTCATCCACCAATCAAACTTTGTCCAATTCCTTCTTTTGAAATGTATTGTTGGATATTCAGCCGTAATTAATGCAAAGTTTCTCAAGGACAACATAACAGGTGACACAAGTATGAGAGCATGCGGCAGCGGGGGTGCCAGCATTACAATCATAATTTTTTTCAGTACCTTTTTTGTCGGTGTTTCATTGAGCGTGCACATCAAAATAACTGCAAAATGTCACCATTTAATCACATCGGGAACATTTTCTTTTGTAAATGAAAAAATAATCATCTTTTTTAAATGTCAGGTTTAAGAAAGAGGGAGAGCCCTTTCAGTTGTCCAACTTCAACTTTTATTCCAGAGTGCATTAAAAAAAACAACAAAAAAAAAACAACAATTGACCTTTCAACCAACACAGCAAGTGTTTGGTTTGGTTTTAGTGATGAATAGCTTTTTTTGTTGGCATTTTGTGCCACACTAACAAGCCATGACCTCAATGTGATTTTTTTTTCTCCCTGACCTTATCTTAAGACTTTCCCAGGGTTTTATGTCACGCAAATTCATGACTTGCCTGATTTAGAAGACGCTTGTATCACTTCCTCCTCAACGTCTCTTTGTCCTCTTTAAAGAAAACTCAATTGTGAAACACATGAGTTGTGTGTGTCTGCTTTTTTAACAGCACAGCAGGGAAAAGTCCACTAAAGATGATTAATACCTTTTATGTATTTTACTTTTTTCCTTCATTTTATGTCTGCAAATTTTCTAATTTACACTACAATAATGAAAAAAATGGTGTGTTGCAACTCTGAAGTACACTAATTTGAGTTCTGCATTATGCAATTTGATGTTGACTGAAATCAGGGGGAAATAGTTTTAGAAAACAAATAAATCAACTGTGTGATGGGTGTGACATTTCTTTTTCCTAAATCGGATATGGCCTTGAGAAGGCTTACAGTATTTTGCAAGTGAAAAGAAAAATTTAAAAAGCCCAAAAGCCATTTTCATGAGCACAGTACAACAAAAGTACTGTATACGAAAGTGAAACCTTACTCAAACACAACATTTGGTCATTGTGAAATCCCCACTGGTCATCACTTGACTTCTTAGCCACTTTGGAAATTTTGATGTTCCGCCACTGGGCAGGGTGACCATCCCCAATAAAAAGGAGCTCCCCTTTCGGACTTTAGCATTCAACACATACGCTGAGGCACAAGCGATGCTGCGTAAGGTGATGGGTGTCTTCCGATTATATATTTGAAAAACAATTTGAGTGTTTTTAAGCATGTGTTTACCTTTTCCATTGCAGGGTGTCACGGAGAGCTTCGGCGCCGCCATCCATGCCCTCGGCCCTGGCCAACTGACAGATGGCGTGATTAGGCGCAGTAAACGGATGATGTTGGACACCCTCGGCGTGGGCCTGTTAGGATCCCGGACTGACGTCTTCAACAAAGCTCTCAAATACAGCCAGGTACATTAGACTACACTACACCGAAACAATAAATAAATGCCTTTGGGTTCTCACATTCATAATTAATTTCTACACTTTTTCTTGAAAATATTTAAATGATGTACTGATGTACGTTTAAATGAGGCGAATCCAACAGAACCAATGTTTCTTTTCTCCCAGTTACGCTTCGTAATGATGTATGCAGACCTTTACCAAACTGTCCATATGCTAAAAAATGGCCTCCTATAAGCACTATACAAATACACCACCATTTTTACAGGATACTTATGTTTTAAGCACTGTAGGAAAGTGCGTGTACTAAGATTTTGTACATCATAATAATGAAAGCTGCTGTCAGTGCTCAATGTTTAGAGTTTCGCAACTCAGACCAGCCAAGTTCACTTAACAACGGTTTTATACAAGATGTACATTTTCATCATTATTAATTGCATCCCAAATATTGAACCATTCCTGTCAACACTACTCTAATTGTATTTGATAAAAAATCAAATTTGCCATTACACTTGCTTACAAGACCTCAATGCGTCGAGCTTTTTTGAACTAGAACGATAACATAAATATTTGAAATGGACAAAAAGACAAATGGGACCAATAGGCAGCAAGGGATAAGATATTTTACACACAACTAGGCAGATTTATCAAACGCCAGAAAGATTGCAGCATCCAAATCGATGTTTCCTGTTCATTTTGAAACCCAATCTAACATTTACTGATGTATACTATTTAGAAGAATGATGCAAACTTTATTAAAGCCAAAGTAATCAGAGGCTTTCCCACGTTAATTATTTTTCAAGATTTTTTTTCGATTTGCCCAATGATCATTTTTTTGAGTGCACTAATCAACAATACACCTGCTAAACCAGATGTCAAGACGAGTAACTCGTTTACTTTTGTTTTCGTGTGGATGATGTCAGTTGTTCAGTTCAGAAGAGAAGAGCAGCGTTTGGGGCAAATCAGACGTAACTGCACCTCCTCACTTTGCCGCTTTTGTCAACGGCGTGGCGGTAAGTTTGGTCACATGACTGAGGATGGAACTGGGAGATCGAGAGTCACGTGACATCGATTTGACATGTTGTCTTGCGGGTCTAGGTTCACTCCATGGACTTTGACGACACGTGGTACCCTGCCACTCATCCCTCGGGAGCCGTGTTGCCCGCGCTGCTAGCCTTGGCAGAGGTCACGCCAACAAGGCCCTCCGGCTTGGACCTGCTGCTGGCTTTCAACGTTGGCGTCGAGGTGCAGGGCAGACTCATGAGGTTTTCCAGGGAGGCCTTCAACATCCCTAAAAGGTACTTACCCATCTTTGGATACATCTGCACGTGGGGCAAGAACATCCGCCAATGCGTATGGTCGTTGAGGTCAAACGTCAGGTCGCCGTGGGAGAACCACACTTCCCTCTAGCGGTTCAAATGGGGAACGTTACACATGATACTGTACAGTACTCGTTTTAGCATAAATTGTACGTGTTTTTATAATACTGATCATTTCTGTTGTTTTGGGCGGGGATATTTAAAATATTTTCAAAAAATCTGGAAAATATCAATACCGTACGCATGCAGCTCATTTTTTTAAGTCAGAAAATTGTTCGTTTTCCCAGTTCAAAATGCAAACCAAAATCACACATGAAACAATTGGTATTGCTGCTGTCACATGGAAAGCATGTATAGTATTTCTATCTGTCTCCATGCAAGAAAAATATACCAAGTAATTCTGGTGTCTCCAATATTAGGAAAACAACTGACTGTCTTAATGAAAAGCATGTATTGCTAAGTTATTACTGTTACATACCAAACAAAAAAATAAAGTAATTATCCAATTAAAAGCATACACTGGCAGTTTTTTACAACCCATAAAACACAATAGTTTTTTTTGTTGATTTACTGTAAACATTTAGTTTGACAAAAAAGAATTTTGGCGTATCAAATCAGTGCTTTTCAACAAAAAACGTGCATCTTCAAATTCAGTGGGTTTTATATAGTAATAACAAAAACAGCCGTTTTTTTTCCTTTTTTTATTTCAATGGTGACAAAAAAAGTGACATTGTTTGTGTCAAATACGTCTACTCTACAGTATATGCACTTTTCTCAATAAAGCGTCTCATTTCAGATTCCACCCCCCCAGCGTAGTTGGCGTCATGGGCAGTGCAGCGGCCTCAGCCAAACTTTTGGGCTTATCATCCCAACAGTGCTCCAACGCTCTGGCCATCGCAGCATGCTCGGCCGGTGCGCCGCTCGCCAACGCCGCCACGCAAACCAAACCCCTGCACATGGGCTATGCCGCCCAAAGGGGCATGGAGGCCGCTCGGCTGGCCCAGGCGGGCCTGGAGGGCAACCCGGCCATTTTGGACGTGGAGTGCGGCTTTGGGGTTTACTATGAAGATTACAACCCGTCTTTGATGACGCTCCCCGGTGTCGGTGACTCGGGTTGGGTCCTCGAGGAGCAAGACGTGGCCTTCAAGAGCATGCCCGCACATTTGGGAATGCACTGGGTGGTGGATGCCGCTTTGGCGGCTCGCGCCAAGATCCCCAACATGGACGTTGGCCAGATAAAACGCATAACCCTGGTAGTTCCGCCCTCCAAATACATCGACTGCCCTTTTCCCACCTCGGAGCACCAAGCCAGGCATTCCTTCCAGTTCAATGCCTGCTCTGCCATCTTGGATGGCAGCATGTCTGTAGGATCATTCAGCAGAGCTCAAAGGGAGCGACCAGACCTTAAGAAGCTCTTAGGCAAAGTAGAGGTGCTCGTTCCCGGGGATAACCAGGCCAGCTTTGACAAGATGTACAGCGAGGTTGTCATAGAAACCTACAAAGGCGAGAGCTTCTCTGCGAGGTGCGATACGTTCTATGGACATTGGAGGAAGCCGCTGAGCCAACAAGACCTGGTGGGCAAGTTCATAGCCAATGCTTCCTCAGTGCTGAGCCCAGAGGGAGCTGAAGGAGTGGTGCACACCATAGGAAACATGGAGGTGGAAAAAGAATGTGCGGCGTTGCATTTATACATGAGAATGACGAATGAGGAACGGGACCACAGCTATGGCTCCAGGACTTTGTCTCAAAGTGGATGAGCAAAACAAGGCTTTTTTTGTTTGTTTGTTTTTTACATTCCAAGCAAAACACTGAAAAATCATTGCACTCCAGTCAAAATCAAGCACTTTCGCAACAAAATAATCATTTGAAAATACTTATCTTAATTCAAATGTTCTGCTCTAATGAAAACAAGTTGTTTATCAAATTGCATGTAAGTAGTGTATTTCAGATTTTTTTTTAAATAAAGGTGTAAAATTCGAATAGAATGTACTTAATGTGCAATAAAGTGTTTCTATTTTTCTATGTATTGGGGGAACGTACAACCCCAATTTTTCCGCCTCAAAAACGAACTTTTTGAAAAATTGTGTTTGAAGATGAAATAAAACCTTAAATGTGAAGCATGTACTTGTTCATTTTTTAGCATTCGTGTTTTTATCCTAACGAATGAAACTGGAAAAAGGCAAAGCACCTTTACTTAAAACACACCTTGTACACAAGGTACCTCAATTTCCTTTACATAAGATTCAAGCAAAACAGGTTAGACATTTTAAATTAAAATAAAAACAAAGGTTGCATAAATTGCTAGAATACATTGTCATTTTGAAAATTGCGTGCAGCATGCAGTAACCACTAAGTGCTGCTACGCCATGTTTGCCTCGACTTCTAGCTTGACCCAATCTAATGATTAAAAAAAAAAAAAAGAATCTCAATGAGCATGTTATAAAGAAGTTGTAATTTTATTACTATATATATTTTATTACTATATATATTTTTATTACCAAATATTTCATTCCCATGCATCTCAATGAGCATATATATATATATATATATATATATATATATATATATATATATATACATACATACATACATACATACATACATACATACACACACACGCGCACACACACACACTTGAACCTTGATAGATTTACATTTATTGCATTATCATCTGGACAATGACAACATTAGGCAGTGGATAAAGTAACAAATTATTTTTTTCCATCACTGTTTTCGAATCATAAGTTATCTGCTTTTGCCATGATGAGATCAATATAAATATAACTATTTCATTCCCAGTGTGCTGCAAAAACAATGATTGTAGCCACAGAGCATCCTTATACTGTACTTCCTTGAACAAAATCTATACACTCAAACTAATTGAGTCAAGCTAGGTGCCGCATACTGTATGTGGAAAGGCTTTATCATTTCCTACTACATATTTGGCTCAATTTAGCATTAGCAATAAGGCTGGCTAAAACACATTTTTTTTCTCTGTGAAGTTTGAGCTATTTTAGTAGAATCAGGCTAGCTTAAGCACACCCTGCACCATGGAGCCAATTCCGTCGAAAACCTCATGGATGGGCGCGTCGCACATGAAGGCGCAGGTGGTCACCAGCTTGTTTTTGGTGTCCACGTGGCTCTGGCTCACGGCCGTGCTCACGTGCTTGCAACCCAGCTGCTTGATGGCGGCCGCCGTGTCCATCGTGTTGGGGTACCTAAAAGGGGAGGGACCAGCAGCTGACTTTTGAATTTTTTGCGCTTTTCTGGGGGAAAAAAAGTTGAAGTGGTTTATATGTACTTGCTGTCATTTTCCAGGCCTACGGTGACCTCGCATCCAGGAAACACTTTTGCGGCCAGCACGGGAGAGATGCAACAGAGGCCGATGGGTTTTCCCTCGCCACGGAAAGCCTCCAGCACCGCCTTTACCTCGCCGTTGACTGAGCAGTCCTTGCCCTGTACTGCCCAAGTGCATAGGTTCTTAGCCGCCCCAAAACCACCTGCCCAAAAATGACCACAAGTTAGTACACTGAAAACACATATAGAGAAGCATTTTTGTTTTAAGGACAAAGAAACATGTAAAAAGTCAACAACAAGCTTAGTTATTTACAAGTTAATCAGGAGGTCTCTTTTTTAAATAAAAGCTTTCTCCTTAAACATCGCTGATACAAAGCTAGGTCCAGTAAAGTATTGGCAAAATTAGATGTAAAAGTTATCAGGACAGTAAATTATAATTTAAGATACTTTAAAAATGAAAAAAGAAAAAGTACACAAGCTACATTTCAAAACTAGGACTTAGTAGTTACTTTTTCAAGGCAACACTAGTACAAAGTCATACTTTTGTAAGAAAAGCACATCAAACTATAACAGTATAAAGCTCTCATTTCTCCACATTAGATATCTTACAAACAAAACATTGAAACGGCTCGAGTGAAAACTGCAATATTGCAATTGTGCCATTCGGGAGACAAGTGAGAAAACGGTCTAAATATAATGGTCATACTGCAATTACAATAGCCGAATATTGCCACAGTATTAAAAGTTACACAAGTCATTTGACGATCATGCAAGCATGCAAACGATAGAGGACGTGACGTCACCCGGGAAAATAATGGCGTCATGGTCTTTGACGCTGAGTTTGGAAAGGTCCTGGATGTTTCCACGGGCAAGCCTGGCGCTTTCCACCAGTACGTTCCTCTTCTCCTGGGAAGGCTCGCCTTTCGCGTGGTCCACCACGTGCATCTGCTCCACGTTGGGAGCAAACATGCTCACCTGCAAGGAAGACTCGACGTCACACGCGCAGGAAGTTCCATGTCGCAAGTGCAATTTACTTTCACTTTTCACTCACACTTGCGCCTCCTCGACTCAAATGCACCAAAATGGCGGAGGCTTCGTGGATCTCGCTGCCGTCGTAGACCCCACAGCCTGCCAAAACCACGGCCACGCGTTTGCTCATCTGTGCGGAATAGAAAGCTTTGGTCGCGACTTGAACGCTGCTGCGGGACAGTACGTTTCGCCCACACACTTGAAGTAGACTAATCATGGCGGCTGGCAGCTTGACACAACAGACTGGAGGACAATCTTCTTCTCCGGTTATTCATCCACTGCGTTGGACAAACAGCGACTTCATCTCGCAAGATTTGATATTGCAGGACGCTTTTCTTGGCATTTAATGTATCATAGATTTGTCGTGTGAATGCTCAATATAGTAGAGTACTGTACTACAAATATTGTAAAATATCCTGTGTACCAAAAAAAAAAAAAAAGACTTTTATCAACCAGACCACCTTCTCTACTATTTTCCCTGATTTTCATTTATATATTTTCACTCGATGATATTTCCTAAATTAAAAAAATATATATTTTCCACATTTAAGTTCTTTAATCATTTCTGTCTGCCTCAAACCGTTCCAAATTCAAAATGTTCATCTCATGGACCTCTGTTCCCCAAATTTCGACCTATTCAAAATACAATTCCCAAACTAAGGGACTCATTTGCTGTCTATATTTTTGTGTTTCACTGCACACAGACCCACGCCAGTCACCAGCTATGCATGGAGAGATGCTTGGGTGAAGGTACGCACAAACTTTGCTGTACCCCTAGGGCAGAGAGGGTGAGGATGAAATTCAACATTCACCTAGAACAGCCAATGGATGATTGAGATCGTCATATTTATTTATTTATTTATTTATTTATTTATTTATTTATTTGTTTATTTTTGTCCACAGGGGTTATGGACCCAAAGTCAAGGTTCTGGTACATGAAAAAATGCCTCCTAAAAAACAGCTTGCCCTTTTCGGCAATCGAACTCTAACCCAGTGGTTCAAGTAACCTTATGGCAGGGGCACATAAAAGCCCTACAAGGGGTATATGATTTTTTTTTATTTTTTATCAGGGTTTCTTGCATGTATCATCAAATTTTATTTAATGCTTTTAATATTGTGACAGGAACAGTACATTTTTCTTTTCAAATTAAAAACAATAATTGGAACAGGAAGCAACTTTTTGTTAAATTGTCCTAAAGTAACTTATTTGTATGCATTTATGGTACGTTTTATGTGTATGTGCACAGATCTGTTTTAGGTTTGTTTGTTAATGGGTTTATTATTACATTCATGTATTAAATGCCTATTATAAAGTATGATGTTCCACAACGTGAAGTGTCGCAAGCATGGTACATGCGTGGCAGTAGAAGTAGTTGAGGTAGGAGACATTTCGGGGGAGATCTTGACAAAGAGTGTTGTTTTTAGATAAACAGTAAAGGCTAATTGTAAATCCTGCCTTCCTGTTTTGTCGGCTGTGGGTTTCGTCTTGGATCAAAGTGAGACGAAGAAGAGGAAAAAGAACTTGGGCCTTGGAAGGAGGACCTGTGTTCCCTGACTCCAGCCAGGGGACAGACTGGGCACTGATAACAATAGACATGTCTTTTTTTTAATGTCTTTAAAATTATACTTAAATCTCGATAAATAGTTTAATCCGATGAATGTTTGAACATAAATAGAAAATGGTAACCTCTATTTAATGTAGGAATTCTTGAGGTTATGAATATTTGTTTTGATGTTTAGATTGATGATGCAAACGAGAAAGTAAACAGTGTGAACAAGCAGTGACCTGTAATGTCATGGAACAAAAACGGAAAACATGGTTTTTAAAATTATTTAAAAATAAATACTGCACTAAAAAAATGGCCACAACGGGGTGAGTTTATCATCAGTGAGTATTTTAAGTTGTTTTTTTTTACGAGATTAAATACATATTTCAATTTTGTTCACGACGTGTCGTTGTTCTATTTGTTGTGTGTGTAAATAAAAAAACATTAAACTTTTGTTCATAACGTTTTGTGTCGAATCTGCCGTCAGTGTTTCCAAGATCACGTGACATGAACTAGTCAACAAAACCACGTGACAAGCGGTGAGTAAGTACTCCATGCTGAAGCGAGACAGAGGTGTTGGACACTGGACAGAGACCACTTCATGTCCACGCTGTGACCATCGAACATGCCTCGATCGCAGATTTGTGTCTGTTTCTTCGTCGCGATTGTGTTTCTTCACGTCGCCTACGCGTTCAAGAATCAAACTTGGCCCGTGCCTTACAGGTAGGAAAAGACAAAAGTGCACTACTTTCAACTCACTTGGGGTTATTAGTAAGCGACTTGGTAAACTTTTCCCAACTATTCTTTTATTTGTTTTTATTTTTATACAACAGAATAACTCATACGAGATGTGTGCCAAAACCACGTTAATGCATATCCATAATAAATTTGGTGATTGACAAAGCTGGAAAGGGGAAATGAAATTGCGACACCCTCACTGGGCAAATAACACGCAATGCAATCCAAAATACTGTAAGACTATTATAAACACGTGTGCCTTTACAGTGATAATTATAATAATACGCTGCTATGACACTGTTACAATAGTATGGATTTAAACGTATGTTTATTGTTGTAATCAATTTTAAGCTAATTGGTGTCATAATACCGTACTGTCATCCTCAGTTACCCCCCCCCCCCCCAAAAAAAAAAATGGTACAACAATGAGGCAGTGTTGATTCAATGGCAATCACTGTTTACAAGCAGTCATTCGCTTAGAATTTCGCTTAGAATTTCTGAATTGTACCTTCACCTGGAATTTCAACGATTTTAATATGATAATTCACTTTATTGTGTGTGTGTGTGTGTGTGTGTGCGTGTGTGTGCGTGTGTGCGCGCGTGTGCGTGTTTGTGGGAGGGTGCTGTGCAACAATACATTTTGTAGTATTGGGTTGGACCCATAATGACTTAATGAAAAGTTCCTGACCGAAATTTTGTGAGAATTAAGTCATCATAATTGACATTAATTGGGGTGTAAGCCGTAATATCAAGAGTTATGTTGCAAGAAAAAACAAAGATTTTTTTTTTGGATTAACTGAATTACTCATATAAGGACGAAGTTCCATTTTATGAGGAATAAGGCGTAATATTTTGTGTGGAAAAATATTTCTGAAGGAAAAGTTATTGTGAGAGAAAACTTTTTAAAGATTTTTAGCCGCTATTGGATTAATTACAAGATAATTCCTCAAATTTGAATCATTTACAGTAAATATATGGAAACAATTTGTAATTCTCAGATAATGGAGTAGTAATTATTTTGGATACAAAAAATCAGAAAATAATTTATGTGAAAATAAGTAATGGTTTTTAAATTTGAGAAAATTGTTGAACTTTAAACTATTTTTAGACCCAGTCACTAACTTGTCAGCATTTTCATCAGAATAAAGTTGAATATTTTTTGTACTACTGCAACATATTACAAGAGTGAAAAGGCAAAAATGTACAGCATGTTGTACTTTACTGTGAATTAAGTTGTGAACAAAATATATTTTTTGCTTTTTCGGATGAAGTTGTACTATGGCAAAAAAGTTGTGAAATTGTGGAAACAAGTTTTGCGATAAAACATTGTTATAATATTACTATAACCCAGTCTCACATTTCCACCCATAAAGACATCATTTTGCTTTCACTCTTGTCAGATTTTGCTAAACAGTTCACATTTTCCAGTGATACTTACAACTTACAGTGTGACGTCAGCATTTTTATTTCGGGGATAAAGTTGTATTTTTATAAAAAGTCATGATTATACATGGAAAAATGTGTTTGCTATCATGATGAAAATAAGTGTTAGGACCTCAAAAGAACCTTCAAATTGATGATGCAGATGAAGAGTGGGCTTCTTTGCGTTGGAAGCAGATCTTAAGAATGTAAAGCGGAAGGTGAAGTTGTCATGAAAATGTGTGCCCAACAGACGCTTCGACCGGCGTCCCCAAGTGGACGCTTACTGTCAAGCCCTTTACCCCTTCTGTCCCACCGGAGACCGAGACGGCCGCATTCCCTACATGAAGGACACCGACGTCATTTCGGTGTATCGTCTGCAGACTCCCGTTTGGGAATTCAAGTTTGGAGACATACTGGGAAAACTTGTGAGTCCAATTTGAGGGGAAAATAACAAGGATCAATTTTGCAAGGCTTGTTTCTGCTTTGTTTGTCAGCACATCATGCACGACGCTGTTGGCTTCAGCAGCGCGGAGACGGGGGCCAACTACACCATGGAGTGGTACGAACTCTTCCAGCTTGGAAACTGCACCTTCCCGCACCTGAGACCGGGCATCTTCGCCCCCTTCTGGTGCAACCAGGGCGCCGCGTGCTTTTTTGACGGCATCGACGATTTCCACTGGGCACAGAACGGTACCCTGGAGAAAATAGCAGAAATCAGCGGTAAGGCCCCCATATCATACATATATGATACATCATACCATATGATATATCATATCGTATGCTATGTGATATGATATCATATGATTCAATCCAAGATAATGATACAATACAATCGGATGTGTGATATGATACATTACTACACATTACAGTGCAATACCACCTTATACTCTGTGCACGATACACCATAACACAATACCATAGATTCTATGGTATTCGTATGATATATTCTATGGCATAGAATATCATACGTTGACCTACCATATGATGCAATACATTGATACAAAATGATAGGATATGAGAAAATTCAGTACTGTGTGATACGATGTAATGTGGTACAATATGTCACAAAGTGATACAGCACAATATGCTTATCGGATGCCACTATATTGATTCTGTACGAAAAAGGAAAAGCCCAAGAATGTGCAATGTCTGATACAGTGCTGTGAAATGATACTGGTTATTCCCATTGATATCACAGTACAAAAGTATGATTCACTATATCCTCAATCTTTGATGTCAGTATGTTAATAGTGTAATATTAGAGATAAGTGTTCCTTTTATTATGATAGCAATATTTGAGGCTGTTGTATATTGGTACAGAAAAAAGACAAATGAATTTACGATCATTTTATATTATTGTATTGTTGAAATTGGTATTTTTTAACGGGAAAAAAAATGATGAATGATGAAGCAATGCCGCAGGAAAGGGATTGACGTTATCATCAGACTCATCAGCAAACAATGGATTGAGTTACTGGTTTGGTCATCTATTTCCAAAGTAAAAGCATTTGTTTGCAAATGAAACCTGTCTGCTTTCATGTAAGTAAACTGAGAAACAGCAATTACTTTTCCTAATGAAATTTGTCAGTATTAGAGACCTTGTTCCCGTTGTTGATTTTTAATGCTAGTATTTCTATACTGTGCCATAAGAACTACAAATATCATTCACTGTACTGAGAAAAAAAATGGATACGTGCCTTTTTTAATAGAGGCTTTTCATATTCATAAGACTATAACAGAATAGGATTTACGATTTTGGCCGATGGCTTTGTTAACAGTGTCTGTCCTTATCTATTCAGGCGCCCAATTTAACAGTCTCGCCCAGTGGGCGGCGGAGGACAACGCCACCGGCATCTACTACGAGACGTGGACGGTGCTGTCGCACCCGGGTCCCGACGCCGTCATGTGGTTCGAGTCGTACGACTGCTCGCAGTTCGTGCACCGCACTTACCGCAAGATGAGCGCGCTGGGGGCCAAGCTGTCCAGCCGCTCCCAGACCAACTACACCAAGATCTACCTGTACAGCGGGGAGCCCGTCTATCTGGGCAATGACAGCGCCATCTTCGGCCAGCCGGCGCTCAAGAACCTGGCCGCGGACATTCGGGCGTTTTACCATGATTTTCGAGCCCACCAGTCCCTGGCCGAGTTCGCCCTGAGCATGCTGGAGGCTTACAAGAAAGTGGTGATGGACAAAACCTTCTACTTCTACTACAACTTTGAGTACTGGAGTCTGCCCATGAAGCCTCCTTATGTGCGCATCCAGTACGAGGAGGTGCCATTGCCTTCAAACTGACAACCAGGAAATTGAAGTTATTTTTATACGACGATTGTTATGGATCGGACCATGTGAGTTCAAATGTCCCAGCTTGTCTATACAGTGCTAATATTCATCATTTCCAACCATTTTTTTTTTCATTTTGTGGAGTTATTGTCTTGATGAACCTATTTATTTTTGTGATTTTGAAAGCTGTAATTAACAATGCGTGAAGTGCCTGAAGCAAATGAGATCAGATTACTGTCAGTTTTCTCTCACGTTTTCACCTATAGTATGGCTTGATATCAAAACAAGGGTTAAGTTGGGAATTTAATTCCAAACTTAAACTTTGAAAAAAAACATCCTAATCTATTTTTTTTCCTCTTAAATCCCTATTTAGCTTCAAAATTACAAGGGATGATTTGTTTCCTACCACAACCAACACATGCATCTCTGGAAAATCCAATTCCCAATTTTGGTCAATATTGAAATTCCGATTATTAATCACAATTATTCATCGTGTATTCATCAACAAGTCTATTCATTGCCTTTTTTAACAAGCAGTATATAAACAAGCCTCAAAGGTTTGATACTTACAAATAATCATAATAAACTAAAATAAATAAAGTAAATAATAATAATAACACAGGGCAAAACAGCTAACTTACTTGCTGAGTGCAAACCAACCAAAAAAATAAGCCTACTTAGGACTACACACATTATTAGCTTTTAAGCAAATTTTAATCATAAGCCATCAAACTCATTTTTTGATAATTTCACACCAAATTTATTCAAATTATCCATCTTTTTCAAAATTGGGTCTCAATTGATGGTTGGGAAACAATGTTCTCTAGTGGTAGGATGGCAAAGTGCTTGATTTGAATTGTAATTAAAAAAAAATTGCTTGACTTTTTAAATGTTAACATCGCCGAGGATCAGCTTAATTAATCGTGGCAGCCAATATCGTGATCGCGATTAAATTCGAGTAATTTAGCAGCCCTTGTGCTAAGGAACTAAAGACAAAATAAAGCATCCATTCACGATTGTTTATTAGCAGTGGATCACATATCCAAAAGTCACCATCAAATCTCGTCAGGTGAGCGGTAAAGCAAAGAAGATGACACGTTTAAAGAGACGGTGTGTAAGATTTAGACCGTTTTTCATGAAAAAGGATTACATTGTAAATTTCAAAAATTCGCAAATGAATTTGTTCTTAGTGGTCAACAGTATGTTTTAAATATAATCATAGGTCTAGTTATATTACACGAAGGGTGGCACTCTGGAGGCGGCCATGTTTGTTATAGTTACAGACAATAGTAAATGCAGCACCTGCAGCACCCTCTGCTGTCCGTAAAGATGAACGGTCTCAATCTTACACACTAGCCCTTTAAGGGAAAGGTCAACATGTTAACACTCAAAAGCAACTCCATTTCCACCGGCGTTATCTTCTCTAACAAAAACAAAACAACCATTCATGTAAAACAACCACAAACCAAGCACCAGGTGCACTTAGTTTTCCGCACCCACCATTTTTTATTTATTTTTTTAATGTCTGTAGCTTTTAGCGTGACATCACTGGCGAGGTGAGGAGGGGCTCCTTGGTCGTGGCGCAGGAGACGCAATGTTATTTGGTGTAGAGCAGATACCATCAGTGGAAACATGACAACAGGATCAACTTAACAGCAAAGAGACCAATTTGAATGTGATGAAATTATCAAATGAAAGAATTAAAAATTGTAAACTACTATCCGTCAGCAAACGAGAATTGCTGTACAATCGTTACACATCATTTCTTACTGTACCGCCAATGTTATCATTCTCCGTGTCAATTAGAATCTAAATGTCAGGGTCGCAACGAATGGCTTTTATTGACCGTACTTAGCATATTAGATTGTCCTGACAGTGTCAACATTACTAACAGCTTTTAATAAGAAAATAATAAAGCTTTATTATATATATTATATATATCCTTTATTATATATTTCTCTGTTATCATTTTCTGGTTGATTGCATTACAGGGTGAACGACACCCATTACATTCCAAAATGCAAAATTTATGTCAATAAATTACTTCTCTAGTGACGACAGAACTTAAAAGACCAGTCAGCTAATTTGCATTTCCACAGCACGGCAGCTAAACACAAGCACAATACGCGCTTTTCAATCTACTAGTCAACTGGCGTTCCAACTTCCAAGCGTAGCAAGGCGATGCAATCGGGGGGGGGGTTTTTGCTGGAAACCCCATGTTAAACGTGCTAGTGTTAGCTTAGATAAGGATGCTGCAGGGATCCCCAATTTGTGAGGTGTGAAATTCTCAGGCGAGTTTTGCAAAAACTTCACCAAATTGGTTGACAAACCTGTGTCAGTGACACAGTGGCAATTTTATTATTGCTCTGCCACTAAAAGTATTTGCTATGTACACACACACACACACACACACACACACACACACACACACACACACACACACACCAGAATAATGCTAAAAGCTTAAGTATCGTGCAGTGGAAATGCAGTATAGTTGACAGCAAAAATCCCTCATGGGTGTGAAATAAAAGAAATACAAACATTTCTGTATCATTGAAATCAAGCACACGGCATTCTATATACATAATTCTTAAAGAAGGAAATCAAGTTTCACTCCTCTGAAATTGCACCCTTTTCTAACGCCACCACAAACCCAAATTGGGCAAAAATTAGTTGGGGATGCGTGAATATACAGTTGAAAGAAAGGAAAAGAAGTTTTTACAAAATGCACCTGAGTGACCGCAAAAGAGCACGGCCAAGTTAGAGCAGCTAAAAGCCGAGCGGTCGACTATTGACGGATTAGAAGCGATTTTGACCATGTGTTTTATACATACTAAGATAATTTGGTATTGATGTAAGGTGCTTAGGGGAGAATCCGCTCGCACAAATAAAAAACAACAAAAGCCAAAGACAAAAACAAAAACATAACCATGGGAACGAGCAAGAAAATGAAAAAGTCCACCATGGATGGACGCTGTACAACTTCACGTGACAAATACAGACATATATACAAATTTCTGTCTCTGTCCAGGACATTTTTAATCCATTTGCGGCAGCCATCTTGAGCAAATTAATTCCAGGGCCCCTCTCACCCCGATGCCACATTGGGCATTTTAGTGCTAGTGCAATTACTGTGCGCCGATTTCCTGGGATTTTTCTTATTTTTTCCCCCTCCTTCGGCCATACGGCGACAAAAAATCCCCATGAGCTTCGCGGTTTGGACGAGACGTTAGCGGGTTTGTATCCGGCGCGGATGAACATACTGTACTTTCTTTTGTGACTTCGGGGTCCACTGTCGTCATGGCCATCCTACCAGGTGGGCATCATGTCCGGGAACCAAACTCGGCCAAGGTGCTTGGAGACCTCCCAGTGGATCTCGTCCAGGGAGTACTTGTGGTCGGGGATGAGCACCTCCTCCATGATGGAGAGCTGCGACAGGCGGTGCCCGCACATCTTGACAAACTCCACGAAAGCGCTGCAGGACACCTCACACTCGCCCAGACCGATGGCCGACAGCTGCGTGCAGCGCTTGGCGATGCGGATCAGTTCCTCGTCCAGGGGGCGCAGGCCGTTGGCGCACACAACTAGCTCCACCAGGCGCGGGCAGTGCAGGCCCACGCGGCCCAGCACCTCCTTGCTGACGGAGCGGCCGAAGTAGAGATGCGTGACGGGGATCTCGTCATTGAAGAAGGGGCCGAATTCGTCCTCGTACAGGAAGAAGTACATGACCAGGTTGAACTTGGGCGAGTGGCGCACCATGGCATCCCAACTGCTCTTCTTGATGGTATGGAAGTGCTGGCCCGGGTTCTCGCTCACCACGTCGATGCGCAGGTGCTCCAGGTGCACGTGCTTCTCCGAGGACAGCGCCAAGAGGAGCTCGTCGCTGAGGAGGTGGTAGTTCAGCGCCAGCTCCCGCAGCCCGTGGCACTGGTCCGCCACGCACAGGATCCCTGGGAAACAAGATATCAACGACTTTTCAAGCGCTCAATTCCTTGCTAAGAGAACTGGGACATTTCAACAAAATTGAGGATAACTCTATGGTTGCTTTAGCAAAATGTTCGAAACAAACCTTAGGATCATTTGGGCTAAGTTCACACTGCAAGGCTTAATGCTCAAATCAGATTTTTTTTTTCCTTTTTAGTGAAACCTGATTTTATTTGGAGGTTGTTCTAATAAAAGTGACCAGAGTTTGGTTTGTTTTGTTGTTTGTTACGCAAGTCGAAAAAAATGCAATCTGGCCAATCAGACTGACAAGTATCGAATTTAGTACCACATGCCCAAGTGGCGTGGGTCCCGTTTGAAAAATAATCAGATGTGAGTCGTCCACACTGCCATCAACGGATCAGATACAGGTCGAATAGGAGCAAAAAAAAAAATTGAATTGGGTCACTTCCGGCTGCAGTGTGCCTTCAGCTTTTTTGTGGCAATGACAATTCTTGCGAAGGCATTACTTTAGCCTGGTTGAATAAGACGAGGCAGTTCCATTTAGATCGCATACATACCTGCCGGCGAGACATGAGGGCAGCTGCTCATCTTGAGCAGCTTGAGCGTGTCGCTGTTGTTGGCCACCAGCACCTTCAGCGAAGGGTCATCCACCGGCGTATCGTCAATCTTCAGTGACGACAGAGACTTGGAATTGACGAACACCACCGTCAGCGCTGAGATGAAGTGGGACTGAGTGGGTGGCAGGTGAAAAAAACAACATCATTTTCAAGCCGTCTACCATTGGAGAATAATGCAAATGTGTTTACTTGGATATCTCATTGTTTCATCTTTGCTAACTAAAGGACCTCATCTACAAGCAAGTTGAACAACATTCTTTCTTTTGCAAAGCTCAAAAACCTTCTTTCAAAAAGTAGACAATGGATGTTTAGGTATTAATTATACCTTTGGAACCTCCATGAAACTGGGCCTGGCTGTTGAGATGAGACCTAAAGTCTTGAGTGAGCAGTTCACCAGCTGTGAAAGAATGTCACAGGCCGCCTCTGCAGACTCGGTGCTGCTGTCCACCTAGCAAACGGCAAGCGAAAAAATAGTGGTTCAAAGACAGATACTTCCTTTTGCTTTTCAGCCCATGCCCTGCGGCGCTCGCACCTTGAAGCTGACGTATTGTAAGTGATTGGAGTGCCTCTTGATAATCTGCTTGATCAGATCCGGGTGCGTGGCTTTCAGGTAAGAGCTGGCCGGCTGGTTGAGCTCAAACTCAAAGCAGCGCCACAGCTCGGGCATGTGGAATGCCTGGTTCCACCCGCGACACACTTGCGAGGCAAAGGCCCGATCCAGTAGCGGTAGGTACTGAAAGATTTGCAGCAAAAGCTCCTGGGGTAGACGAGCCCAGTTGGCATCCACGGAGCTGTCGGCCTCCGACGTGGGGCTCGACTGTTTCCGAGCTTTCTTACGGGCCTCGGGCGGACTCTTACTGGGAGAGCCGTTGCCCTCTTCCTTGGTGCCTTTTATCCTCTTCATCCTGAAATGTGACAGCAACATAGAAACATAACAGGTCACGCTACAAATTAGGCTATCATATCTTAACAGATATACCAACTCACAAAAAGTTAGGGATCATGGGCTTTTGGGTAAAATTTCAGGACGAGCCCAAAATGCATTCAAACCTTTACAGGTGATGTTAATGTGACCTTCTCTAAGCTTTTGAATGCACATGTCCAATTATTAAAGGGTTCAGTAGTTTTGTACAAGTAGTTGTTCTCTAACAAGGAGCATAACGGCAAAAATCACAGCAGGTGGTTGATCCTTGAATTGACCGATAAATATCCTGGTTCAATCATCATGCTGTTCACATTTTGACATCATGAGACCAAGACGACAACTAACAATGGATCAACAGTCCCTTGCAATTGTGATGCTTCAAACAGGACGTTCTCAGACGCAAGTGGCCACCTAGCTTGGAATGTTACAGAGTGTCATCAGCAGGTTGCAACAGAGATATCGAGAGACTGAAAGAGTCACAGAAAGGCGTAGAAGTGGACGTCCTTTGGCCACATCTCGTTTTGAAGGCTGCTACATTTAAAACACTGCCCTGAGTGATGATGGATGCCACTCAACTCTAGGCACATTAAGGGAGGTAAGAGGCACTCAAGTGTCACGCCAGAACATTAGAAAACGTTTACATCAGCGTGGGCTCCGCGCTCGACGGCCTGCACGAGTACCTGACCACCGGGCAAATGTGTCATCTTCCAGTGGCCCTCAGTGCTGTTCTCTGATGAAAGTCGATTCATGCTGAGCAAAATTGATGGCTGGAGTCGTCAGGGAGAGCTCTATGCATCAGCCACTACGGCATAACACCACCGCGATATAACAGTGTGGGTAGGGGTATCCAGTTGGTACAGAACTGCCCCACACTTTGTGACGACCCCATAAAACCTGAATACCATCATTATTCCAGTGATTGTGCCCCTAACTTCACCTTCATGGACAACAATGCTCCTGCTCATCGACCAACAGGAATTTTGTCAAATCACCAAGTGGGATAAGATACAAACTGAAACTTCGAAACACACACGTTGAACGCCACAAAACAAACAAATCAATGAGAGCACACGAGTCAACACTAACCATAAAAGGTTCACTGCAGTATAAGCAATAGCAAAAACATAATTTCCATAATTTAAATGCACTAGCTCTCATTTACCTTTCTACAACAAAATCATCTGTGCCCTGAGAGGACTCTTTTTTTTAAAGCAGAAAAAAACTACCTCACTCAAGCCACTTTGAAAAAAAAACAACGTTTTTTTAAGATTCTAATGTTGTATTTCTCTTTATTTATTTAAAAAGAATTGATATAAAGTAACACAAGTACATTCCTATTTCTTACAGTTTTTACTGCGATCCTATCATTTTTGAAGGGCAATTAGGCAGCACAGTTGGCTGGAATTTTGATTGTCTGGGATTTCATCTCACCGTCACTAAACTAGCAAAACAATTCTTGGTTTGATTTAAATCAATGGCATTTTTTTCACGGGGCTAGCCATATTTCTTGAAATATAAAAACGGTACAATTCGTATGCTACGTCAAGCTGTTTCTCTTCAGCGAACATCTCCCGGGAGGAAACTAACTTCATGCTCCTAAAATACAGAATCTGTATATTTTCAGATTGAAGTGGGCATGTGTAAAGATATGCATGTAATTATTTGGGCTTCGCAACATGTTTCTGACATTATGCCACTTCAAGTTTTGTTTTTTTTTCACATATGTAAAGCGACTTAGACTGTTCACTCTAGAACGATGTTCGTTCAGGCAAAGAAATGAAACGATAGTTATGTGAGCTAAAGCTAAATTTGCTTGTGCAATGGCACCACGGTGGTAGAATAGACGTCGGGTTGTTGACTTGTTAGTACGAGGCTGACTTGGGTAACGTTGGGTGCAGTCAAGCAGTTTAAATAATTTACGTTGATGATCCACACAAGTATTTTTAAAGCAAAGTTCCGGTGACGTTTCCTTACCTTGTTTACAATTAGCTAGCTTGCTAGCAGCAAAATTTCCGACAACCGAGATGAGAGCTCAGCCCGGGCCAACGCCAGAAAAGATCATTCGGACCAGGAAAATAACAAACATCGGAACTTCTTCTCAGGCCCTTTCCGAAGCGGTAAAATAAAAACACCGATAAACAATGCACACAAGCACCCTCCAAGAAAAAAAAACTGCCACAGTGGCGCCTCAGCTTGGGTTGACCTAATTCCCTCGCTCAGTCGTTCCAGCTCAGCCAGCCCCCTTGAGCCTGAAATGGCGAAGTGTTGTTTTCAAAGCCGCGGTGCATTGTGGGATGGATGCAAAATGGCGACCGCGTAAACGTTAGCAACCTCACGAGTCACTTATTTGAGGAAATTCACAGAATCTGAAAAGGATAGTGATTTTTTACTAATATAATATTTTACGCTATAAAGAAATGTGGCAACCTCATATTTAATGGCATACACCATATAATAGCGCTCTTAAAAAAACTGTGTACAGTATATATATATATATATATATATATATATATATGTTGTAACCATCATAATTCTTCCTCATCCTCAATAACAGAAGATGTGACAATTAGAAAAGCAGAGCCGTCGACTGTTTAAAAATGTACAGTGGCTTTATTGACATACATTCCATAGGTTTTTTTCTTTTTTTCTTTTTTAACAGCTGCAAAACAGGAGGCACGCCCAGTATTGCACTTCATTAAAAGTTCTGGCTCAAAACATAATCCAGAATATATCAAAGAAAAGTGAAGTGAAAAGTAGCAACTTTTGGAATACAGTTAATTTGAATAATAGCATTATATACAAGATTAGATAAATCGTACACTATTTTCCTTCCAAACAATACTCTTATAACAGTCTTACCCGACATCCTTTTTGTATGCACTTGACAGTTGGAGAATACTGTACAAGATTACGAAAAGCATTTTACATACAACAACATTTTGAATGTATATATAATAATTGGGAAGCTGGAAATACAACCTGTTCTTTTTTTTTTTTTTTTTTTTTAATAATAACCCCGACAAATTTCATTTAATTTAGGTGGTCAGGACTGTGCAACATGGAGAGAAGCCGAGGGAATACGACGGCCACATGCAAACACGCCACAGGTTATCTTCTTCTTTCCTTATGTATATATATTCTTTCATATTTGTTCGTCTTTTCCGTTCAGACATCCCAAAGATCATAAACAGAGCCTGGATACTGACTGCATTGGTAGAACAGCAGACCTGAGGGCTCTTGACCAGCCCGGCAATCTGCTCGCATTTCCTGCAGGAAGGAGCCAAGCTTTACATGCTGAATGCGCTTCAGCAACCAGCCAGCCAGCCAGCAGGCCGGAGATCACAGTGGACAATAACAGTTCCCAAAGGCGGAACTCTGGATTAGAAGGTGTGCGCGTTTCTGCACACGCCGCAGCCCAAAGCAAACTCCTCCCCTGTTGGCGGGTGGACCACATGCAAGGGACATTCGGTTCCCTCCAGCTGCTTTCCTTTGGGTCCTGAGACAAAAATGAGGAGACGGTTACAACCTCAGACATACAGTACAAGGTGTTGTTGGTTTATGACACTGTAGAAACACATTTTCTTTAGCCGCTTATCCTCACATGGATAGATACAGTTTTTCATCACAAAACTAGCAAAATGTGTGTGTGGTGTATTCGGGCTTTTTCTCAAAATTTGATTACTTTTGATAGCAAAGCACCATCAGAAGGAGACAATGAACATCAAAACTGCTGGCTAGAGTTTTTGAATCGTACTAAAAGTGTGTGTAAGATTCAAGAGTTTTATTGTCATGTGCATAGTAAAACTACACAATTAGACACTTAGATTTCACACAATAGAGCAAACAATAAAGTAGACAATAGTGGGCAGTAAAAACAGTAATAAGGCAACAAGGGCAGTGGTAATGAGACATGGTTTATCCAACTTGACCTGCCCTTTGATTTCCTTTTGAAGCTCCTGTCACAACCAACGGGTGACCATCATCTGACATAAATCGTGACAAGTAATCTATCAATTAACACTGGGATGATTGAATGATTTGAATTAATTTGTCTTGGCCATTCTGACTTCCGATATGCCTGAGCTAAGATGTTTATGTTACTCCCTATATATTAACATTAATTAAAGCAATAAAAGTCTGTGGTTTGTGTTTTTTTTTTAAAGCACATGTGATTCAACTTTATAAATGTTCCACTACTTTTCCGCAAAGAGAAGGGTTCCTGCATACCTGCAGGGCAATGCGGCAACTCCTCCTTGGGGACGCTGGTCATCCTCTGGAAGTCGTCGTGGCAGGCGTTGCAAAAATGCGTGGTACCGAAGCAGAAGAACACAGCCACTGAGCAGCAGTAGCGACATTTGTACTCCAGGAAGTCCGTGCCGTGCTTAGAGCACATCTGGTGGGAGGATATTGACAGCACATTTTATCATCTTCTAACATTTCCACATACCTTGTTTGAGTGTAATGCTGACCAAGATACACCTATAAAAAGGTGATTGTCAAGCTGAAGGCAAGTGGTACACAGCCGACCATTCAGTCCAAAGGAACATTCATCCATATTGTCTTGATGATTTTTTTGTCAAATGTTTTGAACAGCGCATAATGTTACAGTAACACTTTTTTTGCCCCAAGTAATATAAAGTGCTTGTAAAGTAAAGTTATGTAAGGTAAAGGCCTTAATTTAGAATAAAATTGTGATCACTTTGCATTGTAAAATGAATGAATTTCATGTTAAATATATATATATATATATATATATATATATATATATATATATATATATATATATATACTCCCTGAATATAGGAGGGAAGAAAAACAATGATGCAACAAAACTCAGTTTCTAAAATTCTTTCACCATCAAAAAGTGGACCCCCCCCAACACTTAAAAAAAAGTCCCATTGCATTCCAACAACATATTTATAACTGAAAATGACAAAAATTCAGCTCAGTTCAAATCAAATGTCAAAACTTAATTCTCATGAATTTCCTACAAAGTGCTACATATTCAAATACGTATTTAAATTTATTCCTTCACTTTTTAACTTATAAACACTCAAAAATTTATTTGGTACACCAACAATAATAACAACAACCTTAACTAATAAATAAATACATAAAATTCAGGTGCCAAAAATTTGCCTAAAATTCCCTCTGTTTACCCTTATGAATTGTTTTCAAGATCTCACTGGTGGGCGGACTTATTTTGTGCACCAAAAAGTCCCACTAACAGTTGTGATCCAAGGTACTTGTTTACGACACGACACCGCATCTGGGGCGCGGGCCAGGGATCATTTACCCACCTGAGCCCTGGAGACATCAGAGCAGGCTCCGCAAATCAGCTCGCTGGGATCATAGTCGTCACCCTGCCCCGCCTCGGCGTCGCAGCGGGCCTCTCCCCCAAAATAGGCCTGAAAAAACACACACATTAGCTCAGACCGCCACCTTTCAAATGCTGCTTAGTTCAACGGGTACCTTTTTGCACTTGTAGCAGACGTAGTAGGCGTATCTGTTCATGGCAAAGCCCGCCGGGTCGTTGTGGAAACGTGCGCCTGGCGTGGTTATGGCCTCGCTCTTGTGTAGACCCTCGTACTCTAACCTCATCAGTGCCTTCCGCCTCACGTCCTCATAGAGCTCCTTGATGGGGTCCAGCAGGTCTTTGATCACCGAGTGGTTGATTTTGTTCTAAAAGATAAAATGTTTGAAAAGGTTTTGCACACGGATGAAAGGAATCAAAGTCTCACACAAACCTCGGATTAAATGTCGCCTCACACACAGATAATCGGTTATTTTACCTTGCAAATTGGACACAACATGAAGCCAAACGTGATGCGAGGCCCAAGCCAGCGGTTCTCCAGAACACGCCGGGTGCACTGAAGGTGGAACACATGAGTGCAGTCCAGCTGGGGGAAAAAAAAAGTCATTGGGGAGGCTGTTTTTTTTTTTTTTTTTTTAAACTGTTTGTTACCTGCTTGCCTATGATAGACTTGTATGGACGTATCCCAGCTGTATTCAAAGGAAGTATCACTTTTTATTGGATTTCGCCAACTACTGACTGGTGAGTGTCTGTGTGTTTTTAACGCACTGCAGCACATACTGTATGTTGATTTCAGAGGAAGCCTTATTTGTGCTAACTACTATTCTAAAAACATAATTGCTAAGGTCGTTTTAGACATATTGTTACCGAAATAATAATAAAAAAGCTTGTTTTCCAAAAAAGATAGAATGAGACTTAGGCAAGTATACTATTCGACTAATCAAATACATTTTCTAATAAAGGCTTATTTAAACAGCTGCAGAAAGTACATTTATTGAAGAGGAGGCTTTTATTTGTACCATTTGCCTTTTGCCAAAAATCATTTATTAGACAAGAAGTCTTTATTTGTCAATCTGCCATTTACAAAATAATTGTAGATATTGTAAGCCATTCCTTATATTTTGTGTCAGGTTACAGCCCCTGTCATGAATTTGGGGACAGAGTGATTCCTTTTTCTTATGTAATGCACTTTGTCATATATATGTGCGTAACAATCAAGCGCAAGTGGAGTTTGAAACTATTTAAAAAAATAAACTGTTCACATGAATATGCAGAAAAGATTGTGGTGCGATTATGTCAGTCGACTGGAGCACCATCTTTGTGGAAACCTATGATTATTTGTAATGCACATTTTACATTTACAACTTATTTACAACAAAAGGAAAGACTCCACGCTGTCCATATGGTTTGGTAGGTGCTGCTGTTTTGGTTATCAACAGAGGTCAAATGGGCTTGTAAGTTAATGCTTTACCCTAATGGCCCAGAATCTAATAGGGTCCAATTAAACAAAATGTTACTCGATAAATAGACCTAATTTGGCATGAATAAAAAAAAAAGTACTAATATTACATTTTCATTCTTTAGTTTCCTTGATGGAATCCATGGTGGGAGGACACACCTGTACAGCAGGAGCAGCAGAGAGCGCCTCAGTGAAGCAGATCATGCACATGTCATCAGCGTCTTGCTTCAGGCAGCCCGTGTTCTTGTCGCAACCATGCAAGCAAGGGAGGCACGACTCCTCGTTCTTGACTCCGCCACACGGGTGCCCGCATGGGTGTGTCTTGCTGCACGCCAGTTTGGAGTATTCCTGTGGGAGGAAAAAGAAAATGAGAAGTCAAAAATGACAGACTTTGAATATAATTTCTGCTCTCTAAGTGAGAGGAACAAGGTACAACAAATAACTTTAGAGGCTGGATATAAGAAAGGCTAGGTTGAATTTTACAGGTAATTGGCAATTGAACTTTCGTAAACCCTTGCATACAGAATGAAAACAAGTGTAGGCTGTTATAGTCAATGTTCAAGATTATAAAAATATATGCCTTAAAAATGGGCATGCCTATTGCAGGAACCCAACCCACGACATGGTTACTAGAAGAGCAACACACTATCAACTGTACTTCTCCAACAATTTTTCCTCATGCACAGAGTGACTTTTTAACTCGACAACTAACTTGAAGCTCACAACAGGTGCTGACAAGACCCACAAAGCAGTACACCGTATTAGGTGTTATTGTGACTTAATGATACTGGATAAACTAAATAAATATCATCCACACAATCCGAGGCTTCATTTGTCACTGGTCGCGTGATTCTCCTACAAATGATGCACGATCTGAATTGGGGCTTCATTGAGCATACCCAGTCAACAAAATGATTTTTAGAAACTTAGGACATGTATATTTGCGTGTTAATAATAATAAAGTAGACGAAAACACTACCATGCTCGCAGGGTATTGCAACTTACTTCAAATGAAAGTGGAACAAACAAAACAAAAAAAAATGTCAGAAAAGGGCAGTGACAAATAAAGTTGCATGTCTTTGGAAAAGATGAGGAAGGACACACACATTCACACACACATACACCAACAGTGTGGCGTGATCACATGTAGGAGTGATGCTGCTCTAAGCTGTCATCACAATAGATTATTTTTTTTAATCTCAAAGCGGTTTTACCTGACAGTCAGGGTCAGAGCAGACACTTCCAACCGCCGACAGCTCAGTTCCATTCCTGGTTCCGCAGAACCTGCATGCATCGGAGCTGCTGGATGCTGGCTTACCTGTAAAAACATGCCTGGGAAGATTAGAGACAAAAGTACCTCTGCTGTGTGTTGCGTGTAACGCATCTGTTCACCTGTGTGCTCTCTGAACTCCACCATGGCTTTCATTGTTTTGGAGTCGGCCAGAGCCATGAGCCAAAAAAGCTTGGTCCTACCACATCCTTCGTGGAGATCCACCTTGATGGCCTCTTCTTCCTCCTTAAACACCTGACAACCACCACCATTAAAGCAATTAACAACCACCAATTCCCATGTAATAATAATAGACATTTTCAAAAAAACAGCCAAGTGCTGACCTGTCTCTGGTGAGAGCGTGTGCGGCGGTGCAAGTGGAGAAAGCGGTCGCAGTCCGTGCACAGGTTGCCACACATGTTGCACAGGATGATGGCCGCCGTCTCACCATCGTCATGGTTGTCGCACATTGGCTGAGAAGATATAAAAATGATTGACGGACAATTACCTGTTTATTCCACGTTCCTTTTTTGAAGTGGAGGTTATACTTTTATGTAGCCGCAAACCTTCCTGTCAAATTAGTTCTTGTATCCTAGATTGATGCTGCGTCCATCAATATGGAGACTGTCTACCCGCGTTGGAAGTAACATAAACTATTTTCCATTTAGGGACAGCTTTTTTATCCTAAAATTCCTTTCATGTTTACTACACAGCTGTGATTTAGTTGTAAACATCTCACACAGTAATCCTTACAGTGCTTCTTTTTTGGAGTCATGCTGTATTGGATCTTGCTTGCCACTAGTCATTGATCAATGGGAAACAAATTGATTGTAAACGGCATACAGTATCAATGGGAAACTTGACTTAAGCTATTTGTATATAAACAGTTGGCTGTCTGGAATGACCGCATTAAACGTGGAAATTCAACCTATTAAATCTGTTGTCTTCTTGCCATTTCCATTTTCTGCCTCACAAACAAACTAACAAACGCACCGACACATGGTTTCTACACCTGTGATCAGGCAGGGGGGCTCCTAAAGCAACCATAATTGAATTACTCACAAAAAAATCATAAGATGTGTTTCATAATATTATTGATTAAAAAAATAAAATGAAAAAGGTGCAAGAGGGTCAGAAAAATCACTAAATCTGTAGACAGTTGAGAACGAGCTCTTTTTGTCACACGCTCTAGCTCCAACGTCCATTGATATGTCATGCAAGCCACCTCCAACTCTTAAAACACATTTTTATTCAATGGTTTTTCACTCTACATGAGACCATTAATTTGGCATATTGCCTGTCTTTGTTACCATATGTCTAATTCTATGCACCACAATGGTTATTTTGAAGTGCTCAAGTTTAAGTTTCGTAAAGGAAACGGTAACGAAGGCTCTTACTCTACAATGACTTGAAACAACATGAGAACTAAGTCACTTCCATTTAGACAAAAGAATAACCCTATGACAACTGGGAATACTTTCAAAATGTAAAAAAAAATGCCAGTCTATGGTGTCATTTCATATTATTTGCGCTAAACCAAAACATGAATGGTTTGAATAGGCAGTATTATTTGTAAGAGTTGTTAGAATAAATATTGTTTCATTCACCCAAGGATCCAAAATGAAAAACCTCATGAAAATGTTATCAGAATATCTTATTTGTGATTAAATCTTTCACTTCAATTGCAGATTATTAAATCCAGTCTTTCTTTTGGCATCTCTAGCCCTATTTTTCTAGACAAGATGTTTTCCCCCTTTATATGCAATTCTTACCATCTGCTTCTGCTGTCCATCTTTGCCCATCCATCGGCCAGAAGATAGCCTGTCCACATGGTCTTGGTCCAGCACACACAGCGAAGCTAGTGCCAGCCACAGCTGACAGAAACATAAGGAATGATGGAGTATGTTCATATCAAAAATGAAGGAGCCCTTAATTGAAGCCTAGTGACGACATACCCTTGTGGTGGCAATGCAGCGCACAGGTGACCGATGCTCCTCCTCCATTTTGGTGAGTGCTATGATAGTCTCAGCGATTGCGTTTTTTGTGACTCGTGACCACGCGTCTGAAAGGTGACCCTGTAAAATGACAATCATGGCCACTTTAGGGGTGCACTGGTGGTACGAGTGCAGACGACCACGAAGGAAAGTGCTTACGCCTGCCATGTCTTTGACAAGTTTGATGATGATCTCTGCAATCTGAGGAGGAGTCGATCCTTTCATCCACCAGTGGCTCTCCCCTCGCCTGATATAGCTGAAAACAAATACAAAAATAAGAAAATAAAGAATGAAGCAGAGATTCAAGAAGAAGAAAGTGTGTGGGTCTCACTGCATTCATTTTTGTCTAAGTAAAAAGCAACAGTAAGTAAAAAGATCACTCAATTAATCAAGTTTCAAGAGAACTCAATAGCAGTAAAACAGTATCTGCAACTGGAGAATTTTTCAATGGCCAAGTTATGGTCTTGGTATAAACCCAATAAGGCATGCTTTCTCTAATTGATGACAAAGGTGTAGAGGGGAGACAGGGAGCCAACCCACCTGGAGTTAAAGATCATTGGCAAGGTGACAGTGGTGACCCCTTTGCCAGCAGTCATGCCGGCTGTGCCAGAGATGGTGGTCCCCTTGGCTTTCAGCTGCACGGTGAGTGCTTTGGCGATGCAGCCCAAGAACATGTCCAGGATGCCCAATTTGTTCCAGTCGCCCTTCTCCGTGGAGTGGATGATGTCACTGATGTCTGCCGGCGGTAGAGACTTCACCCCGATGATACTGGCGAGGCGCACCGGTGTCACCTCTGGAAGGACTCGTCTGAGCAATGACGTTACCTGGTATGAAGTACGCAAACACACAGCATTGAATGTTACTGTGCGGAAAAAGTGAGATTTATAGTTATTTTTGACTATGGATGCATAGTTTTCACTGATCAAATAGAGGTGAATTGATAAATATTTATTAATAAGTGATGGTAGAATCTCTGACTCCTGTTGTTATGCTAGCGTGACTGAGAACAATAACTGATGTAAATAAATAGTATTTAATTCTAGATTGCTTTCTGTAAATTCTTACACCGCTACAGTAAGTCTCATAAGAGTGACATGCTGAAAAAGTCCAATAAAAAAAAAATAGTATTCTGATTTATTGTGTTTGTGTATTTTGATAAACCTGTGTAAACCTGAGGACTTGCAATTGTGTACATGCAGTCCATCTTTAGACCAGTGTTTCTCAACATTTATTGAGGCGAATTTAGAAATTGGATAAAAGTCTGGGAATCGGTTCTTTGGACAAGATGCACTGTTCAGCTTCACTCACTTGTCTCTGCACCCGTGGCGAAGCCGTGTGCAGCAGCGAGAACAGGTCCTGCATGAGAGTCAGCTGCTGCGCGAGGTACTGGCGCCCCACGTTAGAGCCGCTCAGTGCAAGCACCATGGACAGAAGCTCAAAGCAGTAGGCGTCCGAGGAGGCATCGTCGTCACTGGGCTGCGAGTTGGCGTTCTCCTTGCTGGAGATGGCGTGCTCCCACTCCTCTCTCACGCGTGTCGCCTCCATGCGGATGGCCTGGACTATGTGCGCGCACACCTATATGGAAAAAAATGGAAACTTAATTTTAAGAATTGAATTCAATCCAACGCTGATTGCGTCTTGAAGCTGACCTGTTTCTGCAGGTTGGTAAGTTTGCTCCTGCTGAAAATGATTCCGACCATGTGCTCTTTGAGGTCTGCGTCTGACGGCACCTATTCAAGAAATGTTATTAAATTGAGAGCGGCTTCAGAAAAACGTTGCCAGCTATACAGTTGAACTCAGTGCATACCTTTTCTTCTCCTTCGGGAGAAGAAAGCAGATTTTTCTCCTCCTGCTCTGGGGTTGGCTCTGCATCTCCACAAATAAGCTTCCCAAACACCTAGGTGTATACAAAAAAAATGTCTCAGTTAAACATTTAAATCATATTTTGGCATATTTGTTAGTTGTAATAATGGACACCAATGCCTTGTATGAACATATATAAGATAGTAATGTGATTTTTTTTTTTTTGTCTCCAGCTAATTAGAATAAAGTTCAGGCAATAATGAAAGACATCAACAGTTTAAGCCTCAATATAATTACATGAATTGATAATGTGAACTAATTTTATGAATTCGATCATACAAATGTCTCTTTCCTGTAATCTATTTATTCATTCATAATTACTTTACAACTTGTGCAGTGTTATTTCATCACTCTGATCTATTTTTTTCTATGCATGTTTTGTGTACAGCATCCTCCACTTTAAATTTTAACTCAATTGAAAAAAAAACCCAGACTGCATTACTATACCATACTGTCATGTTCAGTGTTCATCAAGCTCTCTGTTTATTTGAAACATTTGAAAAAATAATAAAGATTGAGAAAGTTTGCAACTTCAAACCCTTGCAAATTGAATAAAATGGATCAAATATGTTTTTGGATGAAAAAAAGAGCATGGGTTATTCAAATTGGAACCCTGTGGGCAAACACAATCATTTAGAATGACTTCTGATTTATCGATATTTAAACAATGTAGCGAAAAAAAGGTTCAGTAAATAAGTTGTGAATCTGAAGGTGACTTTGCGCACAAGTTCAATTTGTACAAGTATTCTTACGCATTTAAAATATTAGTGAATGAGGCCCAATGATAGCACCATGAATTTAAGTTATCGTTGTGCAGTCACATCACAGTTTTGGTATATTGCTCAAATATGTGGCATTTAACGTTGAATGTATTTATGCCTGATCAAAATATGTGATGACAGTAGCATACAGATACAGATAATGCCAAACTATTGCTCTTCCACTTGCTGCAATTTAGCGAAAATGGGGATTTTCTTTGCACATGTAGTGGCGTGCATTTATGTTCACCTGAGACGTGATGAGGCGAAAAACACGTAGCGTTTCAGCTTCACAGTTCTTCTGCTGCGCCATGCTGGCTGAGATCTGACCGGCAATCTTGATGCTGTCGCCCTCTTTCCAGCCGAGCACCTTCACTTGGCGCACCCTCAGTGTGTTCTCGGGCCCTTTTAGCTCCACCTTAATCACGTTATGATCTCCCCCAGGTAGCTCACTCGTTACCCAGCCCATGTGACGCGAGTCTAGGTCGACCTGAGATGGAAGGAAAACGTTTACATTGAGGGCTCATTATTGAGTTAGAAGTTTGATGAACAATTGTACATAGATTTTTATTTTTAACCGCCCACAAAGTACACAAATATTTTCTCACTCTCACCTGCTTAATCCTGCAAAGGTCTTCTATCGCCTTTCCACAAAGGAATGTCACTGATGTCACTTTGTTCTATAAATTTGGATGAAAAAAAGGTGGATAAAATGAAACATTCCAGGTTGCTTGAATACACCATGTTGTCTCTTACCCCGAGGTCTCTGGAGTTGTCCACGTGCACAGACACGTTGGAGGCATTGATGCCTTTCACGCAGCTAATGGTGACGCTTTTGGTTTTGTTTTTGTCCTCGTCCCCTGACTCCCAGAAGGTCTCAGTGGAGCCATCCGTCAGGCTGCCAATCATGGCGGGACGACTGGACGTCTTGATATCCACCACGCTGGTCAGGTCTTTCAAGCAGGTCACCAGGCATAGATCCTATCGAGAAGCAAGAGATGTTGCATGAGTCAATGCATGTTTTGAAGATTTCAACGGCAGTAGCTGAGTTCTTGATTTCTTGCCTGGCTAATGGCTTCATAGCCTGACTGAACGCTGATGTTAAAGCTTTCCTCGCTATCGCCATCATCTGACTTGGACAATATGTTGTTGATGTGGTGGAAGACATTGCTCTGGTGTAGAAACTGGTGGTCTGATTGCTTGAACTTGAGACTCCAGCACCTAAAAGTGTGCGATAAAACCTTTCACAGCTGAAAAAGCTTGAAACTAGAAAAAAAGCAGGCATACCTTAGTGCCATTTGCTGAAGCGAGCTTCCACTAGGAAGTGACATCATGAGGTCAGAGATGGTCTGGAGGAGGCGATGGAAAGTGTGGGGGAGCGGGTGGGCGGCCTCGCCTGCGATAACGATGTCGGACAGAGGGTGCTCACAAACGCCGAGGTCTCGGTCCTGCGAGGCAGGATGACGGGCCATGATGAGGAAATGCAGCCTCTCGCAAATAAAAACAATACGTTTTAATAATCGGACACCTGTTCAAAGTTTTCTTTGGTGCCCTTGTTTTCGTCATCTTCCTCATCCTCTGGCTCAAAGGGAGACGGAGTAAGAGATGCTACAAAATGCCACAGGATGTCATGCAGGGAAGTGGTCTGGATCACATTGCACAGGAGCCAGTTGAATGCCTGATGGGAAACCAAAACACATGAACGCTTTTACTATCACAATACTGTTTCAGTAATCTTTGAATATGTTGCCTATACTTTTTTCTATTGAAATGAGCAAGGTAGGTGTACAGCCTTTGCCTATAGGCTGTACAGCAGGGCAACTGGGTAAGGTTTTGTTAGGACGCGTGCGTCGATCAAATAATTTCAATAGTCTCTTGCGTTGCGTTGGATATGCCAATCAGTTTATTTTCGTCAACATTCCTTTCAATATCCTGATAAAGCAATAATTTGAGTTACAAACCAAACTGAAACTCTACCTTAATGACCACGCATGGTCGAAAACTGTTTGTCTCTTGCCCTGTCGCACCTGAGTGCAATCACCAACCGGCACGTATTTATGTAACCATGGCAACCATGGTTTCACCCACCATAATAGATTGGCATGTCTTCAGATAATTTGTTTAACTCTCTTAATATAAACAAATTAAAATACACAAAAAGCTATTTGGCTCCAACAGTAGGTACAGCAGGATGTATCTGTAGCTGGAGATATTTAGTTCTCAAAATTTCTATGATATACAGGGATGCACAAGAATGAAATTATTTGGCCAAATTGATAAGAAAGAAAGAATTGATAAGAAATGCTTGGCGTAAAACTGAAACACAGAAAAAAAGTAAACTTTCTTCGCACATCGTCTCACAGCAGTTGATCAACTTTATTTACGGACTACGACATCATACGAAGAGTCCTGCACAGGTCTCTTAATGAATGATGAAATGGCTCTAAATATTATTCTTGTTTTATCATCTTTTTGGGGTAATTTAAGTGTGCTTCACTTTTTTGCGGTGAATGTAATTACCGGTAGATAGAACAAAGATGGGTTCATTCTTTTATTTGGATTCGATGACATACTAACCACTTGAACGGTGGACAAATGTCTATTTATTTGATTAGATATTAGATAAACAGGAGTGACTTGAAAGACCGTTTTTTTTAATTAACGTACCATTTGGGTAATTAAGTAAAATATCAAAGTAATTTAATGCCTAATTTCAATTTTCCTTTTTTTTTTTTTTTTTATCATATGTAGTCCCAAGAAAAGAGTGGACACTGGGCAATGCTCTCTTTACTCGACCCGCTGAAATGCCTTATCCTCATTGCCAACCAGGAGACACTACTTTCTCCCCGTGTGCGCATACTATTCAAATAGACACTCGCTGGCACTGAAAAACTGAAAATGCATATTTTTGGTTGAAAATTTTTCAATAGGCGAAAATTTTGCACATCTCTAATAATATCTGCAATGAGGGAGAACAGCTCCATATTTATAATATATATAATGTGAACCAGGTGTCCTAATATTTTGTGCATGCGTATAAGATATGCATCTAAAGGCAGCTACAATTTTAAAGATCAAATAAAACTGGAGATTATAGAAGCAAATGCTGCACCTCCATGGCAAAAACCCGGCATGCGGACTTCCTGAGCGCATGCCTCATGGCCACCTCCAGGCCTTCCAGATCGTGATGCTGGATGACAAATGCCAGCACAGGCCACTGGAAATTTCTTTCCCCTTTGCTCAGGGAGCCATGGGCGGATATCAACCTGGACAGTTCAGGGGATGGGTGGCGCAACAGGGAAGAACCCACCTCTGCAAAGACAAGAATCAGATCATGAGAAATGATGCTCACAAAAGATATACAAATGTTCAACCGCGCCAAGCTGAAATACCCGCATCACCGCTGTGGACCCTGCGTCTGGGTACGGCTTTGACTCTGGCTGGAGAGGGTGAGTGCTGTTTGTCATACTCTGAGGCAACAACGGAGTAAGACCTCTGGAAAACGGTGCGCTTGGCTGTGTCGCTGTCTGTGATCGGGCTGGTTTCAAGACTGAAAGATAGCACACGGTAGATGAGATCTAAGGTACACAACAAAACCCATCCAGTTTTCAATTAGCCTAATGCCTGGTTCATATGTTTAGATTTTAAAATTGCCGTCAGAATTCCAAACCATGAGAAAGCCCACACATGACCGGAAAAAGTCAAGGATGTAAAACATTTGAAAGTACAACACAGTGGGCACCCCTGTTACGAGATTGATCCGTTCCGCGGTTGGGGTCGTAAGGCGAATCCACCGTATGACGGGCAATCCAAACCTATGTTAAATAGCTAATGCGCTAGAAGCCCAGGTAAAAACATCAAAATTGTACATACATATTAAAAATTGGTACTAATAGCAGAATTTTAGTAACGCGTTGCAGGACAGCAACTGAAAATAAGTGTAATTACCTAAAAACGCCTGCAGATGGAGACAAAACAACACAAATACATCCAAGCCCCTAGGGTCATGACAGTTGCAAAACCGGGAAAATGTCATAAAGAGTGGATGAAAAAACTCAGTATTCCACGTCGCAACATGAAACTAACGTAAGTCAGGGAAGTTGTAACAAAGGGGTCCACTATATATGGTGTGCATCTACACAGCAAAATCAACACATTACCAACCAACAATTTCTCGCCAAACATCTCAACCTTAAAGAGCTAATCCATTCATTTAACCATTTCCAACAATAAAAAGATGTTATTTTTTAGTCAAATACAAAAGAAGGAAACAATGTTTTATGTAAATAAAACTGCAGTGATACAGACAAAGAACAGAAGCAACATATTGTGCCTTTTGTGGACAATGGTACAATAACAAAAATAAAGCAGAAAAATTG
Organism: Hippichthys cyanospilos; assembly: GCF_059441005.1. Classification (NCBI taxonomy): domain Eukaryota; kingdom Metazoa; phylum Chordata; class Actinopteri; order Syngnathiformes; family Syngnathidae; genus Hippichthys; species Hippichthys cyanospilos. Next base: position 22,042,417 of record NC_142373.1, on the reverse strand, counting down.
AATAACTGAAATGATGTGTTTGACATCAGGAGTAAGATGTGTTTACCTGGGAGGCATTGACTTCATGTTACTCTCCGGTTCCTCAAAAACATTAGGGCAGGCGTCGGGCGTAACGGAAATGTAAGGAGCAGGAACCGATGTGGATCGCAAATACCTCATCTCATCTTGGAAGAGATTGTCATCTTGGTAGGCACCAAAGTTCTCCGTGTGTTGCCTTAAAAAACGGTGTGTAATAATTGTCATGCACAACGTAGATATTTAAACACAAGCTTTTTTTTCTTTAAGTTCGTTTTCTACCTGGCAAGTGTCTGAAGGTACAGGCAGCTCATTTTATTGGGTATCTCAGCTGACACACCCTCCTTGAGACTGGGGAGCAGCTGGGAATGAAGAGGCCGGGGAGGGTGGTGGCAAAGCATACTGGGCTCTGCAGCACTGCTAAGGGACAGCAGGAACAAAGCGTTCGCCCGGATCACCTGGTGGGCCTCCATGGTAGGCAGGGCTCTCGGGGTCTTCACCTGCAGTGGCTTCTTCCTTGACTGCTTCACCTGGCAAGGAGTTGATACTAGCCTAAGTATGGCTCAGTCGTATTTTTAAAGGTCATCCGTATGGATCATGAATGAAATCTACAAAAAAATCTGGCACTTGTAAGCACAAATGGACTGTCGTTCAAAAAAGTTTGATTCTCACTTTAGCGATTCCATGTGTTTACATGAGGCACAGAGTCCAAAATTTACTGAGCAAACAGCGAATAAAAAAGTAAGGGAAACCACGTTTCAAGCTTTGTGGGACATTTGAAAATGCCTTCTTTTGATGGTCTTCTTTTAACTAACCATCTATCAGTTTCCAAAACGACTTAACCTTTTCGGTTTTGCATGATATGATTCAAATGGCTGGCATGGGATCAGTTCCCGTTCACATTTGCCCTGTGGTTGTAGTCAGCTGGGATAGTTCAAGTCTATCACAAGAGAGCTTTTTGTTGTTGTTGATTTTTTGTTGTTGTTCAGGTTATACATCACCCGAATAAATGTATTAGTTCCCGCCACGAAACCAGAAGAGGTCATCTGAAAACAGATCAGTATAGCGAGTTCCCTTGCTGCCTATGCAGCTCCATGAACCACACCCAGATTAGTGAAGAAGAAAATGATGGAAGGTGCACCAAATGCCAGTATAAAGTACCGTACGAAGAAAAGATTTAAAAATAAGATACCTTTTCTCTAGCTGCTGTCTGCTTTTCTCTTAGGTATTTTTCCCGGCAGCGATCACACACCAGATACCAGGTGCTGCCTCCAATGCCTCCATCTCCACAGTTGCCAGCCCAGCCACCACAGAAATGACCAATACTGTTGTACCCTTGACCTCCAGCATAGCGGCCACAGCCTGAGGAACGAATGAGACATTTATTTCAAATAGGACTGAGTCATGTTTTGTGCCAACTTTATCATTTATAAAATGATCAGTTCTCTCTCTTTACCCGGATGTGCCTGTCTCATATGGTAGGTGACAGGGTAAGGATGAGATTCCCCACACAGCTCACAGATGGTATCTTTCTCCGGTCCACCCATTGCGAGCTGTGCCATCTCTCCGAAGAGATTGCCCCTCGGTCGCACCTCGGTCTTTTCCCGCTTCTTCTTCTCCTTCTTGGCCTTTTTGCTGTCCTTTTCATTCTCCTTCTTTTTTAGGATGGCACTCGACCCCGGACTGGGGAAGATCATGTTCTGAGTCGCTGCTTTTATAGTGGCCAAAGAGATATCCTCCCAGAACGCCACTAAGTGCTGTAGCGTCAAAGGCAGGATGGATTTTGCTCTCATGGAGGGATGGGAGGTCATTTCATAGGAAACGGCGTCCCCTTTGCCGTCCTCGCACTTTTCCGGCAATGGTGGTTCCTTCAACATAGACAGAACCTTGTTTTTGTTGATGCTGCCCATTTTGGAGATGTCAGGACCATGTGGAGCAATATTAAACATGTTTAATGCAGAGGATATCTCAAGGGAGTGGCGGTTCTTGAGCTTGCTCTCCTTCTCTTCAGCACCCTGCCCTCCAAGGGAGCTGCGTATGGGGGCGTGCTCTTTGGTTAATTCTGGATTGAACTTGAGGAAGGACGAGCATGCCATGGCGTCATGGACGATACCTTCATGCCACAGGAACGCTGCAAAGACCGCCCGGGAGCATTCCGCCACAGATGGGGACATGGCCTGCTTGGCAGGCTCGCATATCTTCTGCGTACTCTCACCTTTGAAAAGAGGCCCGGATTTGTCCTTCTTTGGCCGGGCATGCCGACTAGAGGTTTTGCGGCTGACTTTGGGAGAAGATCGGCTCTCCAGCTCCTCTTTGACTGGTGCCTTGCCAATGCTAAAGTGCACCTTGCACGAGGCCTCCTCAGAGTCTGGTACCTCCACGTTTTCATCATTTGCATCCTCATTTGAATGAAGAGTGCTTGAGGAACACACCTCCACCACCTCGCTGTGCAGGTTTTCTTGGGTAACATGGGGGGAAGGAACACGATTCTCTGTGTTACCAACAACAGCCTGGTTTGGATCTTTGGGCGATAGTTTTGGTTTAGGGGAGGTAGATCTGCCTCTTAATGGTTCTGTCAGAGGAATTTTCTTCTTCCTAAGGGTGTCAGGGTCCAGAGTGTAAGAATCTGACTTAGATCGCTCTCTAGGTGGTTCAAGCCGGGCTTTGGATGATGGACTAACTTTAGGAGGGATGTTCTTGTCGTGATGTGTTGACGAGGAATGTTGGGAAAGGGTGCTGGAAGGACTGGACCTGCCAGAAGAGGACAGTCCTTTTTGTTTGGGTGAGGAGGAGCGGGAGCTGCCGTTGGGAGAATCAGACCTATGTCCCGAGGTTCTGGTATCTGACTTGAGGGCCTGAAGAGTGTTATGATTTGGTGAATGAGAACGGCCGTGAGAGTCAGAGCGCAGTTTGGCCGTATCGGAACGCAGAATGAGGGATTCACTGGCTGAGAGCGACCCATCTTGACCAGTCTTGACTCTGCTGTGTTCCATCGTGCGGCTCCCTCGACTTTCTTGTTTCACTGAACGGTTCTCCTGGCGTTTGGAAGCAGGGGACAAGGACCGTGCACTGGGCATCAGGTTCCCTCGCTCACCTAAATGCCAATAATTTAGTTACATTAAAACAGAAAACTCCAGAGAAATACACATTTAAAGGGGACATATAATGATGATTTTCAGATTTGTTTTAAGAAGATGTAGATTTTTCTGCGCAGGCTACACAATTTAAATTACATACATTTTCTCTTCGATTTTTTTTTTTCCGGGATTAATGATGTGTGCAGTGGCAGGAGGGAGGCTCTAATGAATATTAAGCAGAGTAATTGGTCAAAGTACGTTTGCAGGTCATAGAAAAAAATATTAGTCAACCCCAAAATTGCTGCATCCGTATTTGCTTTTTTCACAAAATAGAGCAAAGTTGTGAAATCAGAGCAACTATCACACACTGACACAGCATCTCGTAGTCTGATCATTTAGATGAGATTAGAGTCAGTGCCTGGTGGAAGATATAAAATACGAATCAAGACAAAAACACTGCAAAGGAGAACTAGGCTAAGTGTCTGATGACTTCACACGCGCCTCAGTTGCAGCTTTGATACACCCTACAAAAGGCTGAACATTGATATCAGACTTAGTGTCCCTCCTGTGCCAGTAAACTTTGTACAGCCATGTGACACATAAAAATAATGGCGGCTTTGAAAAGCAGTTCAAAATGGGCTAGTTGTTTAATGCTTGTTTGACTTGATAAACCTGATGACTCCCATGAGTGAATATACAGTATAATATGAGCAGGCAACATTTGAGGGACGACCGAGAAATCATGGCAAACATAATAAATCCCCTTTAATTAATTCAGCATTATTATAATACTGACATAGATGACAAAAAGATGCTTAATTTTGAGATGAAAGGTCGAAACAAAGGAAGAATGAGCACATGAGTATGCACTGAGTGGTTCACCATTGTAACAATAACAGTTAGTCAAGACCTCCTTTTTGGGGGGTAGTGAAATCCGATTAGAAAATGTTAAGGACAAGCTCATAAAATCCAAGCACAGAAAAATCGCTTTCTACCCAACCTCTGATCGATCTGAGGGAGGGCATGCGTGATTTGACTACCCACCCTTTTGCCTCAGAGCAAGAGATGAGAGAGCAGTGGCATGCCCAGCCGCGGTCACGCCGCTTTTGCGCGCACGCTCGCGAGAAGCAAGGCTGCGTGGTGAATCATCTACAGTGGAAAACAAGTGGCAAGGTAAACAAACAAAGCATGGAATGCAGGGAGAAAACCAGAGCCAGAAAGTGAGAAAGATGGAGAGAGACCTCAAGAAAGAACAAGAGGAAATGGGTTCAATTTAAGATGGTGAAATTGAAAGGAATAATGCATTTAAGTGTTCTCAGGCAAAGTTGATAGAGAAATTAGTTTTTACGGCAGAAAATAAGCAGCATGACATAAATAAATACCAGACAAGGAGAGAGTTGCTAATTTGGGTTGTGTCCAATGTCAATTCCACATTGACAGTTCTGTAATTGAATTAAGAGGTGAAGAAAAAAATCTGTTTCAAGAGGTCTGGAGAAAGTTATTACAAGGACTTAAGTGTGCAAGCCATGGTTGGTTGATACGGGTAATGACAAATTGAAAAGAATGGAAATGGAGAGGGGGAAACGGATTCAAAATGCGGGGGAAAAAAAGTCTCAATAATCATCAGAGCAAGACAAAAAATACATAGGGTCACTCAGCCACTTGGGTTAGCACATGCTGATGAATATTCATTTTCAACAAGACATTAATCCACAAATGAGATTCAAAATTGAGTTTTAAAACAGCGACTCGCGTATTTTCATCATATTGAGGATCTGTTGATAGAGTCCTGATCCAATACCCCGACATTTTATAGAGCAGGAAAAATTAGAGTATTCAAAGTCTTTTTTATTTGTATTTTTTTTTCTTTTCTTATAAATCTAGCCCCAATTGAGATCTTCTATATGACTAATGGAGCAACGGTTTAAACAAAGTAAAGTTGCCGCTGCATTGTCTTCACTTTGCACATTAAAATATTTCTCTATTACAGGCTTTGTCATTGTTAGATAATGCTAGTTTCACATTAGTGTCCTGTGACTACTACCAGAACATTCTATTGCTGGCTATATTTACTTTTGCTATTTTTTTCTCTTTAAATAAAGAGTAAATTAATTGCATAATGAATCAATTTATTGTTAAATTGTGTGATGGTGCCTCCATTGCAAAACATTGTATTCCTTTATTTTGTTCAATTTTATCTAAATTGTATCTGTCATTATAGTCGCTGACAATATTCTGCCAGATCAGCCAGGAAAAAAAAAATCAGAGGAGGATGTACAGTCTCTTCTGGAGTTGCTAAATAAAATATGTCTAGAAATTCCAATAAAAATGCAGTCAATCAAAATATGCTTTGTGCTAATCAAGTGGTACTTGGCTGAAAAAAAATTCACAGAGGGCGCATCATTGAAATCGCGTTAAGACCCACTTATATAAAAAGTATATACTTACCTATATATTTGTATTCATTTTGGCAATATCTGCGTACCTTTGGATTATTTTGTTGCTTTGTAGCACTTAAACATTGTAAAAATAAAAAAAAATATTAAAACCCAAACTTTTTCCCAATTTTTCCCAATTTCCAGGGCCCAATTTCTAATCACATGATTGCGATCCAGATAGCCCTACCTGCCATATATTATATATTTTTGGGAGTAAAAGGCACTGTTTGAGGAAATGCTATATTTTTACTACAAGCCATTCATACAGGTTATTTTTAAAACAACAATAATTCAATGATAGACTAGAATACTTGTTAAAGGTATTACCGCTGAAGGATCAACATGCAGGCAATGCCTTACAACACATTCTGAGCGAATGAAGACACAGGGGGAGGTAAAAATAATAATAGCGGTAATAATAATAATTTGGAGCTGACTAATCACTGGACACACTTACTCAGAAGCTGTGGTTGCGGCTGAGACACTTGGGAGGGGGACTGTCCAAACACAAATGGACTGTGGACAAGGGAGGAAGAAGAGGAAGAGGAGGAGGAGGAGGAAGAGGAAGAAGATGAGGGAGGCTGTGCAGCTTGCTCAAACATTGAGGAGGAAGCTGCTGAGACGAAGGGCCCAGACTGAATAGAATTCAGTATGGCACTCAACCGGTCACCTGCAAAAACGAAGACAGAGGAGGTGGAGAAACTACAGCTTGAACTATAGGAGACAACTGGGATGGAAGGGGACATCACAAATGAGAGTGAAGGAAGCTCAATCTGCATTTTAAGTACGACACTTAGTTGGAGTGGCAGAGCCCTAAGAAAGCTACAGCAGGCTGACTGAAGAAACACACTTCCTTGGCTTGATATGATGCTTGGCATTGCAAAGGGAGTGAGCATCGCTTATTTACAGAAAAGCTAAAACATGCACAAAAAATGACGTGATTGGTGGTATTGCATTGGACTGTAGCTTATGAAAGTGCAAACTTCCCATAGATCTTGATTGAACAAATTAACTGCATAAAAACTGGAGAAAGCTATGAAATCAATTTTAAGGAGAATCAATTGTGTTGGCCGATATTTGCTCCGGTCTTCCTGTATATTCTTTCTGTACTCGCATGGGTTTTCTTCGGGTACTCCGGTTTCCTTTCATACTCCAAAAACATTCATGATGGGTATATTGGACAGTCTAAATTGTCCTTAAGTGTGTGTGTGCGTGTATGTACATTTGTGTTTCTCCATGTGCCCTGCTATCAATTCAGGGGGTACCCCACCTGCTGCCAAATCACACCAGAGATAGGCTCAATACGCCCACGACCCTTGTGAGCTTGTGAGGAAAGGCAGTCAGAATATTGGATGGATGGATGGATGGATGGATAGAAAAAAAACAACTCTTGGCCCCTACTACAATCTTTGAAAAGGAAGAGCCAGGTGTACCCAAGTGAGACAGGTGAGTGTCGAATGAATAGCAGTCATGGTAGAACAAATTAAACTTTAAACTTTCACAAATGTCACTTATTATGAGCCAAGAACCATACGAGCTTGTGTTGACAAATATTCCATTTGTATGCTGACCTTTGTTGTTGGAGATACCATAATCAAAGCCTTGAGCCCCATTGGATGTTGTAGCTCTGTTGAAGGCCTGCACTGAGAAAGGGCTTGGCGGCGGGGTCTGGGCGCTGTGCTCAAGCAGAGCTTGTTCTGCCAGAGCAAATGTAATCAGGTCATTTAGGAAGTGATTGTATTTGTTCTACAGTGATGATGGAGAATGTGGCTTACCCTCATCATGGCGAAGATACTGAGTTCCTCCGCGGTCTCTGGCCAACGACCAGGCTTCTCCCTCATCACTCTCGCAGAACTCCACCACGCTGTTTTTATCCAGCTGCACCCATGTGCCCTCCGAGTTGACCGCCTGTTACACACATAACCCTCTTTATCCAAACTCTCTAAGCAATAAACTACACGCTCAGTCTTAAGCCTTATTTATTCAAATCCAAGCATACTGTAGACCATATGAGAGTGGATGTAGCCTTTGGATTTGGAAGCAACAAACTTAAAGTGTATACATTTCTGTGGAAGAGGGGGGCTATGTCAACAAATAAAAAACACGAGTAAGACTCTTTGGTTTAATATGATACAAACATTTACTGTATATTTAGGGCTTAGAGATGTTTTCATGACAACATTTATGGCAAACCCCTCCATATTCTCAAATAGAATAATTGCTTCTTGGCACTCACTAGTGGCACCTTAGTGCCAAGGAAACAAACTGGTGAGCTGAAAGTTCCCATTAGACAAAAGTAGTTTGTTGGCACGCGCTTGAAGCTTCTAAAGGCAATTACAAACAGGGGCGAATATTGATGGATTTTGACTATCTTCGGAAGGGCTTGAATACTATGACCATGCAAGTAACATTATTCTGTTTATTTATGTCCGACAACTGTGTTTAGTGTGTGCTAATGATAGACACCTTACATTCCACATTAGGTTGCTGACATAGGAATAGAATGCTGAAAAACATCTTTGAAAGTTTAACTTTAATGGGGGTTTTAACTTTTTGCATTTCTACACAGTTCGGATTTTACATTAAGACGTTTTAAAACGCCTGTGGAGATCGGAAAACGTTTTTTATTGACGACAAGCCCACTCTGGACCAGATACATTTCATTTACAGCGGACCCCATCTTACTCATATTTTGGGACATGTAGATTCATCTATTAGCTACTTTTTTGGCCAATATTTTTGCTTTGTTTTGTTTTTGGGAGCCAATCGCCCAAACCTCATAAAAAACGCATACTGGATTTTAAGCAGTGATTTTTAAGAATTCAGGACATTTAAAAAAAACACCCCTTTGCATTTAATGAACACCAATAATACTAGACCAATCCCTACACCTTTAAATAGTATGCCCTCTGTACATTTCCTATTGAGAAAAAATAGTTGTGAAACACAAACTGATTGTTTTCTACCTGAATGCTGTTTTTACATTTCGTATATGTAGCTAATTTCACCCAGTGTTTAAAGATAATGGGTACGCAGTAGTACGGCTTGCCAGCACTTAATTTTAGCCTCTTGCTTACCGGGAGCTTTTCCAACATACTGGGACTTCACATGAGCACACATAATACTCTCTCGTCCACTCGTCTCACAATGCGCATGCACTCATATATTTCATAATCAAGCAGAAATGTTTACCTACTTATTATCTATATATTTATTGATTGAGTAATTACAATAATGATTTGCTGTTGCCCATTGCCTAATTTACAAATCGGACATGATATCTTTAACATGCAACACAGATTGAATCAGCTTGAATACACAATGTAAAATATTGAGACACAAGGACTCAAGGGATCATTTTTCTGTTATCACGCCACACTATCTAACAAAACCGATGTGGCTTGAGCGAAACTTACTCGTTGAAAGGGTTGCTTATTGAAAGTTAAATGCACTCAACTCCCTGAAACACTGCATTATTTTTGGGGAAAAACAGAGCACAGATAGCAAGTATATCAGTGAGTGTAAGATGCACCGCCAAAGTCCGCACAAGGCAATCAAGTGCAGGCTTAGTGAACAGCATGACACACCACAGCAGTCAAAATAAAAAAAATAAAAAAAAAGAGAAGGGGAGGATGACACTGCGTTAAACAAATGTGAACATTTGAAATATCAATATGCCAGAGATTTCAGCCATTGCTGAATATGATAACTTGAATAAAATAGAAATTAGTAAGAAATTGCATATGCACTGCTTGAAAGAGAAAGCGCTTATACCAACAAGACACCCAGGTTACACCAGTAATTCGCTATTCAATTTCGGGAGGAGATTTGTTTGTGAGGGGAGTTAATCGCTTTACTTGATCAATGCAGTTGATTAGTAACGAAAATTCCATCAACCCTAGCCATCATCAAGACATTGCATTTGGGATGAGTGCATACCTCGCCTATGGCCTTGACCATGTTGCCAAGTACTAACATTCCAATGGGGATACCCCTAAGGTTTGGGCAGCTTCTGATGTTGTGACCAGAGGGGCCTGTCTTCACTACCTTATAAAGCCCCGGTCCGCCGCCCTGCCCTGCCCCGCCCTGCACCCGAGCGGGAGCTTGGTGGGATGGGCAGCTGCTCACCTCCTTTGCGGTGTCCTCCGTCTGGCCCCTGACTTCCTGCAAGAGGAAAGAGCGGGAACTAGGATGAGAGAAAAAGCACACCAAGTATGCCTTCAAATGACAACAAATTCAGTGTCTTTTCAAAGCTAAAAGCACCTCAGTGCTAGTTTAAATATTCCCAGCAAATGATGAAATACAATGGATTTCAACAGCACACTTTTAAAAAATTTCCATGGAATATATTTGCAATGCTGTATCACAAACAATATGGACTAAAGTATTGAGACACCTCGAAGGAACTGCTTCTATGTTACCCTAGCGATGCAACAGTTTCTTCTACTGTACAATCTCTTTCTACAAGATATGGGTTTGTTGTCCCTTTGACAGGAAGATAGCTTAATAGTTCATGTTCTCAAAACATTCTGAAATGGTCTTAATTGTTCTGAAAAAGCCTTGGGTTTTTTTCAGTCGTAAGAACATTTGGAACAGGTTCCAATTTTTTTCATGACTCAGAAAACTGTTCAAAAGAAAATTTGAACATTTTCTCAATGGGACTAAAAACAAAAAGTTTT